>NW_004955416.1:3890642-4020729 GCF_000276665.1 Chinchilla lanigera | reverse complement strand
GAAGGATATTTTAAATCAATATCATAAATAATCAATACCTGTCTTAGATATTTTTCTCACTGCTGAGACAAAATACCTGACATCCAAAATTCAAGAAAGGTTTACTTAGCCCACATTCTGTAGAGGTTTTACTTCATAATCTGCTGGCTCCAAGGCATCACAGAGGAGAAATAGGTGGTGGATAGCAGGTAGCAAAGCAAGTAAGGGACCTTAGCAGCTTTTCTCTGCCCCTTTTATATTCTATCTATGCTACCGGGATTAGGGCAGTGCCAAACCAATCAGTGGACTGATGTAGTAATTACCACTAGTAATCCTAGTAGCCTTAATCCTTGCATTGCACCATGAATCAATCACACACTCTAGTTTCAGCCACCTCTGTAGACCATATGAAGCTTTGGGGAACATCCAGACACAAGCCATAACAATACCTTATAAAATGCACTGTACAAAGCAGAAAATTGATAGCTGGATGATATGAAGGTCATGAAATAGAAGAATCTACCTTGGGGAAACGAAAGAAACAAACAAAAATCAAACCCAAAGCAACTGAGGAGAGAAGGCCATCTAATGTAATAACATCATCCTCAAATCTCAGCATCCTTACGGAGGGAAAAAATATAGACACTCAATGCTTCTCCTCAATAACATCTCTTAACTTGCAGGCCTTTAGTTTATTGAAAGTAATAATTTTCTCTGCTTTCCTAGTGTGTATGATGTTTTCAAATCATGTTCCTATCAATATACTTGGCTTATCTGAATTTGTAGACAGACTTTAGCCATGAACAGGCACCTCACTTGATATTACAGAACCATGGGAAATGTTTGTTTTATTACTTAGTTCAATGAGCAGTTATGAATTATTTTCCAAATGCTTAGAATTTATTTATATTTACATTGAAAATGAATGGCCCAGGGCAGGAATGGAAACTATGTGGCATCCATGTGGTCATTACCCACTTCAAAGACAGTGCCCATAACTGATCATAAACTTATTTCCTGCTGAGCCGAACTTGGCCTCAGAATCCTTTTTTTTTTTTTTTTTTTTTTTTTTTTTGGTACCAGGAACCGAACTCACGACCTTGCACTTGCCAGGCAGGCGCTTTGCCGCTGAGCTAAATCCCCAGCCCCCAGAATCCTTCTTAACAGCAGTGAATGTAGCCATTATAAGCAAATGTAAAACTATGTGCTGAATAAAGTCTATGGCTAAAATCTTATTAAAAGCACTACAGGTTTCTCTTTTTTACATTGTGATTGTCTTTTCTGAAATTTCCAAATCTTTTGTTTTTCTTCCATTTTGACATTATTTTTCTCCAAGAGGGACCTTTTACTGCATTTAAAAATTCTCCACAGTACTTCAAGTGCAGCGCTTCTAAGTACAAATCAGGGATTCAGTATTTGTGTCTTAAGTAGCCTTAAAGTTACAAAAAGACAGAATTATCACATGGAGTCAAAGAAGATACGGGTCTCACAGATACCTTTATTGCAGTCATTTCTCTGCAGATTTTTAAAGAGGAAATCATACATGAGAAAGGGCCCCAAGAGGTGAATCCCCGGGAAACCTGCAAAGAAGAAATGTGAAAGCTCCAGCACCTTTTGTATTACAAGTTTCCAAAATAGGAGGAAATATGTCAAATGCCTTAGCTTTCAAATGATAATATAGTGTGAGCTAATGATTAACAAGGGAAACACCCACTGAGAAGTGCAAGAGCAGTGTCCCTCCAAAGGTCAGATCCTGTCGGCAAATGACCAAAGAACCCTCTCTCCTAAGCCACCAACCACTTCTCTGGCCACGAAATCCTTGCCATCATTTTAGCATCACGAAAGCGAGCAATGAGAAGGATCTTTTGCCATCAATCTCGTAGTCCCGCTGAACACCCTCAAAACGTGAGAGCGGAACACTTTGATTTGGGCCTCACATGGTTTTAAGGTAAACTGTTTTTAAAGAGAAATGTAAGGATAAAGATAAGCCTGTGAAGAAAGATCAGATTTTTAAGGTTGTCATTTAGCAATTTAGTGGATAAATAATGCTCTAAGGCTAATTTTAAAGCAAATGCAACATGGTCAGGTAAACTCTTCTTAAAACTAAATATGCATCCTAAAATATTCTCCATAAATTTGCTTTATTTCAGATTTTGATGGTTTCTAAAGTGATTAATTCTTTAATTAACCCCAGCAATTAGGATACTTTTCTTTGGTTCCAGAAAATACACCTATTTTTGAAGCTGAAGAAAATGGGAACTGAAGGTTCCAATTTGCTTAATGCAAGCTAGTAAGAACATTTTTAATATAAATTTAATAATTATTTATTTATTTAGCATGTATGGAACACCTGCTCCATAGTAGGAATTCTGTTAGCTACTACGAAACAAGAGAAGTAAATGAAGTGTGGTTTCTACTCTTACTGAGTTTATAATCTAATCAAAAATCTTGCATCAAACCAGTACAAAAAGAAGTCCCAGTTACGATAAATACTAAGTATTCTTCATTGAATGTGCATCTTTCAGTTTACTTAAAACACCATGATTTATACAGAAAATGGCGGTTTTTATCTACATCTTGATTTGTCCTACAAAAATCTCAGTTGAAACTAAAAAAATACAGAAAGTCTACTATAGAAACACTAAGTTATTTCCGAACGCATTTGTGCTGAATGTAAAAATGACAAAACGCATTTTTCAAAGAAAAAAGTGCCAGTTAGTCCAGAGATGCCTTTAACCAAGGCAGTTTCCAGGGGAATTAATGACTGTTTTAGGTTAATGGTCATCAGCTTCATGTTTGGCCCTCAATTAAACTCTGAACTTCAATTGTTATTACTTAATTGACTTGGTTATATTTCATGTCAGCATTTCAAAATGACCTGCCTTTTAAAAAATAAAAAGTACCCTGACAGCGTACCATGGGGTTCTTCTCTGAGCCTGACACTGTTGCTGCTGTCGTCCACACTAACTTTATATGTGGTGAGCCCGGAATTTGCGTAGCATTGTGATTGCTAGGGTGCTTCCATCATCCTTGCCTGACAAGAGACAGCTCCAGATAAATCCAAGTGAGGGAAAAAGGCTGAAAACTAAAAGCAGCTATTGACATGGTTATTATTACAACGCTAAGTAAATAAGCTCTGCTTTATTTTAAGCGCAAGGGTTAGATAGCTTTAATAAAAGCTGGAACACAATCCTGTCATATTTAATCAATAAGTTATGCTTATTTTAAAATGCTGCTCTATATGTATCTTTTCTTAATATTAAAGTAACTCCTAATGTGTAGTTGTCCTAGGTCACTGGATGAAAACTTAAATCTCTTTCTCTAACACATGAAACAATGAAAGCAAGCTGAATTTATTCAATAGTGAGTTGGGTTCATATAACGTAGGCAGGACATCAAGATTGAGCTTTGCTATACCAAAACAAACTAAGGCATCAAATGAGCCTCTCCCCACCCCTGCACGGTGGAAAAGTTTTAGAAGTCTTTTTGAAGTACTTTGATCAGACTTTGAAATCATTTTAGTGGATTGCTATTGTATGAAAATTGTAATTTATAGTGCTTGACCTAAGCGGCTCTTTGTCCCACAGCCTTATTCAGAACAATAGCAGGAAGGTAAAAAACACAAGGGGAACCCAAGCTGGTTATTATTTAATTCATAATTCTATCTTCCTTATTTAATCTTTGGAATCCAGGCACATTCTTAATAAAATGGGTTCAGACCATTTTTACTACGCATAGGAAGGTTTTCAATTCTACATAAAATGACCCAAATTCTGTCACACGGAGGCCTCCCTTAACTGAGAAGTCTCTCAGACAGGTTCAGATGGGCATTTTTCTATAAGGGGGGAAACTGCAGGCAAATCCTCACTGTTTCCCTTTTAGTTTGCGTTGTTCCTTAACCCTAGCCCCCTGCCCTTTCAAATAAAAAGTGCCCACTGGGAATTTTTTCTCTTTTTCGTGACTTTCCTTGTCACAAAATAGTTACTCTGAGGTAATCTAGCCCATCAGATCATGTGGACAGTGGAAAGCTGCTTTCCTGATACACAGGCTGAGAAATTCTCTAAATCATAGACATTATTTTAATTCATAATTTTAACTAGCTGAATAGCATCACATAGGCTGAACAGAAGTTATAAAATTTTTACACATTTTGTTGGTTCCTTGTACCATAACATTTACTGAAGGCATAAACCTCATACTATATTTAACCCTGTAAAATCTTATGGCCTTAGTTAAAAGTTTTATGATTCTACAGGTGCCACATACGCATTTGAAAATCTTGGCACATGAAAGATGCCTGGGTTTTGCTTATTCCCAAAGAGATTAGGACAATTGCTCCCCATCCCCTCAACATACGCATCAGGATTCAGATGATATATATTTTGGTCCTTGGGTCATTTTCTAGTGAGAAAAAGAGCCAAAGGGAAGCGAGAAATGCACTGTGCACATCCATGTGGAAGGAGACTGGCAGAGGCTAGTGAAGGGGAAGAGGACCAGGAAGAAAGAACAGTTGAGGCAAGAACAGGAATGCAATGAAGGTTTAGCTCAGTTGAAACACCAGGTCTGGTGACGGGAGCAGGTTAAAAAGAGCAAACAGCTAAGGTATCTTGGTTTCAAAGAGGAAACAATAGGTGCAGCTCTCTGCAGTTGGAGGCGAATGAATTAACTGTTCACTTTGGCACTGTACATTAATTAGGGGGGCCCACCAAGGACCATTTAGTAGATTACCTCATCAGCGCTCTCAGCTATCCTCTGGTGGCTCACATGATTAAGGTATCCCCCACAGACCAACAATTGATCATCTCTTCCAGGGTGACATCAAGCCTTGCAGATAATGAGCAGGTACACACACCTATGGTTAAAAGAAAATTATTTCCCCCTGGAGGTCCACTTTCTACTTTTGACCCCTGAACCTTACCTTTTACATGTGATTATAGGAGCAAGCAAGAAGATCCTCAATTGCTTATGGTTTTCTGGGGGAGGAGGCGAGGATGGTGGGAAAGTCTGTGAAGTCACCCTAAGTGTCAGGATTGGATCAGCTCTGCTGTGAGCCAATCCTTGCCTATATATACTTCCAATGGGTGTCACGTGTGTTGAGAGCAGATGCGTAGTCACTCTCTGCATGCAGAAGAGAACATCATTTTGGGTTACGTTTTATACACACTGCTCTGTGCTTCTTCTGTTTGCGTAATTCATGAGCAGAGTATGCAGAATGTTCCATAAAACAAGATTTGGCTTTTATGTTAATGTTCTAATGACACCAGCAATAAAAACGAAAGCTGTCACCCCATGTCTATTTTCCAAGGTTATGCTTGAATTATCCAGACCAAAAACCCAAACAACAACAAAGAACCAAACAAGCAAACAATCTATAAAGATGAAACACAGATAGGTATTTTTAACATAAAAGAAAATAAAAAGAGGCTTTCAACTTCCAGTTTAGAAATATTCCTCCCTATCTCCAGCATCCGTCCAATTCAAATGTGATCGATACAATAATCACGTTAGTTTTTGTGTGGGAAAAAGCTTACTTTTGAGTCACTTGTAACCTTATCACATCATGTGCAGTTTATGCCTGGTTTCTTTCTCACTTTGAAAGGCCAAATTGTAAGGCCTTATTCATAAATTGGAGGTGTCTTTGCCAGGGAATACCACTACCTTCTCACAACACATTATGTCAGAGCTCCAAGTAGAAGAATAAATACAAAATCCAAGCACCTTTTTTATTTTTTAAATTTATTTATGCCTACTCATCATAAATTTGTTTAATGTAAAACAAACAAATCCTTGACAGGGGTTTAACAGGATTTTCAACATCTGTGCAGATAAATGTAATTTTTTCCTAAGGGGGAAAAAAGCAGTTTCAAGCATGACATGAAACCTGCTCTTACGAACATTTTTGTTTAACATGTGCATGTATCAAGGCAATAAATTAGTAGTTTCAAATCCTTCTATCTCACTTACAAAACCTGCATAATGAATTTCACAATGAAAGCAGAAGTTTGCCTGAAACCCCTTTATCATTTCATTTTCTTCTTCTCCCCTGTGATTTAATGTAGCCTCACTTCAGAGTTAAAATCGTATTTTGGACTCAATACGTTTATGTCCTTTGAAAGGAAGAACAGCCAGCTGGGGTGGTGCATCCCTGTAATCCCAGCACTCAGGAGACAGAGAGGAGCATCACCTCAAGTTTCAGGCCAGCCTGGGGCACATGGTGATTTCACGGTCAGCCTGAATTACAGAGTGAGACCTTGTCTCAAAAAACACACAAACAACCACACACACAAACTCACACACACACACACACACACACACACACAGGAAGAACAAGCAGAATTTTACAAACTTTCTTAGGTATAAAACAAAGTAGCAAAGACAAATTTAGTCTTTTGAAAGAATCAAGTAATCTGTGTAACACAGTGTTTGCAAAAGTTACGTTTTTATTAATATTTCCAAGATCATCCATTTGACAATATAAAAAGTTATGTTTCATAAGCACAGAGGCAAATATTTTCCTAAATACGTTTTTTGAACTACGGAACTGTCAATTTCTCAAAAGATATATTTATTATTTATTGATGTTTTCCTTTAGATTGAAGTCTGGTCTATAGTACGTAGAAGTGAATAAATTAATGTGAACAAATATAAAGTCTACTTTATTTTGCTTATGTAAAAATCTAGCTAGGTTTATTTTTGGTACATTTAATTCATTCATTCAAAGCCAAACATTTCTAATGTCTAAATTACTTGAGTGTTGTATAATTATGCACTATAAAATGCAGATACAAAAAGCAGTATACTACAGAATGTGCTTTTTTATTCACAAAAATACTGGCTAGCATGGTACTGACAACTAATCATGTTTAAAGATAAACTCTAGACAGCATGGGCCATTAGTTTCAATCCTTTCTCTTACCCCTAGGCCAAAGTGTGATTTCCAGACATAACTAATACTTTTAAATGATATAAATGTAAAATGTTTGGTGTTCAAATAAGCCTTATCAAAAGCGGAAATTCTCATCAAGTGTATTTTTGCAGTTTGGCCCTGTGCCACAGAAACCAGGAAACTGCAGGCTGCACAGGGCTGGGGAGCAGTGCAGGCTGCGGTCCAGGGATGCTGAAGCCCCGCAGGGGAGAGGGAACATCTGTCTAGCTTCCCACCTTCAGTTTTTCTAGGTTTGTTCTAGGTTATTCCACGATGACAATATTATTGGGGATCTGGAAACATGTATGAAAGGAAAGGGGGAAGGAGAGACGATGAATGGAGGCTTAGGGGAAAAAAATAAGGTGGCTGGGAGAATTGAAAAATCACACCTTTCAGTCTCCACGTTTTTTCCTTTGTTCACTGTACAAGAAGAAACCATCTGGAAGGAAAAAAGATTATGACTATCTATAAACTAACTGTTTGACAGAGACAGAGATGCTGATAATGAGTGGGTTGTGTCTGTAGTTCTTGGCTGCTTGCATCAGCAAGGGATGAAGGAAAACAGAAACTCTTGATATGTTTGTCTAGAGAGGTAGTGGCGTGGCCATGCAGTAAGAGTTCAGCTGAAGTTCAGGGCAGATGTTGCCAGGAGTTTACACTGCAGGAAAGTAAATTGCTTCCGGATTCACCTCTTCCGCCCAACTTCTCTTCCAGGATCTGTGGGGTCAAGCGGTGCTATGGCACAAGGTGATAATGTCTGTGGGAAAACAGGCTTTGAGCAGGATGCCCCTCTCCCGGTTGCAGTCCAGCTCCTGGATAAATCCATACCAATAGATGACTAAGCCTGGCCCAAATCTGCAAAAACATCAGAGAAAAACATACACACATAGCATCAACAGAGCTCCAGAAAAATGTCACCTTAGAGGCATGGAGGAGATGACTATTTTTGATTTCATTGCTATCGTTATAATGAAAGCAGGCAAAGAAAATAAAGAACTCATTTAATACAGGTGTTGCCACTTGCAATGGATCTGTTCCCTTTTTTTTCCAGGAACCTGAAGAATTTCAGGTACAGTAAATCTACCCACATTACCTGTCAGCAAGGTGTTAGAAGCTGGACTTGACTTGACTACTTAGTTGATGAAAGATCAAACAGCAGCAGAAACAATGATGAGCCCAAGATACCTGGGTTGGGATTTTAGTCTCTTAATAGAGGTATTATTCTAAAAATTAAACTTGCCTACTTGCAATGCAAGTCAAAAAAAGAATGTCTTAATTTTTTTAATAGAACAGCTTCACATCCTCTCTGGCTACAATGTTCTATACTCATGTACTGATAGGGCCATAATTATCTCCTGTCATCCATTTGTCTCCAATCTTAAAAATTATCCATATGACAAACTAGAGTTCCTTAAAGGGACCTTCAGGTAGTACTTTACTCTCTGCATTATAACCGGGTGTGGGGACTGCATGAAATCTGGTCATCGGTTCTCAGAGGAAAAAGGAACAAAGTAAGGTAGACTAGTGACAAAGTACAGATGGGTGAAGGCTTAAAAACTCAGTATTTCTAACTTGTGCCTTCGAATTATCTCCAATTTTGTTAGCAGCGCCTGATCCCCGTCAGGCAGACTCAGGAAGTGGCCCTACACACTACTTCACCCATCAGGAAGTAGAGACCTTTAGGCTGGGTTCATAAAGATGTAATCACTATCAATCACCGTGCACAGAGAGAAGCTTGGCACATCAGTTCCATGTTTTTCCTACCGAGAGCACTTAATTAAAGGGCAGTACTACTTTTGGTGTAGTGTTGCAGGAATTTTACAGTGAAATCATAAATTATGAATGTTTGGTTAGTAAAAGGATGTCTAAAAACAGAACTGCTTTCTGTATTCTAACATTACAGCAGCCTGAACCATGATAGGCCAAAAGCTTTTTCCTTCCGTGATTTATTATATGCTGTAGTGTACTTGCCAAAGCTAACAGTACAGGATGGCCTGTGAGATACTGTATGCACGTGAAAAAGTTCAGTTGGATGTCATGGGCTGGTTTATTCGGGGATTCACATCAGTAGAGCAGCCAAGCTCTACTCAAGATTCTGAGGCTCCTGTGTGCAGGGGCAGAGCTAAGAAATGGCAACTCATCACCTGAACCTGTTGTTGGGAACACGGGAGCTGGGTCTGACAAGAAGACTTGGAGCGCTGGCCCAGTGAGAGTCTCCAGGAGCTCAGAGCTGCCTGCAGGTGTTCTCTTCTTCAGTATCTCCAGGAAGAGCTGCCCCAGGGTCAGAAGAATCACGCTACTTATGCACAGAGTGTGAGACCCAGTACTTGAATGCACACAAGTTCACACCTGGACAAGAACTTGCTTCTGCTTACTAGGTTTCTTAGTAAGTTTCAGTCTAACTGCCCACATCTGGAATGCACATTATCTGGCACTTCTGTTTTGTGGAGACCTCTCTGATTTGCACCAAATGATCTCTGAGTTCTCAATACAAGCCTGGCCAGGACCATATCTAAGAGGCCTCTGACCTTGCCGTCAGCGAGGCACCCCTGAGTCACAGCCTCTGCAGACGAACAGTAGGCTCAACACATTCCTCCACTGTGTTATACAGCCGTGCTGTAGAGCACAATGTTCTTCAGAAAGGCACCAATATTTTTACGAAGGGCAGAAAAAAATGTGATCTAACGAGTCAAAGAGAAGAACAAAAGAATATATGGAGGCCATAAAAAACAAGCCCAGTATTTTAAAGATTTAATAAAACAAAAACACATATCATCAGAACCGAGAGAGCAACAGCAGCCTGTACTTTTCCTGAACAGCTAAATCATAAACCAAGGGACATGAAGCATGATAGCTCTTTACAAAATGGCATTTTCTAGGCAGAAAAGCCAGGCTGGGGGACACCTCAATGCTCAAGAAAATGGACTTGTTTCACATGTGAGGCAAAAGATGAAATCTGGTGACTAAAATTTTGCAAGACTGTGAGTCTGAACATTTTACGTAGTGTTCACAACCAGCATTCCCTAAAGGCAGTATACACCTATGAACATTTTCAGTAAGGCTCACAATAAGGCTGTACCATCTATCTGCGTCTTTGGTGTTTCTTATGAAAGTAAAGTTCAGTAACATTAGCTCTGTTATGTAGCTTGAAATCTAAAAACTAATATTGTTAATTAAAAATGAAGAAACAGCGCCAGGGACATAGCTCAGCGGCACGAGCGCCTGCTGGGCCAGCACAAGGTTCTGAGTTCGATTGCTGGTACCAAAATCAATCAATCAAATCAAATCAAATAAAAAGAAACACAACTTCACTTTGTAAGCAGAGACTGATAGGCTTTCAAATCACATGATCTTTGTGTGACAAAAATAATAGAGGGTGACAAGTTTGGAAAATGAATGGCAGAATAGGATCTGGCCTTGTTGCTGACATTTACTTTAGTGCATTTCTGAACTGTCTCCAGGAGCTCAGGATCCAGAGAGATTATTGGATGCTGGCAAGATAACTGTTTGGCAATTTACCTGTTTATGATGAAGCTAAGCACGTTAAGCAACTTTATATGGCCAACGCTTTGGTTATCTGAACTAACAGAAGCAAGTTTTTGGTTGATAATTTGAGAGACTACACAATCCCAAACTGTACCATCTCATTTTGGAAAGGTATGAGCTGCTGTCTTAGCATAGCTGGCAGTGTGTCGGTCTTATATTCTGCAGGACCTGAGTGTGAGTCTCATTCTGAAGAGAGTAAGACAGGGAGAACACAGGACTCCTGAAAAATTTTCAGTAGACTGAGCAGATCCCTGTGGGTTGAACAGTTTCACTATTCTGATGCCCATGCTCATTTACTGTGGCACCTCTGGACAAGAATGAGAACATGGAGAAGGCAAACAGGACCTTTGTGATGAATTAAAAGCCAAAGAGACTGTTTCCAGCATTTAAAGGAAAACAGAGTCCTTGGGTCTGAGAGAATGTGCCAAGAGGAAGGTTACTGTGCCGTGGGGACTGCAGCCCTGCCAGCCAGCCCAGAGAAGCTCAGTAATGGGACATGCACCAAACATCTGAACTGGTTCCATGCACAGTACTCAAGGTTCACTCTTACATTTCTGGTAAAATAATAAGATCAAAGACTCTCCAATAAAATTTAAAATCTCTTGAGTAGAGACTAGAATGAGAGATATCTTTAAATAAGTAATTTTCACACATCTTCATCAAATTAGCAAAACAACTACTACTTAAAAAATGGGAGGTGAAATTTAATGCCACGGCAGACCTTGAAGGCATGAAATATGAAGTTCTTATAAAGAACCACCTTAAAAATCTGTTTTTATTTTAGAGCATTTAGAGAAATTAAACTGGAGACTGCAGAACTACAGCAGGGCACCTTTTGTGGGTTTTGTGCCTACCTGTCTCCTAGGGATTACCCTGTTTCATTGTTTGCTTCTTTTGGGACCCTGGTGAGGACCACGAACTGTTTCAACTATATTCATGTCCTCTGAGCCTGGTATGACATGGCCTAGTACGTGGCAGATACCCTCAAAGACAAGATGGAGAATATGGGGTTTGTAATAGTAGGATCAGACAGCCAGGTACTGGTTATTGAAACAGTGGTAGTCTAGAGGATGGGAGGTTGGCAGGATTCAGCTACTGTCATGACATGACATTTATATTAATGACCAGGATACGCGCACTAGTGGCATACTTATAGGACACAGTGGTAATCGTAGTAAGAGTGACAACAATGTCACTTACAAGTTGGACATCCTTAATCTGTAGATCTGAAATCAAAATGCTCTAAGACATGGAACATTTTGTGCACCTCATGATGCATCAGTGGAAAATCCCACACTTGTCTTCATGCTATAGGCTACAGTAAGAACAAAGGTGCACTGAAAATGTGGTATACAATGACCTCCAAGCTATGTGTATAAGGTGTCTATGAGACATAAATAAATTGTGTTTGGATTTGAGTCTCACTCCAAGGCTCTCTCAGTATGTGGCTCTCTCAGTATGTATATGCAAATATATCAAATGCTTAAAAACAAATCCCAAATCTGAAACACTTGGTTCCAAGCATTTTGGATAAAGGACATTCAGCCAGTATTAATGCTTTCCTAGCATTTACTATGTGCTAGACATACTTCTAAGCACTTTACCTATGCTAACCCTTATGCCATTTCCATGAGAAATGCTGTTATTGTCCCTGTTCTACAAATAAAGATAGTAAGGCACAAAGTAATTTAGTGGGATGCCTAATCTCACAGATAAAAAGTGGAAAAACTAGTCTTGATACTTAGGCAATCTGTGATTGTACTAATGATGCATGATCAGTTTAATAGAAAGAGTGAGACAATATCAGACTTTAAACAGAAAGAGGAAAGGCCCTTTGCACTGGTTAGAATATACCTAGAGTGTTGTGAAGGACTTTGGTGCAATGACTCTAGTCTGTAACTGACCCAGAGGAGAACGCCAGGATACTGAACAACAGCTGGAGTAACACTGTGCCTGACCTGGAAGTGAATACTCTGGTGGTAACTTGCTCATTATCTTCCAATTTTGCAAGGGTTGTTGGGGAGGACAGGCTTTGATTCATACTGTATTTCCTAAATGCAGATTTAAGGCAATGTTTGGAAGTAGCTAAGAATTAGATTTTGACAACACAAATGTTTTCCGTAAGTGACACTCTGGAAAACATGGAGTGAGTTGCTGTGTGTAACAGTGGTATCTCTGTGACTGGATCTATTCAATCAAGGCTGAGTTTTCATTAATTAAAAAAACAACTGAGCCAAGACATAAAAAAATGGGAGTTTTATACAAAACTGCATTTTTTTTAAGGAAACAAACCGATCTGGCTACCAGTAGCTGTAGCTGAGTAACAGCTGCCCCTTTCAGACATAACATGCATTCTCGGCTTTGCTGCAGTCTCCACACCCTCTGCAACTCCTCCAGGCTAAGGCTCAGTGCCAGGTATCTTTTATCATCACGCTTGTGCTGCGGATTTTCCATTGGAGAGCCCTATTTCTCCATACCCAGATCTCTGTCAAATGTGGGAAAGCACGGGATAATCTTAAGGACTTCATATTCCAAGAAAGACATGGAAGAGACTTTTCTAATGCTCTGCCTACCTTACTTATGTTGTGCACCTGGCTTTTGTCACCATTTGAGTTCTTGATCCCTGGCCTGAGATCTAATCCAAAGGTTCTCAATCTCATGGCCGCAGAGGCCTGAGAGACTGTGAAGAGGCTGTTATCCATGCCAAGCACTATCCACAGAGGGGAAAATACACACATGTAGGATTCACAGTAGCTTTCAGTCATGTATTTTCTAAGGAGATGGAACCTAAAAGCACAGCTGTGATCATATGGAGGGATGCAAAAATTGTTTTTGTTTGTTTGAAGATCTTCCAATCTGGCAGGGTTGGGGGGTGTTAGTCTAATTGGTCCCCCTTCTTTCTGTAGATGGATGTGTTACACACAGGTGAACAGCAAACACAAAGGAGCTTCGACGATATGGGTAACACTCAGACATATTGAAGACGTGTGAAAATACTTAGCGAAGTTGTAACTAACCTGTCCCTGCACATATGGTTCATCTTTACAGCAAAAAATGAGCTGGAAAGAAAGACAGTTAGCAACTGTACCAGGTCGCATTCAGAACTCACTCTACCAAGAGCAGTGAGACCGCTGCACCTATAGGAGGAAAGGTACAGAGTGTTGAACTAAATTGGGCACAGCAGTAATGAAAGAAGGTTCCCAACAGCGGTGCTTCCAGAGTTCCTTTGAGTCATAACTGAGTTGTAAAGATACACCGGGGAAGGCAGTCTTTTAGGACAGCCTCTTGGCAAAGGCAGGCCCTTGTGTCATCTCCTCCCTTCGAATGCAGCTGGGCTCAGTGACTTGCTTATAATAAAAAGAACTGGCAGAAGTGATAGGAAGCCACTGGGTAATGACAAAAGGCTGGGACCTCCATCTTGCTGGTAAACTCTATTGCCTTCTCTGTTTACACAATATGCTGACACAAACTTCTGTGTGGGATACCCCCCTTGCATGAGGAACTGAGGGTACTCTGTGATCAACAGCTACAAGAAGTAGAGCCCTCAGTCCACATCTATATGAAGTGAATCGTGCCCACGAGACTAAGTGAGCACGCAAAGGGACCCTTCCCCAGCGGTACCTTCAGATGAGATCAGATTGCGAGCCAACGCAGCAGAAGAACCAGCTAAGTTGTGCTTATCTCATAGAAACTGTGAGGTAAATGTATGTTACTTTCAGTCACCTAGTTCTGGAGTCATTTGCAATAAAACAACAGATGACTGACACAAATGTGTACTACAAGCTTGACAGTGAGTATAAGTTAAATACCCTTCTTCACATATGCAGCAGGGAGAGTCCCGTATGGAGCAAGTTGGCTTTTTCAGTTACAGGTCAACCCAGAATTTACAGCAGAACAGTTCCCTGAAGAAGGGTATGCGTAAGTCCAGCTACTGAGCAGCTCTGCCCCCAGCCCTTGCTGTAGGGCAGAGGATTTAACCCAGGGCTCTTGTACTGAGGTATATCACTAACCTCTCCCCACCCTTGGTTTATATTTTATTTTGAAACAAGGTCTTGCTAAGTCACTAAGTTGTGCAGGTTGGGGTCCTCCAGCCTCAGCCTGCCAGAACACTAGGATTATGGACGTGCACCACCATGCCTGGCTTCACTCTGTGCTTTTATACCAACAGATCTTGGCTCCTTAGGCTGTGTAGCAATATGTATCCTTGCTCATTCTGAGAATGCTGGGGTTACATAAAAGGAAGACTTCTCTGTATTTTCTCCCATTCTGTGATTTGGGTGTTAAGCTTGGTGACTGTGTTTCTAAAGCTGCAAATGTGAAGGAGATGGAGGGTGTGGGAGGCAGGTTACAGGTGGAACGCTTTGCCAGCTGAAGTGAATGACTGCTGACATCTAGGGAAGAGACATTTAAAAAATTCATACTGCGAGAGCTTGTGGCTGTTTGGGGTTGGGGCAAACAGACTTTGTCTATCTCAACAGATGCTGAGGACAGTCTAGGAAAAACAGATGCTGGTTACATTTTGTTCAGTTTAAAAAAGGCAGTGAAAGCTGTAATGTATTTTAAAAGACTGTCACCAAGAATGTTTTAAAAATGGTACTTCAGTGAGTAAATTCTGAGTTTTCCAGAAGAATCTAGCTATCCTCAGATAATCCCTGAGGACTACAGATTGCAAATGTTTTATAGAATATTGTGTAAGTTATACATTGTGTCTCAGTTCTAACTCTTCTACAATTCTTGGAGATACTAAAAGGTACAGGCAGAAAATTTGGGCCCCCAAATTTAGGAAGAATTTTCCTTAATCTTTTTTAAACTATAAAACAATGTAGTCTCCCTTCCATGCTATGCCATACAGGAATTACCTGGGTGATACTTTCACATATAGAGAAAGGAAAACACCATTAACTTTCTATCATTATACTTCTCCTTATGCAGCTTCTTCAGAGAGTGATGGAATTCAGAGATTTCTGATCACATTATTAGCTATCACTTTGCTAAATTATCCTCAGTAACTAGTTCTCTGGTTGGTTTTTCTGAAGTCAGTTTGACATCAAGGTCTCCATTAATTTCAGGGGACACTTGATCAACTGTTATGTCTATAAAGACGCTGCTTCAATCCATATAAAGTAGTATGATTCTAGCAAGCAACAATGCAGTAATTAACATTTACTGAATGCTTCCTATGTGACGGGCAGTGTTCCAAGCACTTTACACGAACAGATGATTCAGAGCCTCACTGTCACCCTACAAGGGGGTCAGTATGATATCCTCATTTTAAAAGTGAAGAAACTAGGGTATCAGAAGGGCCAGGCTTTGAACCCAAGAAGACCAGCTCTATACCTTGCGCTCGCAGCTACTATTCTGTCTCCCATCATCCTGTGTTTACGTAATTATTATAGTCACTCTACTTCAAAAATATTTACAATACCTGGAAAAAATAGAAAAGTGGGGGCCTAAGGAGCAAGGCAACTTATCAAGAGTCTGGCATATGAGTTGGGATCCACTTGTCTATAGGGAATAATTCTGCTGAGTATGAAGTCAATAGTTTCACACTAAAAAGTAGCCGTTCACTTTAAGTGCCACCACACTTGGGAAGTATGTGGAAAAACAACCTATAGTCCAGTCAAAAGAAATTAAAATGAGTACTGTTGAGGGATGTATTTAAAGACCTTGCCAATCAGGGGAAAGTAACTGATGCAGTGAAAATTACGGAATCAGTGTATGAAGCTCAGAGAGGAGATGTGTTTCACGCTGTGAAGGGCCTCACAAGTTATGGGGCAGGATCTAAACACCAGGGAAGAAGAGCAAATCCAGAACACCACCACAGCCCATTCACAGGCATGGAAATGAACAGCTGGAACAGGTTATGAGGAAAACCAAGGGGAGCAGCAGGCCCAAGCAAGCCATGCGAGGTACAGATTTCTTTCTTCCCAGAAATGAAGTCTCAGATTATTACACAGTGCTAATCCTGTGGATGCCAAAGACCCCATCTACAATATAAGTCTGCATAAAGCCTAAAACAAACAATTTTCATTTGAAGCAGGGCAAGTGGGCTATGCAGTGATTGGATGATTTCAGTCAGTCTAAGAAGATTCATAAGGGTCTTCATCAAACAATTAAATCAACCTCAGTTGTACTGATTAAAAACTTTGTTCCCACCCTAAATGTTTGATTTTCATTCATAGGCAAATGGTTCCTAAAAAGGGTGATGAAGGGGCTGGGGATTTAGCTCAGTGGCCAAGCGTCTGCCTGGCAAGTGCAAGGTCATGAGTTCAATTCCTGGTACTGGAAGAAAAAAGACCAAAAAAAGACAAAAAAAAAGACCAATAAATAAATAAATAAATAAAAAGCGTGATGAAGAAATAAAAATAAAAGAGGAAGAGCAGAGAATCACATAGACAAGTCTCTGTATGTATGAATTCATTCTCATTTTAAGCTGCTGTGTGAGGTCTGTGCTATCTTCTGAGGATATGTGTAGACATGTGGCTGTTGGAAGTCGACTGTTTTGCCATCAAAAAGACTTGCATGTGGTTTCTATGAAGAGTGCATTTTCAAACATATAGTTGAGGATGAAGGAGAAATATAAAACATCTTGTAATTGTTTTAAAATAAACTCTTGCACTGTTTATTTAGTTTTAATCTGCATGTTGTAGGTTGGTTGTGCACTTGTTAATCACTGTTGCATGCATCTCCAGACAGAGTTGTAAATAACTTTTCAGTCCAAGGGAAATATGCTGGCACATGTTTACATGCAAAGTATGTGTGTACAAATGTGTATCGCAATAATAGATTAATGATCATGTAACATAACATCATAGGGTCCTGGCACTATGGTCAATTTAATACATAATGCAAATATTCTTTTTTTTTAGTATCTAGAAATGAAATAAAAGTATGATAACTCAGTTCATTTACATGTTTTTGCTTGGCTGGTTCATTTCTTTTTTTTTTTCTTGGCAGGTTCATGTTTGCAAATTGAGATTACTAAAGAAAGAGAACCCTATTATGAGTTTCTCAATTCACAGATCTGGGTTGTACAACTTTTTCTCTTTGAAACAAATTAGTTTCACAATTTCAAAAATAAAAAAGTAAAATTTATCATAAAAAATGATACTCTATAGGCTTTTATGGCACACAGAAAATAAACAGAAAAGATATTTTGAGGAACATTTAAAATGTATGTAAATACACAAACACAATGACCTGAAATTCCCTTGATATTTATATAACTGCACATTTTCAGGTCCACATTAAATTTCCTAGAGAAATGCTTAATTTGTACTTCACTCTGTTCTGTGTTTGGTACTGTTAGCCGCTATACTTACAGACTTTTTAGCACGTTGAAAACCTTTCCTCAGAAGAGAAAAAAAAGCGAAAGCAGAAGCCGTTTTGTCTTTAATCTGCTGTCTTTAGTCTCTGCTCTTGGAGAAAGGTTTACTTCTGGACAGCTCAGCCCTTCTGCACTTTACCTGTACGAATCTATACGTGGGCTTCTGCATCCATCTTGCAGAGCACACTAGTCACAAAAGAAAGGTTCTTTTCCATAAGTTGCATGCACTTTAAATCTGAATAACGTAGGAAGTAATCTATTTACATTTTAAGTGGTTATATAGTGCACCAAATAAGCAACACCAATGGCTCCACAGGAAATAATAATTAGCACTAAAGTATTCTAGAAGTCTTCCTAGCAAAGACACATTTTCAGCTATGCTGTATTTATTCACATGTTGATCCTCTCAAGAGTGGGATTAGTGGCCCCAGAGACGAAGAGGGATGTTAGGAAATAATTATACTAAGATGATCTAGCTGTGAAACTAGATGGAGAGTTTACAAGTAAGTCCAAGAACTCTGATTTCTGCTTCAAAGAAGGATGCCTGGAGTAGGAAGTGTACATCCTCAAATGAGAAGACAGAATACCAATAGAATTACAGTGAAAGAAACATAAACCCAAAAAGTGACAAAGTATCCAAGATGATGTTTACTTCGAAAATATTACTTCATGCAGACCTTGAGTACAAATCATATCCACCCAGAATTTATACCCCAGCCTTCCTCCAAAAGTTGGGGCTGGTTTATAAAATTGGTTGTGTGAATTATTACATGTTTTCTGTTATTTCCCCGGGGAAACATGCCCAAGGCAAACCCATCATTTCAACTGATTTAGTGTTTGACGTCAGAGAATTTATAATTGATATGACAACCATAATGGACAGTGATCACTGAGTTGGCAAAGCCTGGGTGACAGTGCTGAGGTCCACTCTGGT
The DNA here is from genome assembly GCF_000276665.1 of Chinchilla lanigera. Lineage (NCBI taxonomy): Eukaryota > Metazoa > Chordata > Mammalia > Rodentia > Chinchillidae > Chinchilla > Chinchilla lanigera. The sequence goes on along the minus strand of NW_004955416.1, from coordinate 4,002,018 downwards.
GCTTACCATAGTCCACCACAGACTTGTTCTGATAAACTCTGAAGTTATTCCTGAACATTCCATTTCAACCTTTCTGAATACTATACATGCATTATAAAATTCAAAACTTTTATTATACAAATACTGCTTACCCCAACCATATTTTTCATACAGTCTTTTATTATTAGGACTAGGGAGTATGCGGCTTCTTTTTCCTTAGTTCAGTTCTCGAAAGATCACAGGGTAACCCAGAGTTCAGCTAGACATTTATCTCAAGGCACAAAAAGATTGATGAGTTCTGGATATATAAAAGTCTGCTTAAAATAAAAAAAGTTATTGGAATTTTTATCCTTGGCAAAGTCAAATAACTAAAGGATTAAGGCTGATACATGTTTGCCCTATAAATCTATCATTTAGCAAATGTGACACCATGCTTCAGGTATGTCAGATCTCAACTTGCTCTAAATAGGCAGTTAACATTTTCTTTTATTCACAATAAATATTTCATGATAAGGAAAATCACTGGTTAACCAATTCACCCACCCCAAAGAAACACCCCCAAACTCTCAATTTTTCAGATGCATTAAGGAAAATGCTAGAATGGGGATAATTAAATTAGAAGTCAGAAATATATAGGTCATTTAAGGGAAAACAATAAAAATAAAGATCATAGAAATAAGAAAATATGAATAACCTAGCCTAGCACTTATCAGACAAACACTTCTAGAATGGCAGTCATATTCCAAGTGTAGAGGAGTCAGCCAATAAATATGTGTTAATTGGATCTATGTCTGCATGAATGAATACCACAGTAGACTTCCCTGCTCCAACAAGAGAAGCGGGGAGAGTTGTATCCGCATTTAGAAAGGAACAACAACAAAACCCAAAACAAAATAACAACTTTTACTACTAACTCTCTATCATATAAGAGAAGGAAACTAATTTTCTTTTGAAAGTAGTTGTTTAAGGTAAGAAAATAAGCTTTACAGATACACCTGAATTGCACACTTCTGAAGAGCTGTGCCAGGTGGCTGTGACTGCTGTCGGGAATCCATTCTTTCCAGGATGTGATGGGCAGAGGCTGCTGTGGTTTGAGCCCGGTGGAAGGCAAGAGTACTGCTACCGGGATACACACCGCTGATGGCTGAGATGGCAGAGAGGATGTGTAGGAATTGGCTGCCAGGAGAAAAACTGAGCACTCTGGAGCCTACTGCTGCATACAATTGGCTTTTGCTTCCTTTAAATACAACCAGTTTAGGTAGGCTTTTGTTTACAGTAGCTTTTATCTAGAAGATAAAGTTGTAAAAACATCAATCAAAATGAAGTACTACTGTTCCTGGCCATATCTCAGCAGGTTCATCTGTTTTGTTTATTTTTCCCTTTCCAAATACCTTAAGGTGTTTTGGGTGAGTGAAGAGATGCCAAACTTCGAAAATGAACTATATTTGTGTATGGCACATGCATTTCCACTCACTAAACCACAAATACTATCCCAATGGTGCCTCCAACATCCTCAGGCTCAGCAAGAGCCTGCGTCCCTCATCGTTTTACTCTCCAGTAACACAAACTCTGCCAAATGACTGGTGCCATTTTCAATAGTGCTTCTTTAAGAAAATGAGGAACTAATGGTTTTTGTATGTGAGAATGAAGCTTTCGATGTATTTATACCTTGCCTTTTCCCAAATAGAAAATTAAGCTCAGGAAAGGGAAAATGAAAATCTATGAACTTCAAAGGTCCACTTTATAGTTACAAAACTGTAAAGATGTAACCTGATTGTACTTTTAAAGGCACAGCTTAATTAATGCTGAATCTGCAAAATAAAGCTCTGAGCCAGGAAGTTTCCAAAAGGGAAACTGTTGAGGGGGAAATACTCCAGAGAATGTCACCAACAGGAACATGAGCTTCCCAGGAGGGGCTGACAACGCACAACAGGGGAGTGGCCGTAACAGGAGGCAGGGCTGGCAGGCCCTCCTGGGCAAGGAGCAGGCAGCTCTCAGTCTGTTCGGTGGGGAGGATCTGTCATACTTAAGTTCTGTGCTTTGAAAGTCATTTCTTCTTTTCAGCTCCCTTTTCAATACAACTAGAATAAGGCACAGTCGTTAACACAGTGACGCTGCAGTGAACCCAGTACCGACTGCACTCTGGCTTTATTTTTCCTGGCACAGTCCCCAGGTTTTGGACTAGTAGAAGATACAGATCATCTGATTACTTATTTGAATAAAATAATGCCAATCATAATAATGCTTATAGCAATAACCATCATCAAAATCGTAAGAGCAGGTAGTATTTCTTGAGCAAGCACAGTCACAGTTGCGAGTAATCACAATTACTTACAAGTAATCACCTTGTAAGTTCTGCATATGTATTATCTTCCTTAAAAGCAATAAATTTTAATGTTCAGAAAACTATTATAAAGCTGTTCTAAATGGACTATAATAATGATGGTGAGGATGAAGAATAGAATTAACACTTACTGAGTGTTTACAATGTGTCTGACACTGCCTTCATACATGTGATCTCATTAAATACATCCAATGAGCCTATGAGGTAAGAACTGTTACTGGTCCCATTTTACAAACAAGGAAAAAGAAATGTGGAGAGCTTAAGCAGAGATAAAGTACAAAAGCAGCCAACTTGAAATGCTAGCCCAGATCTGCTGTGTGCAGGGCTGTGTCTCTGCAATGATGCTGCATGACCTTCTGTGTTCCCACGCCTCCCAAGAATTTCCCACATACTTAAAATGCTGCTCCCAAACCCCTCCCCATCTTGGTCCCAAGGTAAGTGGCCCTGAATATCTAGTACGAATAAAGCTGCTTTACACTGGACCCTTCCATACTGCACAACTACAAATCCTTCGTATAAATGGTGGAGGTTAGAAAGCATTATTGTTTTATTTTATTTCAAAAATGGGATCTCACTCTATTGCTCAGGCTGGTATCGAACTTGGGGGGTCCAGTGACCCTCCTGCGTCAGGGTCTGACTAGAGGCAGGCACCACTATGTCTGGCTGATAGTATCTTCATTACCTTTTATTTTTAACTTCCTGTGTCTTAGTTTCTCCATCTGTAAAGCAGGTATAGTAGCATTTTTATTTTGAAATTCAAGATAAATTTGGGAATAACTTAGCTTCAAAACACTTTAATTTGTATACATTCATTGTTGCTCCATTGAAAAAAGTCCTGCCCAGCTAAAGAATCTAATAAGGAAACTTCCCTAATTCCATGAATCATGGCGAGAGCCATTTCAGCCATTTGCAGTCATTCCTGCCTTTGGAAATAACAGTTGATCATCAGGAGAAAGTCTACTTCAAAAGACAGTAGATAGAGAATGCTGGAAAGATCAATGATTTAAGCATAGATTCCTGCTCTTAATGACATGACACAACTGTGGCTATTTCAGCACTTAGGCCACAAGTCACACAAAGATGGCTACACAAACCACTGTCACAGTAATGTCACTGTACCATTCTGTACACACTTCCTGTGAGACAATAAGCATTTTAGAAAGTCCTCCAAGTTCAACAGTTCTTCGTAAAAAAGTTTCGAAGTTCTAAAAACGAATAAAGCAATGTGAATGTCTACTGATGGATGAACAGATTTTAAAAATGTGGCATATATGCAATTATTATCCAGCCTTAAAAAGAGAGAAACCCTGTCATACACTATAACACGTCTCAATCTCAATGGCTAAATTATGCCAAATGAAAGAAGCCAGTCATGAAAGGATCAACACCAGAGGCTTCCACTCTTATAAAGTATGTAAAGTGATCCCAACCACAGACACAGAAAGTGGAAAGGTAGTTTCCAAGGGCGGGGGAGGAGAAATTAGTGTTTAAGGGGTACAGCGCTTCAGTTCTGCAAAATAAAAAAATTCGAGGTCTGTTGCATAATAATATAGATATACTTCAAACTGCACACTGCAAAATGGTTAGGATGGTATATTTACTGTTTTTTTTTTTTTTTTTTTTTTTTTTACTACGCTAAAAAATTAAAAAAGAGAAAGACTAGAAAAGTAATAGAAAAGTTTTTTTTAGAATTGGTATTTAAAGGGTCTGGAAAGAAGATGAAAAAACTGTCAGGGCTGAGGAACAGCCAGGAAACCATGGCTCTGGCTGCTGTTTCGGTTGGCTCCGTGAAAACAAACACAGAAAACTTTTGGGGACACTGAAGCGAGCATTAGAGACAGATGAAGGGCCCCGTAATGGGGCTGGAGGAACCACAGTGCCAGAACTAATTTCTATAGCTGCTCTTAACGCTGTGTTTTCTTGAGGTTAAATGAAGCTGATTTCTCAGAAATTTGCAAGTGAGAAATATGAGGATAAGGACAGAAACCTTTTCTTTTTTTCTTTACTTTTAAAGTAATAGTTGGAGGATCACGCCTGAGTACAGAATATCTCAGGCCTGTATTCACAGCAGAGGATAAACTGCAGTAAACTTCTGTTCCACAGCTGATTCTGGGCAGAATGCTCCAGAGTTCTTCAAATACATCCACAAATTGTATGGTGACCTATCCAGCTCTCCGAAGTGCATCATTTTGACTTGGCAGCTGAGGTCCTCAGAGGTGAAGTGGTGTGTTTAGGAGCACAGAGGTGGCCAACACACCAAGACTGGCCAGTTCTACCTCCCTCCAGCACCACGCTCCTATTGGCCTGCAGTGCAAGCTTCCTTTTCTCCTCACTGCAAAATAAGGACAGTGATATCCTCTGTCTTCCTATAAAGGGTGCTACATTGGGGATGCCCAGGCAGCACGAACACAGCTACTTCCCAGACATTCCCAGCACGAGGGAGACAGGGGTGCAAAAAGATTAGTGTAAAAGGAGGAGACCAATGTCCTGACAGCGCTGTGCAGAAGGCCCTGTGGGATTGCAGAGAAGGAAATCCAGAGCTCTCTCTGGAAGGGTCAGGGAAGACTGTGGGCAGAGGCGAGGCAATCTTGGGAGCAAGTTTTGAGTGAGGGTTCACTGGATAAGGAAGGGAAGATGCTGCTGGAGGAGGGAGACGTGCAGGACAGGGTGGGGGGAGAAAGCACTGGGACCACGCAAAATAAAGTCCCAATAAAGATGGTAGGTGCAGGAGGCACAGCTGGAAAGCTGGGTGGGGTGGCGCTGATGGGGATGGTGGGCACTGCAAGGTGCTCTGAGTGCCTGGGGAGACAGCACGAGTACAAAGCTCACCTTTCAACCACATGTGGAGCGGGCGGCCCTTTGCCTGAGGGCGAGCCTCTTTCTTGAAACCCAAATATTCCAGGCCAGGTTTCTGTGTGGAATCTGTGAGCTAAATATTTACTCTGTGCAGGGCCAAAGTATCTACTGCAGCTCACTTATTTGGGGGTAAACACATTAAAGAAACGTATATGTTAAAACAAACCTCCCTCCCCCCATTGCCACTCCGCACAGAAAAGGACTGCCATTCAAAAAAACTGAAAACTATACAGACGGCTCAACTTTCCGGAGTTCTTGGGACAAAATATGTGTATATAAACAGTCACAGCCGAGCTCCATGGGGTTCCTCCAATTTGTATTCTTTGAGGGGTCTGCGGGCACGGGGTGAACGGCCAACAGTTTCCTTAGTGAGTTACACAGCCACTTTATTTAACTTAACAGGAGTCATTAGCTGAATTTTATGAAGATAAGGACTTCCAGGAGTGAGCTCCCTTTTGATTGTTTTTTGATTAAAAGCCAGACAAGGCTGAGCTACACTTGGAGGCTCAGAGGGAACCTGCAGCTTTTACTTTGCAAACTCTTGTGACTCTAAGATGGCTCCACAGAGCCACTGGGGTGGGGGCTGTGGTTTGATTTCACCAAGCTGAAAGCAATCTGTCAGTGTGGAGAGGAGTTACGCAGGCTATTTTAAACATTTAGTTAAGCTTGTGACTGGCTTTTCTTTTAGAGGCATTCCTGGCTGCAGACCACCTCATCTTGGGTGACATAAGACAAGCTATTGAATGAGGTTAGACTGAGGTCCTGCAGTTAGAGAGCAGGTCCACCCATGCTGCCATTAGCTGATTAATAAGTGTTTATTTTTAGGGCTCAAACTAGCAGGCCAGGCTGAGGCTGATGCTAGATATTTGAAGTAGCCTATGAGTACCTCAAGCTTACAAAAGACCTCACTTTTTTTCCAGTTGTTGATACAGCTAAAGTCCTTGTCAGACTAGTAAAAGTTAGTACCAGAGGCAGAAAAAAACCTCACCTAAGTCTATTATGAAAAGGGTCATTGTGAAAATTGACCCATTACTAGTTTCTACGGAGACATTTGTTGAAGGAAACAGGAAGATAAATATGACCTAGTCATGACAATTGGTTGAGTCTAAGCACTCATTCAACACTAAATTTTAAATCATAAACATCCTAATATTCTGTCTAATGCTTTGCATAAATAGTAAATTTGCTATGTTTTTTGTTTTTTTTTTTAATTGGGGTCTTGCTGCATGGTCCAGGCTGGCTTTGAACTTATGATTCTCCTATGTCAGCCTCCTAAGCGCTGGGATTAAAGGTGTGTGCCATCACTCTGGGTTCCCAGGTTTGCTATGTATTTTTTAAACAAATATTTACACTCTACAGGTATGTGTTATACTAAACCCATATGGACTGATACACTTTATCTGGGTTTATCATATTTATGATTCTAAGGGTCTCAAAAACAAAACAGTAAAGTGATTGCTCTCTGTTGTCAAACTGTGAGTTTAAAAGATATAATTATACATTTATTTGTGTTTGTTTAATGTCTCTACCTTCAACTAAACAGGGTGTTCTCTGAAGGCACTTGTCTACTTCATCACTACCTGGCACCAGTGGTGGACGGCGTACAGTAGAACTTGAATACATATTTGTTGAACAGTTAAAGGACAGGCAGTTAAACGACAGTTTACACAGAGTCTGCACAGCGCTTTTGTGAGTGTCTAGTCTAGACTCGAACCTTGCAGCACAGAGAGGATGGCTGAACGGTTTGAAAACTGCTATCGCTTCCTCCACTTCACCATTTGCCTTCCTTTACTTGTGAGCTTTCTTAGATCTCCAAGTAGGAGAGCAGTGGTGTCAGCTGGCACAGCTAGAAGAAAGTGAAAGTTACTACTTTTCACACTGCATTCTGTACCTCAAGGAATTTGCTAGAGTACTCTTACAGGAAAACGGTCCTGAGACTTTTCCCTCTTAGTTTACCTTTGTCACCTTGACCCTTGTGGATGTAACACTGCAAAACTGGCACGCCGTCTTACTTTTCAGGTTAGCACAAAGCCACCTCCAGCCTTACTGCTGGGCAGCAGCAACTCTGGGAAGAATGCCCTGAGGACTGCTCACAGCATTTTCCAACTCCCAGCAAAGTCTGTGCTGCAGGACAAACAGCAAGGTATTATTTTACTTATACCTCATAGCAAGATACAGAAGATCTTGAGAAACCAAAAGTGCAGTCTGTAAAGTTGCTATATCCACAATATGGCTGGCAAGGCCCATAACGAGGACACATATGGCAATACACCACCAGTTTCCACAGGGAAGCAACGCATGTGCCTTGGATTTATTTTCATGGTGGACCCAACACAGATCAGACATCCAGAGTTCTATACACATTTATAATGCCCTTTAGCCTTATTTATGGACCAAGCATTAGTTTTACTGAAACTGACAGTGAAGCAATTTGGAAGAATTCCTTTATCTCGTTCAAGATTACACACAAATTCTTTAATGGATTTGTCTTTGTCCAAGTCAATTTTGAAGACTCTTTAACTATAATACCTATGTGTGGGCATGGCTGCACTCAAACTGTCTAGTTTGAACAGGAATTTCAGAAAAGGATAGAAATGGTAACTTTCACAAGGACAAAGGACATGGTGTACAGGCCTAATTTTAGGAGAAAGTTTTTCAGAATCATAGTGTAAAACCAAACTTTGTCTTAATTTAACTGAGAGATTGTTAACATATGGGGGTTACTATCTTACTGAATTTCACTTATTTGTCAGGATTAACACCAATCAGTAAGTAAAATATGTTAGTTAGAAATATTATAGCGGCAAAGCTCTCCTTTTGTGTCATTTTGCTTAAATGCACCATTAAAAAAAATACACAGCCTGAGAGACAAGGCCACATAAGATTTCAGTACGTATTTTCTCAATGCCTATTTTCTTTTTCCAAATGGCTTATCACAGTCTGATTAAACTTATTTTAAATGTTTCTATATTACCCGTTGTATAGGATTAGATATAAATGGATTATAATTTGGAACTCCTCAACTTGACGTGTGTGTAGGTGTCAGTTTCTGCGGACAACTGTACATAAATTATCCAAAGTTAATGATAGCAGTTACCCAGGAAACTGGGGCATTAGGGACATCCAGTCTTGAGGTCACTCTGCAGCCTCTTCTTTCTTTGTACCTTCAGGAAAGGACAGAAAGCATGGGGAAAAGCAGACTACTTTATTTTGCTAGTCTAGATAAAGCTGAGAGGAAGAAAGCTCTGGATTAAACAATCAACCAAGTTGTAAATGTACTTTCCATTTTTCCAGACATGGGAAAAGAGCAGCAGTTTACATTTGTATAGTGCCCTATGAAGCTTTTTAGAAAATGCCGGTGTATTATTTAGAAGGACAAAATATCTAGGGGAGCTAAGTGAGCCCAAGAAACTCACTGGAAGGGGGCTGGAGTGAGGATGAAGACAGTGTGCTTACTTCCCATCTAGGGGCACAGAGGAGGTGTGCAGAGCTCATGTTACCCATGGACCCTACCACGCTGACTCCTCCTTCAGCTGAGTTAGGATAAAAAATAGGCCTTGTATTTTGCATCTCATCTCATGTAGAGAAATAAAAAAAAATTACTATTATTCAATGTGTTTAAATGCCACAAATTTGATGTAATTGTTAAGCATTATTAAATATATTTAAGCAATAATTTTGTTTTAAAACTAACTGAGGTATTTTATATTCTGACATGATCAACTTCTGACAAGCTCTTTCTCACTTTGTATCCAAACACAGACCTTTAAATTCTATAAAATGATTATTTGTCAGGCATCTAGAAACATCCAAAGGTTACACTAATTTTTATCTGTCAGGATGTACTAATTAGAGTTTTAAAGTTTAAAAAAGAAAATCACGCCTGAGTTCAAAGTACTCATCTTTTTTTTCCTAAATATATGATTATCATGTTTCTCTTTAAATATAAGACAATAGTTTATCTTTTTGGGTAAGTGAAAACAAATTAGTCTTGTACAATTTTACAATTGTTGCATAATTTCTGAAAAGTAAATACGATCATAACTTTATTTACTTATAAGAATATTAAGTATATTATATGAGTTTTTTAGTATCTGATTTTTTTTGTCATGATTCCTATATATTGGGAATGAAATTAAAACAAGAAGACCTAGAAAATTTTACAAACAAAGGTAATCAGTGCTGCAGTGGTAGAATGGAATACATCTATGGTCAATTAAAAATAACTGTTTCAAAATTAATAAAATGTAAACTACATGAGTATGGCCACAATATTGCTATAAGAACATTTCAACTTAATTAATATTAGTTAATAAAAAATGTTTGAGGAGTTAAGTAAATTCATTACAATCTTAAGATAGCTTTGTATACAAGATATTTAATAACAAAAGACTGAACAACTTTCTAAACTATATATAAGACATAACAGGTTTTCAAAAGGTTAGAGTTAAGAAGATAAAAGGGGAAAATATCTGCACTGGGATGACAGAAATGTGCTCCTTATATCTTTGTATCAGTCTTTATAAGCACAATGTCCTTGTTAATAAAAAAAAAAATGTAAGCTAAGAGTGAGTATCAAGCCACAACTATTAATTATTGCACTGTGATTTTTGAAAAGCTACCTCATTTCAACAGTGGTGATGGGGGTGGAAAAGTGACATCTGGGATGCGACTTCACTAAAGATAAAATTTCTATTTGGTTGTGGAGGATGCAAAGGAATAGATTTGATGATGGATATAAGGATAAGAACCTGGGCTGAGATAACAAAGTCATCATGTCTGGCACACTGTGGCATCTCTGGAAATCGTTTGAAAATCACTGCTGTGGGTAATTAAAAGAATATATTTAAAGGTCAAGAAAATGATCTAAACTTATGACATTTAAAATTATGTTGCAGACAAGAGCACAGGCATGACTGTTTGGAAAGTAGAAAGAGAAGGAGTATGAGGTACAGACTCTGAACCCAGAATGTGAGAGACAGGTAAAGGAAGGAGCTCAGCAAGATGACTATGTAGCTTGAGCCATTCATGGGGTGGATGGAGAATCAGGAATGTTAAGAGCAGGCTTAATACTGTGGTGTAGAGTCAAAGAGGAGGGTGGTAGGACAAGAGAAGGATCAAGAAGTCTCTGCTGGGTCTGTCAGCTAGGAAATGTTGTAACAATGGATACAAAAGTATGTGAGGCGTAGAGGGAGATCACAGACATCAGGAGGCAGAGACGCTCATTTGCACAGGACTCAAGAGGTTTCGCTGAGAAGCAAAGGGGAAAGAGGGCAGAGAGAAGGAGGAAGAAGGTATGGGATAGTCCACAAATCGAGGTCTGAAATGACCTCATGTGCCATAAAACAACTGATCTGATGGAAGTTGTGCCCATGGACCCAAACAGGGTACAAGATAAAAAGATTTTAGTATTGATAGAATAAAAGCAAGCAACTGTGACCAGAAGATGCATCCACAGCAGAGGTGGGGGTACATTATATGCACAGTGGACAAATGACTAAAATGTTAGTTTATAGATCTAGCATAATTTCATAACTATTAAGAATTTTAAAATAAAAAGGTTAAGTAGCATTCTTAATAAGCCAAGTCAGAAAGATGAATACCACAACCCAATTTGCAGCAATCATTCATTATGGCAAAAAGGTAAATTCATAGGATTAAGAACTTTGATTTTTATCTAAGAAGAAAAAAAAAGTCACCATAAAATGTTTTTTTCAATTTTGCTGTCTTCTACTCTAATTAAAAATAAATTTTTTACTAAAGATATGCACACTTATTGTAAATATTCCTGTTTGCTTCACTTTAAGTTTTCCTTTTGCAAACACTGACAATATTTTACCCTGGAAACCTATGGGAAGTCAGAATTAATGAGCTTTATAAAATATATTAAACTGGGTTACATATTCCTAGATTTGATTTTATAGGTTGACCTCAACTTAATGAGGTTTTAGGAGGAATTGTTAAAATATTGGCCACTATTCTGAATGCATCTATGCCAACACCGTGAGCTGTGTGGGTTTAGCTCTTTTTATGGTATTGTGTATGTCAAACTAAAAAGTCATAACAGATAGTGGGGCAAATTAAACTTTGGCCAACCAGCTTTTCAATTACAATAAATCTTGGGCTTAAAAGTTATGGCTGAACTACCAACTCTGCCTGTAAAAAGTATCTGAGCTCCTGGAGGTACTCCACTTCCAATCAGTTATGGGCACAAGGTATAGGGAATGATTTTTCCATGGATCACTAGAGAACAAGCTTTCAAGTGACAATATGTAGAAAAGTTCTAAGTCCAATTACCAGCTCAGGATGTGATCAGTGTCTCTTCTCTGCACAAAGCTGTGTATGCTAAAATCAGTACACAGTTAGTTCCCAACTTATGAATGTTCAACTGCAAACTTTCATAGGTGTATAAGATTCACAGGTGAACTGTATAAAACTCACTTTACTGGATTATGAAGGAATCTAACTTACTGTAATGTATATCTGTAATGTATATCTTTGTATCTGCTTCACAGATGTCATGATCTTCAACACATGGCTACCCAACTCCCATGGATAGGAAAGCCTGCACTCCTAGAATACCAGTGATAATCAACTATTTTCAGATGCGTGACTGAGGCTTGGTGGGTCCACATGTGTGGCCTATCTAACTCTTCTTCTTCTTCTTTTTTTAATCATCACAGCCCAGTAAGCATTATTGAAGTTTGTTGTCATCATTGTTCAGGGCCTCCTTTGGCAAATTACTATATTTATTTTGATGAGAATCCATATGTATGAGAACACCTGGCTGTTCTGTGACTGGCCCAAGTATTCTGTCTAGTTGTTAAATGGCCTGGAACTTCTTCATGTAAATGTTAGTTGTTCACCCCACTGTTGGAAATGCACCAAAATTAGAACTACAGAGGCCCATTCTGGTGAATTTGTAGAAGTGAACTAAACCTTTCTAGGGTAGGACCTTGAATCCGAAATCAACTTCTTATAGTAGTTCATCTGGAAAGACAGCCTGCCTCCTCATGGCTCACGTAAGGCACCAAATGAGTTATCAGTACTTGCCAGTTCCACTTGGGCAGGGAAGAGTCTGTCTGTCTGTCTCTCTCTCAGACACACACACACACACACACACACACACACACACACATGCCCACATGCACAGTGGGGATTATCTCAAAAGTAGTGCATACAGGAACTCCAGCCTGTCTTCAGCAAGAAATTCCTATGGTGTAACAACTATGCTTATGGTATTAAAGGAAAAAATAATCAAGGGGAAGAGATTTCAAGCACATGAAGAAATCAAGAAAGAAAGGGGAAATGTACTTAGCAAGCAGAGCTAGAGGGGAAGAGGTGAGACTGGATAACTCATTCATGCATTATTTAAGATAAGCTCCAACTAAATCCTAACAAAAAAATCTATGAGAAAGACTGGAAATTTTATCCACCTAATGAGATAGATTATTTTTCCTTGCTGCAAAGCAAATATTGTAAGAACAACAGGAAAAATTTGAGTGGACAGATTCTGAGGAAAACAAGGCCACAAAGTCAAGTGATTGCTGTTTTTTGTTTGCTTTTGTTTTTGTCTTTTTTTTTTTTTTTTTTTAACTTTTATACTGTCCAGATCACATTCCAGGTGTATGGCAAGAGATTTAGTATGTAGTTCTTTACAGCTGCTTTAAGCAAACACTGCTTGCTAGACTCTAATGGCTTATTTTTTTTCTTGAAATACCTGACTTCAGTGCCTTATTGTTCAAACCCACTGCCACCCACCCCGCTACCCTTGATGCTCCTCACTGAGATGTTCCTGCTGCTACTTCTGCCTCCCCACCCTCTACTAACGCATCCCAGGAATGCACCAGCACTCTCCCAGGCACTTTGCAAACTTCATCTCAAATCTTCCTCTTTATAGTTTTTTTCTAACAGATTTATAAACCCCAACATATTGCCTAAGTGTTCCTTATATTTTCATGTGTATCACGGCTCAGAGGCTCCAGCTCCGTTTGGCTGCTAAGTTTATGCCTTTTTTAAGCAAGTGGCTCTGGTTTTATCATTCAGCAATTTAAAAATAACCAACACTTTGGGGTTTACTAAATAAAAAGGTTGCTGCTTATTGGGAGAAAGATACATTCTCATTTTGACAAAACACTTAAATGCTGGACCCTTGACCTTTATGAATTTAGTCTTGGATTTTTAGGAGAGAATTTGATAATGTGAAAATTATACATAGTAACCTGCAAAAAACTTTTAAAACAGCATTGAAAAAAAGGAGAAGAAAAAAAGGCTTCTCCAATCTCAACATATGTTTTTACACAAATCTGCATGCTCCAATTAATCTGCCGAACTGCTGGTGTGTGGCTGGACCGCCTTAATCATCTTTATAAGCACAATGTACAATTTGTGGTCTGATTTCTAGCAAGAAAAGTGCACCTAATTTTGGCTTCCCCCATACTTAAACCTATTTTAGAAAATTAGAATTTAACCATAGCTTTACACGGTCTTAAAAAGAAAAACTGTATGCAGCTGCTGACAGGTCATTGATGTTGTAATACTCTGAGTATCCGAGGAGAGATTTTATAGTATTATCCCAATGAATGGCATGAAAGAGACTTGGATTTAAAAAATTCATCTCCACTTGTCAAACATTATTAGGAAAGGAGGGAAAAACAGAGATTTCTTGGGATGATCTGACACAATGCATGTTTTTCCAGTCCACCATATCTGGCTGGCAGGACTCTTTTTCTTTTCTTGTGTAATAAACAAATGTTTAGTACAGTGCTATGTTTGGAACAGGGCAAGTTTTAATTTCTTTTGTAAGCCCTTGGCTCAAGAGAACAGTCTTATGGGAAATGGCTATTGTGTTTATTTTATTTGATGATGAAACATCATCTGACTGAAATATTTGTATAATAAATTATTTCATTCAATAAAGCCATCAATAATTTGGCCAGTTTAAAAATGCAATTTGCATTATAATGCATTAAAAGATCCCTGACATAAAACTCCTTCTGCATGCATCCATTCATAATGTACCTCTCACACACAAATGCACTTGCTTGCAAGCTCTGCTTCTCTCTTGGTTTAAGTATAGTTATTTGCAACTTAAAATATCATAAAAACTCTAAAGCCAAGAATGCCATTAGTAGAACAGATTCATTTTAAAGCACAAAAATACTGTATTATTAGTTAATTTAGAGAATGATGGTTTACCAGGAATGAACTGGCAGTATTAAAATATAACTTTCATCCATTTTTTTACAAAATTTAAAGGACTGTTGTATCATTAAGCTTTTGCTGATCTAATGCAATGCACTCCTGTCATACCTCTTCTCCTTATAGTTTACTTTTGTCATACTCCTGCATATTTAAGGGTGGTATTTATAGCTTTATCATAATTTTGTTTATAAATTAGGGCAGGTGAGAATTACTTTTTGTTTTGGGACTTCTTCAATGGGCCTTAAGGTAACTGGAAATACCCTTGAAAAGCCAGGGTTGGTAATTACTGGACTCATGAAAGAAAACAGGTTCCTATTTCTTAATTAGTCTGGTTATGATCCACGACTACTTCTGGGACAAGAATCTCTGTTGAAGAAAAAACTGTGTATACTGGCCAGTATTCTGCTAATACAAACATTATTTTCCTCTAAGGGGAAAACCTTCTGAAAACCTCTATTTGCAGAGGAGGAAGACTCCAAGACTTGCTGCAGGGCCACAGCCTGGATCTGTCTGCCAACTCTTCCAGTGCCTGAGACTTTTGTGAGAGCAGGGGCTGGGTTTTATCATCCCTGTGTCCTTAGTGTTAGTGCCTGGCACACAGCGGGGTGCTCAATAAACACTAGTGGATGAATGAAGACCTGATCGGAGCCAAGACGAGATAGAAATTTATTTGTTTGGATGTGTAAGCTATGGGCTAATGGTTCATTCAATGGAGTAGAAAAAAATATTTCAGTAAGAACCTGAAGTTCTGGCCTCTAGGCCTGACCGTGACTCTAACTGGCTGTGCGGTCTTGAGGAAGCTGCAGAGACTGTCAGGGCTCTTTTTCCTCACCTGTGAAAGAGAAGGTTGTGCTCTTGGATGATCTGACCCCTCTTAACCCTAGTATGTCAAAATTTTATTACTACCCTTATCTTTATAAGCAAGTATGAGTCCTAGGGTGTGATCTGCAAAAAGCAATGTAAAAAAGAAAAAGATATCTCTGCCTACTTACAAAACAAAACAAGTTTGACCTCCCAGTTGTAGCATATATTTAAACCCAATGGGATGTACACACCAAATTATTCCTTCATATGCTTATCTACAGAGCTAAACTCAACATGTAAAGAACATGAGGCAAATATTCACCTGGTAGTTGTTCAACAATCATTTCTGAAGGTGTATACTCACTGGTGGTGACAGCTGTGTAAGTGTGAGTTTCAGAGAGTCCCTGGGCCTTCTGAATCTATATGTAAAATGCTACAATGTGTGCGAAGTTATTTAGGGAGAAAGCTCACAGCTTTAATTAATATTTAATTCAAAATTTTAGAAACCTTAGCCTAAATCATTGTCTGATGTCATTAGTTGCTGTTAAACACTCTTGGAGTCAGACTTAGACTAGATTCCTATCTCAGCTATATGCTCATTCTCCAACCTTCAGTAGACTTCAGTTCCTTTATGATTAAAATAAAAATGAGGGCATCTACTCTATAGAACAGCTATAGGGATTAATAAGATACTCAGAGAATTAATGAATATAAAATCACTGGTCCAGAATCTACCTTACACACTTAATAAACAACAAATACGTTGCATTTTTTTGTTTTTAGTAAATGAGGTTAATCACCACTTTAATTTATCTAAATCTTTAAGGATGTTCCCTGCTGATTGCCAAATCAGTCTATGGTGATAAAGGGAGTGCCTTTTCAAAAGCTGTAGAGAGAAGGGTAGGATGGAAGTATGTGTTTAATCACAGTAGTTTATAAGGAATCCACTTGTCTAGTAGGATTCTTTGTGTACTAGTTAATTCACTAATACCATAAGTCACTGTTGTCATTGGTTATCAATAATTTAAAGTAAATCAAATGCTTCAGTTTAGGTTTATTTCACGTATTTCATTTTAAGTACATTCCCCAATTAATCCTGATGAGTTACTGAGATTTTCTGATTCATGCATCTGTTGGCAGAAAGACACTGAGACTTACAAAAGGGCTCAATGAAATGATTTCTCAAGTCATTTTTAGTTCTAAACTTCTTAGACCATTTTCTGGTTCCTTGTGAAGAAAGGGAAATCCTCTTTAAACAGCTCTGAAATCTACTTTAACACCTAAGTAGTCCCTAGTCCTAGAATGGCACATGGTGTTCCCATGTCTCCAACCATTATGATGGGTGCTTCAATGTATAGGAAATCAAAGCTCATTTTCCATCCAAAGGAAATCAAAACTCACTCTCCTCTCTCCAACATAAATGACTGAAACTCCGGATCATAGACAAAAAATTCACTTAAACTTTTAAAAAGAGGGGAAAGACCACGACATAAATGAAACTAGTAAATATACACCACTCAGGAAAGCATTGTTTCAGTGAAAGCATTCTGTTTCAGTGGAACACCTTCAAATGACTATATTCACGCTATCTGATACACTAACTTCATTGAGTAGTCCCTTCTACCTGTATAATATCTTTCTTCTAAAAATCTTTGGCAAACTACGGTCTCTGAGGCCCAGAGAAGTCTGAAAACCTCATTAGCTAATAAGAGTAGGGGCTTAGGTTTGAATTCAGTTCCAAAGACTGCAGAATGACTGTTATTTTTTCCTCCCATCATACCAATGATTCCCAAAACATAAATGGAGAATGCCGGGCAGCTACAGAAGAATTGGCTGGGAAGCTGGATAAAATGCATATTCCTAGGCCTTAGACATAAACACTCTGATTTAGTATGTCTGAAGGAGCTTCAGGAATCTATTTTAAACTACTGCTTCTAGTAAGTTTGATGTGAAGTCAGGTTTAGGGACCAGTGAGGGCCCCCTACCCCAACCCTGGTTGCAGTCTCTGGGAAAGGCTCTTAGTGGCTGTGCGATTTGAACAACAAAGAAAAAACTGGACTTAGGTAGAGGCTGAGTTGTAAGATGTTCTTTGATGAAGGGATTTATATGATGTTTATAAGAGAGTAAGACACCTGTCCCACCTAGAGCAGAGGGTCAGTGAAGGAAGAATAAGGCTGGAGATGCATCTAAAAATCAGGTAACAAATCTATCCACCATTTGGGGACCGCTCATCTTTAAGGAGAAATTTCTTTGAAACCCTGTGTTCAGAAGGATTCTGGTGCAGACAGTGGTGGCATACATGGCAGACATGCCAACTTTAAATATAGAACTTTATTTTAATGTGATGACATATGCAGTATTTTATAGTCCATCAAGTCTGGCTTTGTGCAAGTGAATATAAGACAAAATAAGATAAATAGTAAAATTTAATTATCTCTCCCCAACTTTACTTGGCCCCCAAACTCTGCTTTTTAATTATAGCTTCATGACTTTTACCTGAGTTCCTCAAGTGCGAATTCTTTAAGATTTATTTTCATTGTATCTTTAGTGCAATGCAGAAAAGGAATCTTAAATATTTATTTCAGCATTTTATATTTTTATGACTTTTATAAACCACTAAAATGGTAGGGTGTACTTAGAGTGAATGGACTGTTGGTTCCACATGCAGTAAATCAACTGAAGAACACACTACAGTGTACATCATCTACAGCATGAATCATTATGGCTGGCTACAAGTACAGCTTCCTCCCCGCCCATGCCTAAAACCTGCCAACAACCAAATGACCACAAAATTGCATGTTAAGATGTGTACTATATTCCAAGATGAATATATACAAATTAAACTGGAAAACCTCGAGGTGGGTTTTTCCCCCCTTTTGGTACTGGGAATTGAACTCAGGGCCTCACCCTTGCCAAGCAGGCACTGTGCTGCTGAGCTACATCCCCAGCCCGTCAAGATGTTATTGATTACCTCTAAGAAACACTTCAAAATCAAGTCTCATAAATAGGGTTTCTCTGGGTGCACGAGAGGAATGAAACAATTGCAGAGAATATGAAAGGGGAAGGGAGGTGTATTAAAATATTTTAAAGGCAAAGTTGGCAGCAGAGGACAAGAAAAGAAGCAACCATGAGGAAGGAGTTGTGGAGTCAATGAAATACCATTAGGGACACAGGCTGCGCTTTCTTGGGTTACCTCCCTGGTTGGTGGGGTTTCTCAACCTCTGTCTTTCCTGTGTCTCCCTTTCCTGACTTTCCTGGGGGCCTTCCCTGGGGCATCACTGGAGGTGTGTCTGTTCAGAACTTCCTAACAGCTGCATCAGCGATAAGAGGCAGGGGAAAATCAATTGTCACAGTGCCCAACAACCTTGAAAATTTCTACCTAAGGGCATTAGAGATCTTCTAATGGGTCCTAGCCAGGCTTGTGCTGACATGGTATTTGGTATTTAAGATTATGGTCCTGAGCATGTGGACCGCTTCATTTTCCTCACAAGGGGCTGAAACATTCTAAAACTGTGCAAGTTCAGACAGAAGGGAAAGTAACAGTATCTCTGAGGATTCTAATTCCATTGTTAACTCCCCACTGTCAGGAACTGGGGGGCATTAGCCCTATCTTTAAATCACTTTCAAAAACTTTGAAAGCTGGCTACAGAGACACACACCTGAGGGAGGCTGAGGCAGAAGGCATGAAAGTTAGAGTCTCATTTGGGAAATGTAGTGACTTAGTGAGATCCTCAAAGTAAAAAATAATAAGGGGCTAGAGTGTGTCTCAGTGTTAGAGTCGCTGGGTTCAATCCCCAGTACTACAAAATAAATCAATGTATAGAAAAATAAACAATGTTGAGCTAGACTCACTGTCAACAATAGAGCATGGTATATAGCAGTTGCTCATGAAACATTTTTTGAATGCTGATTTAGATGTCTGAATGGCTGATTGTGTGTGGTCTTCCTGGTAGTCAGAAAGCCAATAAGCTTTAAACATAAAATAGGTTTCAGAAAAATAGGAGAGGGCGAAGACTAGGGAACAGGTCACTGCTTTTGGATCTAACCATCAATGAGTGGTGGCTCTAAAAAGGGCATCCAAAATAAGGTGACTCACCGATAACGTGAGTTTGGTAGGTTTTAAAGGTGCAGGGATCTATTTAGAAACCAAGACAATTTGAAAAATAAAAACATACATGTATTTCCTTCTTTCCTGTCACTAATCGTGGCCATATTGTGAAACTGATTTTATTTTATTCACACTTAGGGCTCAGTAAATATTATTGATGGACCTATTAAACACATATTTGGTAAATTAAACACTACAAAAATAGAGTAATTTTTAAAATAATACAGCCTCAAGATGAAAAGTATGGCATATAAAATATTGAGACAAAAATACAAATATCATTTCATGCAGCAATTTTTAAAATTCAATGTTTACAAATATAGGAAATTTAAAAGTCACTTCCAAATGAGAGTGAATTTGCAAAGCAACCTCTCTCGTGTTTTAGAAAAGTTTTAAAATGGCTTTAAGATTTATATTTCATTTAAATGAGGAAAAAAAAAAGAGATGAGTATGTTGGGTGATTGGCAACCACTTTTTATGTTAAAACGAGCTCACTTTATCTCTTTTTTACTTAGAGACAGAATTACTTCTGCTGAAGCTTCTTTGTTGCCTTTTCTCCCTTCGAATCTAGGATCCTACAGATGTTATGTGAAATGAGTTTACTTAACTGAACAGGCATACTTCAGAAACAGTGTAATGACAGAAAAAGCAGTCTTTAACGTAAAGAAGAATTTCATCTTGAAAGGTAAAGCAGTGTGTGATTAGTTTTTAGTTGTATGCAACTCTGTAGTGGCATAGGACAAGGACGCTGCTGCAGAATTTAGACAGCAAAAAGTTCCAAGAGGGTAGGGCCTGCTCCCCACCCTTAAGGCAGGCAGACAGTGAGGAACCAGAAAGCAAATGAAAGAACGAGGAAGTCTGAATCCCCACTCATGCAGTCAGATCATTCCCCATGGCTTGGTCTTATCATTATTACTGCTGCCCTGAGATGCTTTCTCACAGCTACCCAGGATGACGAGAAAGTCCCTGGCAGATTCTAAACCTGTGAAGGAGGACTGTCCTGCAGTCAAAAGCTGGGTCAAATGCTCCTCAGAAGAATATGAAACAACTGAACTCAAAAACCTACTCTAAAACTGTATTTTCAATCTGTCTTGTTAGAAGTATAGTGGTTAGCTCTTAGAGAGTTAAACAGTGCATTTTGAAAAGCTAAAGTAATGTTTCAAGGTACTACTTAAGCCAGATCCTTGGGGAATAAAAAGAAATCAGATTCCTAGAAGCAGTTCATTACTCCTTCCACATATGGATCTATTAATCAATTGATAGGACAGTTCTAATCTATTAAATATAAATGAATGAAAAAATATATGAAACAAGTAAATCTAGGTAGCGATCAAACGAAAATATATTAAACTCCTAACAAAATGAATAGCAGATAAAATTATAAAGTACTTTTCTATAAATAGCAATACATCATACTTAATATTTTAGAGAACAGGTAAAGTGTTTCTCAAAATACATCTTATATACTGTCCCTATATAAACCTGGTAGGAGATGAAATCAGAAAAAGCTCATGTTACACTAGATTACTACTTGACCACGACTTTGGCAGAATAACATTCACCTTTTTGTTTTAAAATAAAGATCCATCAAAACCCTGGAGTTGAAAGGTTAAATGTACTCTCTGTGTTGCTGATAAATGTGGGCCTAATCTAATCAGGGTCTGTCACAGGCAATACAGCACCGACCTAGGCTTCTGGTTTCCACAGGGTAAGATCTAACCAAGATGTAGGCTCTAGGCCTTTGACCTTCTGAAGACCTTGTCCGTGCCAGCAGAGAGTTCTGGTTAACAGCCGGGGAGCTCGTACTTCAAATCAGGAACATGTGCACTTTGCTAATGCAACACATGGCTTTGAAATTAAAACGCAACATGATCGAGTGCTTCGGGATATTTTAACAACTAGAAGAGAGATTATAGCTAGATAAAGCTGGGCTTTCGGGTCACTTTTGCTCATTCATGTTTCTTCCCCTTTCTTTGGACTAGACAAATTTAATTTTATTGTATTTCTTAAGAATTTGCTAGAAAAACAAAAGTTTGGTAAGTTATTTCATGGTTGATTGATCTTGGGGAAATGGGAATGTTGTAAGGTTTCTCTGTGACATGTGTCACCTATTAGATAGTTAGCTTTTTCTATTTCCAACTGAGCCAAACCAAATTAATTAGAGAGCAGTTTGAATTACAAGCTAAATACAATGAAAAGTAATAAAAACAGAAAATGACATTTAGGTCATCAATAATATTCCTAAAGTAATTTGGCATTGATTTTTCTTGCTTTCTATGATAAAGAGCTTTACAAGTTGTCAAACTGACAGTTTAACCCCAGTTGTTACAGTAGTAACAAATACGGGAGTCAAGAGCACAAATTTAATAATGAGACAGATTTATTTTCATTTTGGCTCTCACTTTGCTTCTCCTAGCAATCAGCACGAGGAGTGTGAGATGGTCCAGGTTCCTGTGTACCTAGGTCCACAAATCACACAGTTCTTGGAAGTCAAACTTACAACTATTTTATTGACAAAACTCCAAATCAAAGTACAATCAGAGTTTAAGATGAAACCAAGGAAAACTTCCAATAACATACTAGTACCTTCTGCTTTAACAATGAAAAAATATAAAATATGTAATCTTTTTCAAGTCACTTTACTCTTCAAAGGAAGATTTTTTTCTAAATGAAAAGTTACATTCTTGGTTCAGTTTATTTTACAATGTCTTAGATCCATGAAAATCAAGATTTTGAATTACTTTTAAAATTTCAGTATAGGAAAAATGCATAGAGCAAAGACTTCACTTCAAATAGCTTTTATTTATTTACTTTTTTGATATGGATTTCTGGTTTGTAAACCCTTGAGTAAACCTGGACGAAGATCTATGACCCCCTCAGCTAAATTTAAATCCTTTGTCTCAATTATCTTAAGGACTGGAATTGTGACTTCTTTGTCTTCAACATATACAACGTCTGTCAGTCAGTTGCATGCAGTTGACTGCTAGGACAAAAAGTGGCCCCCATCCTAGTTCCTGAGAGAATGGTCCCTGACTCCCAGTACAGCACAGTGACCATCCGCGGACACCATAGTATGAAATCTTCCCAGTGTACCCTCAGGAGGACTTTACATGCACAATGCACTTGTGATGTGCAGAAAGTGACTCGTGGTGATGCCTGGAGATGGCAAGTGACAGAGGTGACCACTGTCAGAGTTCTTAGCTAACCTTGGAATAGCACCTGGGGTCACAGGAGCACCTTAATCACCCTGAAGGGTTTTCCCTAGCAGGACAGGCTTAAACCTTAAGTGGATTTTCATACCAGGCCATTACTGTACCCTTTGACACATACATCTAAGGACAAAATTCAAGCCTTGTGTCATGGCTTACAAGATACATAGGATCTTGCTTTCCTAGGAAATTCATTTTCATCACCTTCCTATTACCTCCCATCCAACCAAATATGAATATCCTGCCACACAGAATCAGACACGGTTCTCTGAATGTGCCAGTTTCTTTAGCACTTCAAGGGTTTTTGTGTTTGTTTTGCTTCACTTGTTTTCTTTCTGCCTACAATTATTACTTCATCTCTGATTTTAAGGTTGAATATAGCAATCTTCTCTGGGAAGCCTTAGAATGCTGCAGCCATTTACGTCAGAATGAAATGAATCTGTGCCCCAGATCTAGGTCTATGTTGTCCCTGTTCAGTATGGAAGCCTCCAGCCACATGCACTATTAAAACCAAAATATTATTACCCTAGAACCAACTACTCTTTAAAGCCATGTCTTCACATAACTGCTTTCCCCTGGTAACACAACCCTTTAAGAATTTGGAGATGTAGTTAAACACATGTCATCAAAGCATGGTGCTACTAGGATTTAGGGAGATGACGGGAAAAAGGCCACCCTCTGAGAGTGCAACTAGAGGAACCCACACACAATCCATTCTTGTATTCCTTCAACATGTATTTACTGCAGCCTCGATGTGCCAGGCTCAGTGCCAGGCAATGCAACGGTGGGCAAGACTGAGCTGGTTCCTGCTGAGATGAACGTCATCACCTGTCAGCATAATTCAGGCCGAGAGATGGGTGGAAAATGGACTACCCAGGGGTGAGGTTACTGCCACAGATCAGGGAGGTCCTCAGGGAATGGAATAATATAAACAGACTACAGTCACAGTCTTTTACCAGAAACACAGGGCCAGACTGCTTTCATAACTAAATTTATCAGATTTAAGAATTTTTAAGTATTGCATATCATGTCACATTCATAGTGGGGCATAGAAAAACAGTCTATAAGCAAATATATTCATATTTCTAAAGCAAACATGACCATCTGCACAAGGTAAAGTAAGTCAAATCTCACAATGGCTTTATGAAAGTTCAGGGCTTTTTTGCTATGTTTTGGTGCCACCTCACTAAAACGCTGGAAGTTTTCAGAGCTTTTGGAGATTTCAGAATTGCAGAGATACTATCCACCCTACTTGAAAATATGTGATAATGACTATAGGATAACTTTTAATGTAAGATCTGGAAAAAAAGAGACAAGAGGTCTCCAATTTTGTCCTGGAAACAAGTGCTTCTGGTTTGGTAAGATTGCTTTTTAAAATGTCAGATACATGGGGCTAATGAATTTAGTCAATTGCTGAGTGTTTGGCTTGTGTAAGTCTGTCTCGTTTAACCCGACCAATTCTTAAGAATGGCTAAAATTCAGAAGGTGGAGGCCAGATGCTGGTCCACAGAGACCATGTCAAGGCACCTAGCTGGAAGCCTGGCTGAAAACACTGGGTCACTTCTCCGTCTCCAGCAGTAGTTCCTGGTCTTGACTCTGCTCTGAGTCAGCCAGGGAGCTTTACAAATCAATGCCCAGGCCACAATGGAGGCCACACCAGAGGCTGAACCAAGCAGAATCTCAGAGGACAGGACCAGATTTCAGACCTGTGTATGCATGTATTACTACTGTTTTACTTTTTCAACTGGGATATAAAATATATATAGTAAGAAACATAAAATACAACAGTCTGAAGTCCCCATCACCCAGAATGAGATGGAGAATGCCTGGCTTTCAAGTTCCTTCCCATTCCATACTCGCCCCTCCACTCCCATGAGGCCATTTTCCCTGTGACTCCTCACCACCCATGAGCCTCAGGCATCGGTATTCTGATATTGGTTCGCAAACCGGGCTGCTTATTGGCATCACCTGCATACAAAAAACAAAAGCAAAAACAAAACATACACCTCTCTCTTTCTCTGCTCGCCTTTTCATTCTCCCTCTTTTCTTTTCATGCTGTTCTATCCCTTCTTGTTTTGGGGGATCAAACCACAATTGCTACAACAGATACCAGAACAATTAAGTTTCATTTATTAACTTCTCCATTTTTCTCTCTTCCTTTTCATTTCTATTTCAGGAAGAAATAATTTTTAATAAGGATATAGAAAATGAAAAAAACAGAAAAGGAAAACAAGGCAAGCCAAGTAGGGAAGAAATGTATACAGAAAGAAAAGATCGAAGGAAAAGAAATGGGAGGGAGAAAAGAAAGTGAGTTTTTTCCTGAGTTTATCTGACCCTTACGGGGACCCAAAAGCAAAGCAAGAGCACCCTGAAGTACTGGCTAGCTGTGAGATCACTGACCACATAGTTTTTAAGGTGGTACAGTGGAGAACACCTCCCCAGCCCCAATTACCAGGACTCTTTGGGTCCGTGGCAGGCACTGTAGCATTCTAGGTGGTAGCTGGGTTCTGGAGTAAGACAGCCTGGCCAGTCTGCACAATAACAGTGCCACACTGAGTAAGGAATATCACTGCCTTAGCCTCTTCTTCCATCATCAGTAAGATGGAGATTAATAGACCTTAACTGTGGTAGTAGCGTGGTACTCAGGTATCTAAACAATCGCTAATCCAGGTATTGCTGTGAAGGTATTTTATAGATGTAATGCAGAGAGTGACTTTAACATGCTCACAATGCACAACTGTCCCATCAGGTGGCTTGTGCCACCAGTGGTACATGCATAACTGTCCCATCTGGCAGCTTGTAACACCCAATGAGACCGTCCCAAACCGCTTCATGGCACAGTCATGAATGTACTGCCGGTTATCAAAGACAGTGGGAATGCTTGAAGCACTTCATCCATAACACTGTGGGTGAGATGCATCTAGTCAATTGACTGACAGCCTTAAGAGCAAAAATAGGTTTCCTGGAAGAGAAAGATTTAAAGGTCTTCTTAGGAAACCCCTGTGTTCCATACTCGGAGCCCCTTTACACTGTCATATAAATTTTTATTCTTTTTCTCTTTCATCTTTGCTTTTGGTGCCTTCAGCCAAAGCCTGGGTTCTGCTTGCTCCATTTCCTAGGTTTTGGCCATCTCCTCCTTAGGAGTGAGCAGAATAATGGCTGGGGTTCACCCATCACTCTGACCACTAGCTGAAGGCACTAACAAATATTTTTGTGGCAATTTACAGTAAACCTATTCACCATAAAAGCACGGGGAGTGAGTAGGAAGCGGTTTGAGGAACCTCAGATTCATTTGGCTGTCTCAGTGAAACTGCTTCTTTGTCAGTTTCTAGGGAAGGTCGTCAGAGGCAAGAGGTCCGAGACATAGCTACATGTGGGAACAGTGGGAAAACTCTTGGCTCAAGTTCTTCTTCCAGTAGTATGGAAAGGGAGCCCGCTGGTAGATCTGTCTGTGTACTCAGTCCTGATACTGTACTTTTTAGCTCAAATCTCTTATTCACCAGATTAAGACAATGAAGTTCAGAGAGTAAGTCTGGTCAAGCAGCAGCTTAATTGGTGCCAACACTAAATGCCAAATCTCCCAATGCAGAGTCCAGTGTTTCCTCCCGCCATACTACATGACCTTTCACAGTTCAGATGGTGCAACAGGATATAAAAGTACATTTCCTCATAAGATACAATCACGCAGGCTGACTTCTCTAGCTGCCCATGAAATCCAAAAGCCCCTAGATATCAAGCTCATGGAGGTAGGCAGTAGCACAGGCTGGTAAAAGGAACTGACCCACAGACTGATATTTGTGGTGAACACAATATTTAAGATATTGCAAATGGTCCTCGCTTCCTTAGATGGTTTCCTATGAAGAAACTTCATCAAAGATTGTCATTTTTCAGAAATGTGCCCCCAAAGTCTCATGTATTGGAAGGTGGGTCTTTTCATAGGCAACTGGATTATGGGGGCACTGAACTCATCATTGGATTCATCCATTGATGTGCGCATAGCTGAATGTGCTGTTAGGAATTAGGGCCTGATAGAGGTAGGTCACTAGGTAGGTGACCGGAAAAGGTGTCTTCTTGTCCCTCATGTCTTCTTTTTCTCTCTACTTCCTAGCTGCAATGGATTGAGCAGCTGTCCTCTGCCATGCCTTTCTACCATGCTATTGCTGACTTGGAGCTTGCTGGCCATGAACTGAATCCCCTAAACCATGATCTGAATTAAACTCCTCTTTTAAGTTGTAAGTGTTTGGTACTTTGTCCCAGTGATCTGAATGCTGGCTAATACACTCAGGCCTTCTGAATTCCTAATAATATGTATTTAAAATGAAGAAGTTGCCAGGTGTGGTGGCACACACCTGTAATCCCAACATTTGGGAGGCTGACGCAGCAGGACTGCCATAAGTACAAAGCCAGCCTGGACTGCATAGCAAGATCCTATCTCAAAAAAACAAATAAAAGTTGTTCCCTGGTACAAGGTAAATTAAAAACCTTTGTTTACTCAGCCGCCTCTTACAAATTCCTCAGTGCTTTTGATCCTGTTTGCACCATCTTTCCATCTCATTCATGTGCACTGAAAGTTTACAGTGCACAATTCACATAAAACCAACTCTTAACAGCAAAGGTGACCTGTAGAAGATATTTCAGATGTTAAAGTTCTCACTGCTGAATTAAAGGAAAGTGAAGTTCTGAAGGGCGAAGGTCCAATTACTTGCGTGAAGCTTTCCAGGTGGCTTTGCTGCAGGGACTTGAACAGGTGGGAGTGCAAAGCCCACCTGCTTCTCTGTTTGCACAGTGACTAATACATTCATAAACACTTAATAAACATTTAACTGTGTCAACTCTCTCAAAACAGTGCTTTTGCAACCAGTGTTTCTGAACAGATTTGAAGTTACTGGGGACTTTATAAAGCCACTTCCATAAAAGGGGATGGGGTTGTAAGTTTTGGTGATGTGGGAATCTGCTCCTTACTAACAGGCCACAATTGCTGGTTCTCATTATGTTCAGGTCCAACTCATGATGCCCAATATATCACAGAGGAAATATAGAGCAGACTGTGACCATTTTACTCCAAACAAATTGCTTAATTGCAACACATCTGGAGGGAACCTTTTCCAAGATTCAGAGAAAGCTTTAAGAACCATAGTTATAGATCCATTCTCTGGTACTGGGAAAATGGGATAGTCACATGCAAAAGAATGAAACTGGACCTTTATTTTATATCACATACATAAATAAACTCAAAATGGATTAAAGGCTTAAATGTAAGACTGGAAATTATAAAACTAGAAGAAATCATATCAAATAGCTTTCTTACATTGGTCTTGACAGTCATTTCTTAGATAGGACACCAAAAGCACAGCAATAAAAGCAGAAATACACTAGGTTGATTATGTCGTGCTAAAAGCTTCTGTAGCAAAAGATATAAACAGGATGGAAAGGGGACCTCTAAATGGGGAAAAAATATTTGCAAACCATATATACTCACTGCTATGGTTTAGATAATTATCTCCCAAAGCTCCATGTTTTGAAAGGTTGGCCATCAGTGGGTGCTGTTACTGGAAGGTGGTGGAGCCTTTAAGTGGTGGAGCCTAGTGGGAGAAAGTTAGGTCACTGGGGGTGTGGCCTTGAAGGAGACACTGCTCCTTCTTCCTTCTTTGCCTCATGGCTACCAAGAGGTGAAGAGGCTTCCTCTGTTAGGTGTTTCTGCCGCAATGTACTGTGCCACCACAAAGCAACATGACCAAGTGATCATGGACTGAAACCACGAGCCAAAATAAAATACCCCCTTATCAAGTTATCTCCGGTATTCTATTACAGTAACTCTAAGCTGGCTAACACACCTGATAAAGGTTTAAGATCTAAAATATGCTATAAACTCGTATAATTTAACAAAAAATACTAAATACCCTAACTAGAAAATGAGTAAAGGAAAAAATGTTTTTCAAAGAAAAAAAAAGATAGAAATAGCCATTTGGAAGCTCAGCACCACTTATCAAGAAACTGTACCTCAGAAGCATGAGGTACCACTGGTTCTTATTAGAAAGATCACACCAAAAACAAAATAAAATAAAAACCAGAAGACAATCACTGTTGGAGAGGATGTGGAGAAATTGAAACTCTTGTACACTACGGGTGGACTGTAATATGCTTCCCCTTTGGTACTTTTGCATGAAAGTTCCTTTAAAAATTAAAAATAGAACTACAATATATTTCAACATTTCCAGCTCTGGGTTCTTATCCAAAATACCTGCAGTCAAGATCTTGAGACTTGTCTGTGCTCTCATGCTTACTAGCACCATTCCTAATAGCCAAAGTATGGAAACAACCCTAATGTCCACTGAGGGATAATAGATAAAGAAAATGTGAAACATATATAGAGTGGAATATTGTTCAATCTTGAAAATGAAATCCTGCCATATGCAACCACACGGGTGAAGGTGGAAGACATTATACTAAGTGATAAGCCAGTCAGTGTGCCAAACACTGCATGATTCCATTTATATGAGGCATCTAAAGACACAGATCCAAATCAGCAGAGAGTAGAATGACAGTAGCAAAGGCTGGGAGGAGATGAAAATAGGAGATAGTTGTTCAATGATCATAAAGTTTTAGTTATGCAAGAGGAATGAGTTCAAGAGCTGTGCAGAACACCAGTGTCTACACTGACCAGTACAGTTCCACCCACAATTCCTTACAAAGGTAGATCTTTGTCATGGTGCAGAAAATACTACGGTCACAAAGTTATGCATTTATAACAAAGCAAGTTTCATAAGCACAGTCAGTCACAGAAGGAACTTAAAAATCGTGACTAGGGTTTAGTCCACAGTGGACTTCTGGGCTGGCTTGTTGGCTTTGCTAACTGAGAAGGGCAGATAAACCAACTTGCAGAAGAGACATTTCACTCTGATGGTTTAGCCAAATCAATTCTCTCCCCTTCCCCCAAGCTTCCTTTGTCTGATATCTGGGTAGATGGGTTTGTTTATTAGATGAGTTTTTTAAATGTGTGGCTGTTTTCATGTACATATTTATGGAGAACGTACATACTACATGTGTGTGTATCGCCTTTGCTTCTAACCTCCCTCTAGTTTGCCACCTGGAACCCACAGCTGCTGTGAGGACTACACAGAATAACACTGTGGGTGGAGTTCAAGGTCCATATTTTGCTTGAAGTTGAGTTGCACTTTACAGAAAGGATACAGACTTGCAAGGCAGGAAGGAACTTTTTGTCGCTGCCCAAGCTAGCTAACACTGTGGATAGAAAGGAAGAGTCCTGACAAAAGGAATGTTGTAATTGTGGCCTCTCACCATTACACATAAGATAGTTACATCTTATGGCAGAGAAATGGCGGTGAGCGTATGACATTTTAAGTGTCTCTAGAGAAACTGGATCTTACGGTATTCAGTCTGGCGAGGTGCCAAACTCCTATCTGGTACAAGAAGAAAGCATGGCTGTCATAGAGTACCAATGTTTCTTATGAAGCCAACGAAGTATAATCTGAACCCACAGCAAATATGGCCAGCAATTCAGTGGTACTTGGTTCTCTTTGTTAACTGGTTCAGAAAGGTGTGGCGAGTAACTAACAAATTCTTTTGGCTGGAAAGGGTAGCAAGTCATAAGCAACCAACACTGACAAGTTCTAGCTTGTGCATTGGGTACCAAACAAAGAGTATAAGGATTAAACTTTCACATCAAAATGCAGAGAGCAAGGTCATGAGTTCGATTCCTGGTACCGGAAAAAAAAAACAAAAAAAACCCCACAAAATGCAGAGAATACTAAATATGTTGAGTTTCAAAGCAATCAAGCATGACTGTATGGGGCAGAGCTGTCTAAGCAAAAGTCTTATACAAATCACTTAAGAAAAAAACTGCTGGAGGATACCAAGAAATAATGGCCAACTTTATAGATAAATGTGATAGGCCTTAACCACTTTAGGAATGCCTTGGTGACCCCCTAATTTGCACTGCCTCTGGAAGAAGCTTTCTCAGGAATCCCGTACCAAGAAAGCACCCACTTGTAAACAAAAGAAAAAGTTGTAGGTTTAAAGAACAAGAGAATTTACAAGTGAGCTAAAATAGAAGTGAAGGGGCATTAACAGGTGCTTGTAGCAAGGGCAGCCTTCTTGTTGAGTGTCACCTGTCCCTCGGATTGTAAACTTTCAAATCTGAGCATTTGAAATTTACTATGTAAACAGGAGATAGGTTGGTCCTATTGGCGTTCTAGTACTGCCATTTGGCGGCTGTTACAGTCTTGCGGGGCCAGGTTCTGAGCTTCACATCGTTTATAATTTATAACCACTGCAATGTACAAGAAACTCCACATTCGCAACAGCTATCAGGTCCATAAAATTTATTAGGGTCACTCACTTACAACTGGTGGCAAACAATATTTTTCAAAGGAAAATAACAGGCATCTTCAGGAAACTATAACCAAATCTTACATATCAGTATGCAATAGTAACAGCTAATGCCACAGAAAATTGCAGACTTTTTCCTAGAGTAAGAAGTAGATAGGAAAGGCGCAGGCTGCAGAAGGTTTGTAAACTGGCAAGAAAGACGACATGCCTTCCTTCCAGGTGTTACAAAGGGACACGGCTGCTCCTAATAGCAACTTCCAGTGTCAGTGCCTTTGAGACCTGAGAAAGTTCTCTCCCTGACTCCACAACAGGACTTCCTTGAAGTGCAGTAATGAAAACCTTTTTCTTGATTTCCTCTTTTTTTTTTTTTTTTTGGCTTGTGGCAGTAAAGAAGAAAGACCATATCATCTGCTGGCTGATGAAAACTTGAATCACTGTACACTGTCACCAGATCATTTGGAGGAAAAATGATGAATGCCCTAAAGAAAGCCCTGGGATGCTATATGTAAATCTGAGATAAGAAGAGCCAATAAGGTCTGTGACAACATTAAGCCAGTTACCAGCAATGAAGCAATTATATGTGCGACTGAGACAACCTATAATGACAGCTATAACAAAGGCACAGGGAAGAGGGCAGGAGACCACTTGGAATAATCTGAAATATCTAGTGTCCTGAGAGGAGAGAAGTATGACCTATTCCAGAGCTCAAGGGTCAGAAAGGTCTGGAATTACCAATGGAGACCGAAGGCACTATGTCACACAACTTTCTAATTATATGTGCCTGAGCTCTTAGAGATGCCTGCTGAAGGCATATGTTATAAAATGACTGATGGCAAGGAGGCACAAAGAAAAATGCAAGCACACAGAACAGAAACACAGGGGAGGGAGGAGCTAAAAATGAAAGCACGCCTTCTATAAAGATATCTAACTTTTGCCACAAAATAGACATACTCATTCACTACTTGTACACAAAGAAATTGCTACAGCCTTCCTGCAAGAGGCTATTTAGTAATATGTACCAGTAGCCTTAAAACTCTGTGGTCCCTCTGACTTGGGAAATCTATTTTCTATATTACTCTAAAGAACTATTCATGAATGTGAAAGAGATTTCATGAAGGGTTAGTAATGACAATAACAACAAGAACTAACATTTATTGGGTGTTCACACTCCCGTAACAGAAGAGAAAGCTTATTCTGGATGCCGACAGAGGATCCAGGTGGGGAAAAGAACAAACACTTAGAAGTTCTATGTAACAGATAAATGCATAACTTTTATGGCGTGACAAACTACCTTTCTTTGCCTATAAAATAACTCTACAGACGAGTCAAAAGCGCTGCAGTCTAGCCAGGAGGAAGAAAAATGTCTGTCTACAAGCTACCCTTGTTTACACTTACTTATATGTGTCTGGACAACTGGATAAGAGAGCTTTTGGCCAACAAAAACAGTTCTTTTCACTGACTATTAAAAAGTAGTTTTCATTAAAAGTCACATCATGGTACAGAAAATACAGATAGCACAGTTTTATCCATTTGTAACACAGCAGATTTCCTAAGAAAGAAGAAAATAAAAAAATAAAAATGTTCACTGGGGGTGAGGTTGTAGTTCAGTGGTAGAGCACCCGACCAGCACGCATGAGGTCTCCAGCACTTCCCAACCTAAAAAATAACTGACTGAAGCTCTATCTCAACTCATTTCATTATAAGGATGTTCATCCCAGTGTTTACGTTGACTTCCTAAACGCCTATCAGAGGTGATTGCTTAAATAAGTTATATTTCTATATAATACAAGCTTAACAAACCCATAACAAAGGTTAGTGTAAAGCTCTATTTAGACAATGAAAATAACCTCAATATCTTCTGAGGTGAAGAACACATGAATATATAATGTCATATAGACTATTATTCTATTTAAATAGCTTTTGAAAATCAATAGCACTAGATATGGCAGTGAATGCCTGTAATTCTAGCACTTGGGTAGCTGAGGCAGGAGGACAGCAACTTCAAGGCCAGCCTGGACTACACAGTGAGCCCCTGCCTCAAAAACCCAACCAACCAACCAACAACAAAGCAAACCAAAATACTAATAGTGGTAATGTATATGAAACAGGATATAATGGTTTATGTTCTCTTTGTTTATCTGAAACTCTTAGACTTTTGGAATTAAATAGGTATTGTTAAAAAAAGAAGCACAATTTATTTTAAATGAGGAGCAGTTTTCTTTTAAAAATAACTTTCTTCCACAAGGGAAAAAGATACTTCGCTGTGCAAATATTTGTGGAGAACAGAAATAACGTCTCCAAAGGGAGAATAATGTGGGGGAGACTCATCCTGGGCAAAGAGGAAAGAGCTAGTAACTCAGAAAGGAGAGTTCCTGTTAGCAGAGCGCATATACTGAAGAAAACAGCAGGGCACGGTGACACAGGGCTGTCATCCCAGCAGTCTGGGAGGCTGAAGCAGGAGGACTGCAAGTTCTGGTATAGTCTGGGCAACTCAGGGAGACCTTGTCTCAAAAATTAAAAAATCACAAGGAGAAAAAGGGCTGAGGTTGTAGCTTAATGTGAAGGCCCTAGGTTCGGTCCTGGAGGTCGAAGGTGAGGAGGAGAAAGGACACACCTTGCAGGCCACAATCTGGGACACTTTCAGCCAGTCTCCTGTGTGCACAGGAAGCACAGCCATGCAGGGGAAGGCGCTCTCCTTCTGTGGCTCTCAGTGCTCCTGAGGCGCCCAAGCCAGGGCGGGGCTGAGCCCTGCTTGCCAGGGCTCGTGGTGCGATGCCTGTTCTGTTCTCACGAAAGCCCTGAGTGGACACTGACAACCCCAGGCCACTAAAAAACCACTCAGATCAAGTGGACATGCAGGCGACTGTTTAGAACCAGCACAAGGAGAACTCCCTGCAACATCCACTCCCATCCCAAATAAAGCAAAACCAAAAACTACTGCATGAATATTTTCTCTGGATGGTTTCTAAATCTTCTGTAAAAAGCTACTAGGCAGTCTATTTAGTTAGGTAAAGCAGTATTTATGAAACTTTATGTTTTAAGCTAGCCTGAGAAATGTATCAGATACTGTATATTAATATATTATATTGTATAATATTTAGGAAAGGAATCTTTTTCCACAAGGTCAAAACTTATAAATAACATAGTATAAACATGTTGAGTAAAAACTTTCTTCTTCAGATAGTATTAAAGAGATAGACTCTAGAGCTTAATTACTTGGAAATCTTCATAAGAAACACAAAGGTGACATATTCTTTAAGGAAAGAGTACTGTGTTCACAAGTATTGGGGCAGGGGTTGTACAGAGAGACTGCTGTAAGTGCACAATATATACTGCCCTGTATAAAAGTGCCCTGACCTGAAAGAGGGTCAGGGAGAGAAGAAGGGAGAGTAATCGGGGTGGGTATAATCAAACTATATTTATGCATGTATGAAAATGCCATTTTGTATAATTAATATGCACTAATAAAAATATCCTAACTTCTGTGTGCATCTAGATACATCGATTAGGTTTTCTGTAAACATCAACTTCTTTCCTCACTTCATGAAGGAGGGAACTGAGGCACAGAGAGGTGAGGTGCCTGGCCCAATTTAGAAACTTGCTCTTCTATAATGCAGACTGTCCCTAAAAACACAAAACCAGAAATGCAGGGCAATATAACCGTCTAGCACCGTAGCTATGTACTACCTGCCAAGGTCAGAAGTTCCTTAAATCTCTCCATATGGGCTTCGGGTGAGGGACGGGGTGGTTCAATCCTTAGGCACCAATTGTCCAGCTTTCTATGAGATTAATATTGTATTCCTTGATGTAATCAGAAGAAAAGATTCTTAACAAAGTCTTGGCCTGTGAACTAGTACACTGTATTTCGTCTCTGGCTAATAGCAAGAGAAAGGAGTTTGCTAGAGCTCAAGCTGGAGGGTGCAGCTCTTCTAGTCAAGAGTTAACAGCATCCTTGAGTGAGGGTTGCCATTACTGTATTGTTATGGCTAGATCTTGGTTTATTCTTCAATACTCTAGTGACCACAACTCACACCACCTTTCTATTGCTAGGCCTCCATAACCTTAATCATTATTCCCACCATGTAAAACAGAATACAAATTTAAGGTGACAAAGCTCAGGTTAGTAGATGTGACTAGAAGAGAACTCTCTGAGTACTACACGGCCATTATGGAGTAACTGACCTATGTGAAACTGCTACCATGGTTCACAAATTCATTGTCAGGTTCCAGCCTCTAGCTGTTCTCTGATTGTTCTAAACACTTGACAAACTGAAGCCTTTTCACTTTCTGTTGAAACTGCCTCATCTCCCTGTCACAGCGCCATGGGGGACTCCATTACTTTTCTGACTTCTCTCCCCTCCTGACAAGTCATTTAGCTGGCTTCTTGTTGTGAAGGCTGTCCATGTCAAATTAGCCAGGGCCCCTATTGTCCTTATTACCACTCGAAAAGCCATCATGAGTAATGCTACGGGGTCCCTCAGTTGTCATCATTTGTCAGAAAGAAAGGGAGTGTGGTTACATATAGCTGACAGGTAATTTCAGTGTCTACAATTACCCCAATTAGTCTTGTCATAAACAATTCGATAAATGCACACCAATACAAACAGATAAACACACCAAGGTCTCTTACTATTAATGCTGTGTAATGGGTAAATCAGTGATATGATGCTATATTTTATTTATTTTTTTTAAGCTGTCCTCAGCTGTGCACTGGCACTTGCTACCTGGTCAGCACAAATTGTACTATCTACTTTCATTAGCTCATCACCACAAGGAAATCTGAAAGGCTGTGACAAAATTCATTTAGAGGGAGACGATGAGAACAGATTGTTATAAGACCTGCTTTAGGCATGGAGACAACCAAGGTTTCCTTTCGTCAGTGCAGAGCAACCACGGGTTTTCATGTTCGCTACTTTGTGCTAAAACATCACTATATGAGGATGATGTATGATGGAAATGGGAATTAGAAAAATTATATCCACGCTGCAATTAGGAACATGATTTTTGGGGGGCAAAGCCATTCTGCCAAATGCAACAGTTAGTAACTATACATTAAAAAAGGTTGTGGGCTGATAGATTTACATGTAAGACTATTTTTCAACTGAGGATTTCTATCTTCTTTTAAGAGTATACTTTAATACCATGTCCCGTGTCACTTCAGTCGTCTTATGCATCTGTTTAATAAAGGCATCAATGTTTCTCCTTGCTGGACTCTACACAGAGGTGATGAAGACCTGGCAAGTGAGGTACACTGCTGTCTCCCATATTCTCAAAATCCTGGGGAATGAACCTGTTTTAACACAACATTCTCTAGGAGCACTCTTCGGTTACATTCTGTTCAGCCCTGAATGAAGCACTGTTAAGTTCACACTTGTGATCCACATAAATAAGGGCTCAAGACTCAACATCTGTAGCATCCACTGCACCCTGTCTGTTTGCTGACCACAATCTTAAGTGATGGCTGAAAAACCCAACACAAGGATATTGTTGTAGGAAATTGCTCTTGGCAACTATTTGTTCAAGCTCAAGATTTTTTTTTTTTTAAACCAACACTAAGAACCCACCAGAAAATAGGACAGGTCTCCCTAATGAGTAATCTATTTTAGCACAGTCTTGTCTAGGCATGACAGTTTACTGAGAGGCTTGAAAAACTCGTAATTACCAGTGTTACAGGGCAATTAATGTATATTACACTGCACTACTCATGGCAGCAACTGTCATTTTCTCAATAAAAATGAGTACTCTTCAGCTAAAGGTGACATTAATTGGGACTTTAATGACTATGCAGAGGAGCTGAAGCCAAATATGAACAAAACAGCGATTCAATGAGCGACTTCAGAAACGAGAAAATTGTACTAAAATGAGATTAATTGCTGTTTAGAAAAAGGAAAGAACCTAAAAAGCTATTAAATTGCAGGGTTTGGGTGCCCGGGTGACGGTTGTGATGTTAATCTTGCATTCTCACAGCAGGCAAATATTCACTAAATTCAGAGCCTTTTGACAGCAGGAAAAATCATGTATGCTTAACTTCAATCCATCAAAAATATATTTCAGCTTTTATCAGTGTTCTAAATACTTCTGCAATTTCAGAAATTACTGCTCCATTCCTTGGCTGTCATCATGCAAATGTGAACACTGTCAATATTGCTATGAAAAATTTCCCAGCTTCAAAAGGACGACTTCAGTGATAAAGAAAGAAAAACGTGAAGATTAGAATTGCAAAACACACACTACTAATATAACAGAAATCAAACAATAAGAATTTAATGTTTAAGTTGTGGAAACTGCTAAAATAGAAAATGATGGGGTGGGTCCTTTTTTTGGTAGAAAAATCAAAGAAAAATAATTTGGAGATTCTTTCAAGGCTTGTTAACTTTACGCTTAATTAATCACTACCAATAATTAGGACAGGATTTTGCAGTTTAACTTCAGGTGTTGTAATTGTTAATATTACTCTCTAGTGTCTAGAAGCTTCTATGTTTGCTTTTAAGTTCTTTAAAAATAATTATATAATTGCTTTTCTTTCTGGCCTTTTCAAATATCATGAGGACTGTATATACAAAACACAGCACTTAAACTTTGACATGCAAGAGAGATAAACAGATTTGATAACTGTAAAGTTATCTATTCTGTAACTTGCTTTATTTATTTTTGAGACAAGCAACTTAATATTTTAAAAAATGGAAACATTTTCAAAAGAGTTACATTTTGGACAAAAAATAAAGCATTCACAATAGCTGTTCCCATGAAAAGATTAGACCTGACTTTCTAACACTGTATACTTTCCAAGTATATAAGCAATTCTATTTGTTCTGCATTTTAATATTTAAAGAGCCTTCTTATCCACAGGTTAGGTCAGGGCTCAAGACGCATTAACATACATATAATTTTGGCCATCCTCAAGAATAACATCCACTAAATGATGGGGGGAAGTGAAATAATGTACTTTCCATCTCCAAATCAATGATAAGCCCTGTCTATTCTAAAAACCCAGAAATACAAATCCCCTGACCTCCATTAAGAAGACTGCTTATTGGCCATTTGTCTGCCAGATTATACTTTTGGGCCACTGTGGGGAAGCAAGTGGGGAGAGAGGCATACACAGACCTGTGCTGACGTCTGCCTTTCCCTACAAACACGCGTTCCTGAGTTTTGAATCCAAGTTTGGGTGTAACCATCTTAGCAAAAGAAGCTGCTTTCAAGGTCCAGCATCTCCCCAGCATTACCTGCTCTTCCTTGTCCTCCGATGTTCCCTTTTTTTGTATCTATACTTTTATGTTAACAGCACAATTCTTCTTCAAGAGTCTAACAAATGTCCTTTTTAGTCCTTGTTTTTGGGGGTAAAAAGGGGCCTTTGTTATTCATTGTGCCATTTCAAAAACTAAGCTTCTCTCATACCTCAAAAACAGCTTTATTTTAAAGACAAAAAGTTCACCAGGCTCCCTTAAAAGTCTTTTCAGGCAGAGTCCTTAGAGAAGACAGGTGCCTTTGGCTAAATTATCTCTACTGACAAACCATTCACATAAATTTGCTTTTTATAAAAAGTACATGTCAATAGTTTGATTCCATTTTGTCTATGCAAATACCATTGATAAAACTTTCAATGGACGTTTTCAGGGAATGGAAGAGTTCCAAACTAGGTATTGAAATGGGACTCAGGAATAGGATACTAATTCACCAAACTTGCCAAGAATGATCTAACCCAGCAGCCATACAAAGGCAATCACAAACCATCTACATGATCCTAGATAATCCCTTATACTGTATCTCTAGGATCTCATCCCCATTCTGCAGTTTACTGAATGAGGCTCCATTTGGGACTCCAGGTTTCTCATTTGCAAAATGGGAGCAACTTTGTCATGCTAAATTTGCTGCCTGGGAGTTAAGTGCTGAGCACTTGGCAGATACCACCAGCTCCAGGAATGTTAACGATTGGAATAAACCTTTAAGGAGAGTTCTCAAAATGAATTTATTTGATACTGTTGTTCAGTTGCTGAAATTCTTTATCCCTCACCGTTGTCACACTGTGCTACGAAAGAGATGATCATGTGGAATCATGAGAAAGACTTGCACAAAAAAGCAGGCAGCACTGCTTTCTCAGCTAAGGCTGAAATTCCATTTTTAACCTCATTGTTAATATCATAGGTCTCTCTTCCAAAATACTACTCTGGGGTTTAAATTTCTCATCCCCTACCCGCCCCAAGGTGGAAATGTACCACAATGTCCATTAAGCTCACAACTAACAGACCATGTTTAAACTGGGAGTAGAGACAAGTTACAGGGACTTTTTCTAAAAAACCAATTCCAGGAGATTAGTAAGATACGTTTTTAGATACATACCCTCAGAACATTATAAACTCAGAGAGAAGCCAAACTGGAATATCTCAAGTTTGGAAGATGAACAATATTTTGATGTGCCAAGGCTAATACATTATATGTTTTGAGTCTTACTATTAAGACCTGTAGCAACTGTTTTAAGAGATGAGTAGAAATGAAACAAATGGTAAATGTTTATTCAGTCATACAGTTCTGAAAGAAAACAACTGTTAATTTGCATGAGCTTGGGATCACTTAGCAGACTGCTTTTTAAGAGCTATCACCTCTAGGCAGCCCATATGAGAGGAAGCTTTCATTCACTCCTCTTCTACCTGCTCCTGTGTGATATTTAATTTAAACTTAGTTTTTTCTACTTACAACTAAAACTCAACAAATTAAATTGCTTCAAAACAGACGAATGAGACAGGAAGACAGGGTTTGGCTAAAACCAACTGGGAAAGAAGGTGCAGACAGATTCTGGAACACAAGCACAGAACACAGAACCCTGCAGGGGGACTCCTCATGAGAAATCAAGCAGGTTTCTATAGGATGACTTAGACATAGTGCCCAGGAGGGAAATATAAAAAAAGGGTCAGGCACTATTAAGTGCTTGCTACTGTGCCTCTTGATGGTAGCCTATACTATGCTGTATGGTGTGTATTTATTTTTGTTTTTTCCTCTCTTTTCACTTGGCTCAAAATTCACTCTATGGAGCCTGTTTTTTCCTACCTTCAACAAATGTAAAACTTTGCCACTATTTATACTTGTTAAATTCAATTTTTTGTCCAGAACAGAAAAGACCTAGAAATTACTTCTAAAAGGGAGACTCCAGCACTCCAAAATCCAATGACATCATGTTCCTTTTCAATTAGCTTGTGAATGTCCAGAGGCCAAACACCCAAGGGTCAGTACGGCCAGATTGTACCTTGATGCTATGTTGCAATACAGAATATTCTAGAATGAGGAAGGCTTTTAGTCATCAAGTAATTTAATGCAATGAGAATGGCTGTACAGTATAGATAAAATTTTAACACTCTATACTTAAAGTAATAGAACCTAAGCTATGTAAATGCAGGTACCTTTTACTGTGGAGTGTAATATACTCTGACTTCTCTGTTAATCAACATTCCCCTCCCTATATAAGGTGAGGAAGTAAAAGGAAATCTGGAGAGTTCATTGTGCCTCCCAGGGTCTACCTTTCAAGGGAAACTATTTAAAGAGTTCTTATTCCTTCTACAATCCCGGAAATGTCAGCATAAGGCAGGGATTCCTGGAGTACCTTTCCTTCACATCTTCTTAGCATGTTATGACTCAAGGCAGGGGAATAGTGAGGAGGAACTTTCTTTGCAGAAAAGACTAGTTAACTCTTGGGTAAAAGAGAGAAAAGAAAGTCATAAAAAAGATGAGTGGATCAAAAAGCGGGGAGGGGCTTGTTAAATTAAGGTAAATGATCTTGCTACCTGGAGTGAAATATGGGTCACAGAAAGTCTACCACAGCTGCATACAAGCGAGGGCCAGAGGACATGAAGGGGTCAGGAGAGGGTGAATTAGAGCAAGGAGGAAAAGTAGCAGTCTTCAGTCTCTGCTCCTGCATGTGGGGTTTGACTGCATCAATCAGCAGAGTGGTATGCAATGAGAAATACGCTTGAGGTCCCAGGTCAGAACTAAAGGATCTGCAACAAATCAGGGACACTCTGTCCCCAAAGACATCTTTACCTAAGAAGGGCAAGTATCAGAAACTGCGTTAGTGAATAGTGATCCAATTCCAACTGAAACCAAAGTATGGTGGCAAAGACACCAAAACAGTATACATTTCCCTTTCCAAGGCACAATTAAAATTGGACACTTAGACTTAAAAGCTTCAAACTCTCTAACCTTACATTTCTCTTTCCTCAAAAAATGTCACTCTGAACCTTAATGTTTTCTATTACTTGAGTCTATTTCTAGTCTGGCAAAGCTTATTTCATTGCCTGCTTAGCAATGCCTGAAGACAATGAGATCTTTCACCTATATTCTCTGGCTGAAATAGGAAGGAATACACACTGAACATCTCTAATCCAAGAAGCTCTGAAATCTGACTTTTTGAGCACTGATAGAAATTTGAGATTTTGCAGTATTCCAGACATTGGCATTACGGAATCTATATTACTCAGCTTTTCACTGTGATAAAGTGTCTGAGAATAACTGCTTGGAGCAGGAAAGATTTATTTTGATTTCTGGCTTCAGAGGTTTTAGTCCATGGGCCAAGGTGGAGATATCATGGTGGACTGGCATGGCCAAGGAAAGCACACTTGCAGCAGTCAGGCAGTAGAGAAGGGAACAGCTAGAGAGGAAAGGAGCAGATAAAGTTCCCCAAGGTCTCACACCATCATCACTCCTCTAACCAGGCTTCACCTCCTTTCCCATCAGCTCCTAGTAGCGCCTTCAGGTTAGTCTCGTGACCCAGCATCTCTGAGGGCAGCAGCACTGCGGAACAAGCCTTCCACGCATGAGCTTCTGCAGGACATTTCAGATCCCAATCAAAACAGAAGCTCCGCTAGCAAAGCCTAGGCCAATATTTCAAAATCTAAAAATGCTGTTGTATCAGAAACATTGCTGGACACAAGTATTTTGGATAAAGGATACTCAACCTGTCCTTTTTTCCTTCCCCTTAGCATCATTTTAGGGTCTAAATTTCGTTACTGCTCTTCATGCGGAGAAACACCCCTTAATTGTTTAAAGAATGGCTCACACTGGCACTGTATGGTTACCTGTAGCAAAATAAAGACAGGGATGGTAGTCATCCTAATTTGAGATCTCTCCCTCAAGGTAGCACTGGGTGCTATTAAAAGAACATCATCCTCAGGAATACCCTAGTTCCTGTGGCGTTAAAAGGTGAGCTGAATGAGATGAATCTCATCTCAGTCACTTATCTGCCTATTTTAAATCTACTCATTCTAAATACAGTATACACTTTTATCAATAAGAATGGAAGGAAGAAGCTTCCTGATAAATGCAAAGAACACTTGGCTAAGCAGTAAAAATAGTCATTTTGCAAACATTGATCTAAGTTTAAAATATCTAAATCAATCAGACTGGGTTTCCTTTTCCAGTGCCACATAAATTTTAGAAGTATATTTATTTTGACATCATAGGACAAAAATAAAAAAGAATACAAATGGAGGTTTGGTGCTTTATATTAGCAAAAAGTGAAGTGCTTTTTCTTCTACATATGATTTTTTTTTTTTAAACTTTTTAGTTGTCCACTCAACCAGTCTGAGTTCCAACTACTGATCTTCAAGGCCTTTTCCTAATGAGCTAGAAGACCTCACCTCCTTTTCACAGGCTGAGCTGTAAGTTTGGACTCTTTTGTATATAGCACTGCTGTTAGTCTTAAAATACTTTCGAACTGTTGGTTCAACCAGAATAAAATGAGAAGAGATTTTTCAGTTGGCCAAACAGCTAACACTCCTAAACTGTCTTTCCTTGCAATGGCTGGGTCAGAACACACCTCTGTTCTCTTGCACACTGGGTTCCTACCACTACCTGGGTGTACTCAACACACCCTGTGCACGAAGTTGTACCAGCACTGCCACCATTCACCCCTATAGACTGTGAGCCCCTCAAGGGAAGGACACACACTCGTTCTTGGTTGTGTGTACACAGTAAATACTAAATGACTGTTTTGTTGAATAATAAATGATGAAATCCTGGCTCTGACATTAATGAATTAATCTTGGACAAGTTACTTTATCTTTCTGTGGCTTTGCTTTCCTATCCATTAAAATGTTTTCAGTTTCCTAGTGGAATGGTTAGGCTCAAACAGAATAATGACTGTACAAATGGAATAGTTTACTACAGCTGCTGTTAATAATTACCATTTGGATTTAGACAATAAAACTGTACTGCTCCATGGGAGGGGGGAGGGAAGTTCCTGATGGCCTCAACAGTTTTTACCATAGGGAACATATAACAATCTGATATTCTAAGACATCAGGTCACACCCACAGTTTTGTTATTTTACTTGATTTTTCTTCCTATCTCTTATGTTCCCCTAGCCCCAGCCCACCACTCCAAGCCAACCCATAGATCTTTTCTAGGGTTTGGATTCTGGTAAGAAAGGCATGAAATGCTCAGGTGAGTGGATCTGGGAGTTTGCACACTTGTGCACATTTATCGTTCCAATGTGATGCTTCTGCATAAGACTTCTGCCTCTCTGAAAAGGCAGGTCTCTGTGCAGGTGGACGAAAGGCCAGGTGGGACCTGAGTGGTGCCTTGTCCCCCTCTCCAGCACCTCTACTCCTTCCTTTTCACACTCCTTATTTCTTCACATCACCGGCCCTCCTTTAGCTCAGTGGCCTGGTATGAAGAACACAAATAGGAGAAACAGAAAATAAAGAACACATATAGATAAGCCACCGCTGCAGGGTTGTTTGGAAGTTACGAAATTTGATCTAAGAAAAACATATAGATCTACTTTGTTGTGTTTTGAACACAAACCAGTATTTAAGTAATGCTATAACAGATTCCCCATTCCCAAATTCAGATGTAGGAACCAAAAGCTAGCTTGGCTCAAACCGAATGGTGCACAGATTTCATAAGATAGCATTTATCTAGTTCATAATGATTAATTTCCACAGGCAGCTGAATTACTTGAGAAGCTACACAACTGAAACTGAAGAAACTCTGGCATGCCCAAGTGCTACATGAGCCCCATGTCCCCAACTCCCCAAAACACGAAAAGAAGTGCAGGTGAATCCAGTACAGGGCATTATTTTTAAGCCTGCAGAGCAACACAAGCATACTGTTTGCTTTTTGGATCTGGTTTGTTTTAATCACAAGCTAAAAATTCATTTACAATGCTATATACAAACGCTGTGTTTGTACTGGTATCATGTGCTGTTTGCTTGAAATCCTATACATTAAAATTAAGAACAGAAATCCAAGTTAATGGTCAAAGACAACCAATAACAAAATGACTAAATTATAGTTGTCAAACAT
Source organism: Chinchilla lanigera (assembly GCF_000276665.1). NCBI lineage: Eukaryota > Metazoa > Chordata > Mammalia > Rodentia > Chinchillidae > Chinchilla > Chinchilla lanigera. The sequence goes on along the minus strand of NW_004955416.1, from coordinate 3,957,869 downwards.
CATTTAATATGTATATTTTTGAAGGATCTTGGGGAATATAATTATTAAAACTAAAGTGATATGAGTGAGTGTTTACGACTTCCTATCAGCAAGCCCAACTTGCATAGCATTCATTTTAAGTTGAAGACGATCATGTGGCCACTCTGTGTGATGGCCTAGTGACTTTATATCCTCTTGTCCAACTTTAGCAGTTCTATTTGCAGTGATACATGCTGGAGAAGGTTGGAGGTTAGAGTTCACAGGAAGGCCAACAGGAAAATCAAGTAACTCCTTTCAAGAGATTACAACCTTTAACGTATTCGGATCTGTTGGCACTTTTGGCAAACTTTACAAGTCAGTGGTTGGTGATGCTTTAAAAAAACTGATCCTCAGATCAAAGGTCAGAGGGATCCAGTAAATGTCTTTTTACTTTGAAATAATCCCAAGTGGTTAATGTGCTTCCAGTTTATTGCTATTTGATTTTGTAAAATTTAGATCTAAAACAACAACAATTCTACTTATTTTTCAAGTATCTGAGGTCTTGGAAAGGTGAAAACACTAACCCCTAATGCACAATGTGGTTCCAAACACATGGGAGCAGCCGCTGTAGCGTGAGAGAGACTGGAGGGTGTAAAGGCCTGCACTGGACGTTATGTTCAGGGGTGGGTGGGCAGGAGACAGCTTACTGCTGCACTGACTCCTGTCCTCCAGAAGCATTCAAATTCAGGCAGTCTCACACTGACCAAAGCAGGACCTCAGTGATGGTTCCTGCACCACAGCTATAACAATGCCACAAGCTAAGCCCCAGCAATGTCTATAAAACCATCTTTTCCACAAGTTGGCACACACTTGTTTATTTATGGTTACTACATATGTTACACACTTCCAGTGACCTTTCATCAACTATGTTTTATATTCTAGGCTGTGTGTGTGTGTGTGTGTGTGTGTGTGCATGTTTGTGACCCAGGACACACTCATTCAATCTTAAAAATCTAAACTGTGCTAATTTTACAGAAGTATAAAAAGAAAATGGCCAGAGGCGATGGAGCTTAGCGGTCTAGCACTCGCCTAGCATGCGCAAGGTCTGGGGTTTGAATTGCAGCAATGAAAGGAAAAAGAAAAAGATCAGAGAAGTCAAAGTATGTGATCAGGGTCACACTAAAGGGCCAGCTGGGAATGAGACAGCTCTCCCACAGCCCTGCCCTCAAACCTGGGCCCTTTCTCCTTGGCTATACTTCTTGCATTGTAACTAGTGCTTAAATAATTTCTAAAGTATTCCCCTTCCCAGTCAGCATTTAGTTTGAATCATTAGTTGATTTTAATGCACAGTGTAGTAATACACAGTAGCAAGGAAATGAGACTCAGCATGATATACCCTCAGGCCTACATTAGGTCTGCGTGTGGTTGGGACAGGTCTAATAATATCATTGGCTGCTACTAACTGTTAAGGAAAGGTTTGGTACTTAAAGAGTTCTTTATGCCAAGGTGGTAGGTAGCAGTTATATAATACTAAATATTAATAAAGGTAAAACAATTCCTACCATAAATGTTCAGTCAACTTACTGTTTTTTTTTTTTAAAGGTTTTACCCAACTTACAGATTTCAGACTTCAACAACAAAAGACTGAAGACTTACTAGGCCTCAGTTTCCTAACTTGTAAAATTAGATCATTATCTACAAGTGGCTAGCCATATGAAGTATATTTGAAAAATATGGTAAATGTTTAAATTCTTAAAAATTCATTACAGTAAAAGATACACTACCATTAATGGCCCTTGTTGAGAACACACTTCTCCCATTGCTCCTCCCCCTTTCTGAAGCAATGTCTTCAGTTGTGCTGCTGTGGCTGCCTCGATTTCCTGAATCAATCCAAAACATTTACCTTTCACAGTCATTTTGATTTTGCAGAAGAGCCAGAAGCTGTACAGCACCACAGCTGGTGAAGAGAGGACACACTCTATGCTTTTATGAAGCTGCCTTTCTGTTGGATGGCATTTGGCAGCAATATTAACTGTAGTTATGACAACACCTTGTAAAGACACTTACAAAACAGGACTTCCAGAACTGCTTCAGAAAGTGGCAAGAACTATGAGACGTGTGCTGAAGGACAGGGAGAGTATTTTGAAGGGGATTAACGGCAAAATGTCTTTTACTATAATAAGTTTTTAAAATTTAAACATTCACTGTACATTTTGGATACCCCTTCTATGTAATCTGTAAGTATGTGACTTTTAAAAATGTCCTGCTTAATTCCTATGACTGAGCTCACACAGTTATTTAAGGAACTAAAGAAACCCACCTTCATAAATGAAAGGAAAAGGAAAACATAACTTTGAGAAAAGTTTACTTAGAGAAAGAATATGGGGCACATGAAAACCTGTAGCCCGCTGAAGCCATGTGTTTTGGTGAACCTTGGTGACTACGCATAAACGCTTTAAGAATATAATTACTGAGGAATGACTCGAAAGCACGTTAATTTTTTCATTCAGATATGTTTGTCACAGTGTTATGAGAACCATCAAGTTTTATTTACAGAGATAATAAACATTTTCCAAACACTGCCACTCATTGTTTAAGACTAGAAAACTGGTCCTTTGAAACATTTTTTAAAAATGTACTGCTGAGAAACTGACAATGATTTGAAAATGTTTTTGTGTTGTTTCTGAATACATTCTGTAAAGACCCTGTAAAGTGTTCCCAGCTTTTAGCACTCTCTTATTTTCCCTTACCCACAAAATATCTAAGCATGCAAGCACATGTGTATATGTAAACATATGTATTTATATGCGACATGCAGAACAGATAATTTTGTTTGTTTCTCGCTGACACAGATGAGACATTAAGGGAAAGGAATACAGCACTCTAGATATCAGAAGCCTTCAGCTCAAGCTTCATTGCAAATAAATTGGACTCTAGAAAGGCATACCCTTTAAATGGTACTACACATTCTGACTCCATTGCTGTTGTTAATACCTTGTTTTCCAAGCCAAATTTAAAAGATCTCAACACAAGTCCTTAATACCCCATCTATGCTTCCTGTTTTCCATCTTTACTGAACTTCTTTTGTTCCTCCTCCATTGTGCACATGAATTCAGCAATAACCCTAGTGGCTTCCATATTGCTAGCCCCCAAAACAAACAAAATCCTCCCAAACAAAATCGAACACTTCTAGTTCATCTTCCACACCGTGGTTTACCAGTATTTTAGACATTCACTCCACATGACCTCAGAAACACTGAAGTCTATGGTGTCACACAGGGCTTGTCTTTCTCTGCTCATGTTTCCTATGCTCCTATCACATAGAAAGTCTGCAGCTTCCAGTCATTCATGGTGTTCCTGGATTAGCCTCCTGAACTGCCCTCCAGGTACTCACACATCTCAATGGAAACACTTTGCGGTCTGTAATTGTTGGTTTACTTGCCATAACTGCTGGTTCACTGGTCTGTACTCCCCATTAGACTCACCTCACTAAAAGAAGAAACTCTATTTGGGGGGACTCTTGTGTTCACAAGCCTGGCAAGGTACCTGGTGTATGGTTGGCTCTTAGTAAAATTTTGCTCAGTATTTATGTGAGTGATGGAGTAAAATAAATGCAAGGCTTTGCATTAAAGACAGGTCTAGCAGGAACTCTGTGTGTAATAGACAAATCTTATTTTAATTTATAAATATTTATATGCACTTTTAAATATATGATCTTCATCTTTAAGTACATTTTTGAGAAGTGAAGACCATAATCTCTAGCCCTATGTATCCAATGGAGCAATTTGAGGTAGATGGTGGAATGGTAAATGCAATCTATAAAATGATTTTAACTATTTTATAAAAAGTTCTATTATCAAATAATAAAACTATTAATAGGTACAATGTAATTTTTCTAAATCTGCATTTTGGAAAAGGCATTAATTAATTAATTTATTGTTTTGTTTTGAGACAAGTTATCACTATGTAGTTCAGGCTGGGTTTGAATTCATTATGTAGCCCGGGCTGGCCTTGACCTCTCAGTGACCCTCTTGTCTCAGCCTTCCTAGAGGTGGGATTATAGATGTGCAGGACCACACCTGGCTTATTTTGGAATTATATTTCCCTAAAAATAATGCTTTTTATTTAGAAAGTAAACCTCAATCTCAATCTCTCTCTCTCTCACACAAGATGTTTAGTACTTAAAATAGTAGCAAGCCTGAGAATATATTACAAATTAACTTGCAGGTCTATTGAAGAACTTAAATAACCAAATAAGGCACAATTATTGAACAGTATGTTTGTATATATTTCTATGTCCTATGAATTGAAAATATTTTAATACATATATTACATGAGTTAATTTAATCTCAATCAATTCTCTACCTAACAAACACTGACTAAGAGTATGTTCAAGTGATAGATGCATAATTATTGATGGATGCATAACTTGGGTCAATAATAGAATAATAATATCCATGAGGAAACAAATTGGACAACAGTTGTTTTGAGTTCTACCAAATTGTAGTTTAGAGCTCTTTCCAGTGAACCATGCATATTTTTAGAAAGCAATGGTCATTAATATAATGAGTCTAGAATTTGATTATTTAGATTGCAAAGCAGACCAAAGCTGAACAAATTCTTCAATAAATTTAGAAGAAAATACAATATACTCATTTTGGACAGTATCATGTCTTTATCAGTTCAGTATTTCTCATAGAATGGGTGTTTCATGGAGACCAATGACAAATGTACTTAAGTTTATAGGGTACTAGTTATGTGCTAATAGTAAGTAAATAATATTTTCATGGTAAAAAGAAAAAAACTATTGCTTTTATCAATGCTTGGAAAACTACAATTTTTACTTTTTTAGTCTTACTATAATCCATCAAAAACCTGATATTTAAACTATGCATATGCTGGCTGGGATGTCAATAAAATCCATTTATCACTATCTGTCCATGGAGACACTCTGAAGGACATGGGCAAGATAGCTGCACCCTCACCCTGCCTGCTTACTGACTTATGGATACATATGAAAGTGGTGGGACATAATATTATAGGTGCTCAGCTGAGTTGGGAATACAAGAATGGCATACAAATCAATGGCCACAGACCAGAAAAACCTAAGAGATGCCTTACAGTGAAAGTACTCAATGCCTCACTGGGCTAAATGGAGCTGTGCACAAAGGCCAAACATGTTAAGGCCATTTTCAAACTTACAGTCTGACTCTGATGCATGGAGGATTCCAGTTCAATTTGGTAAAGCGAAATTGAACTAATTTATTGAAACTTACTTTATCACAGTTGGCTGGAAAGACCTTCCCTGTTCACTTTAACATAATTTGAAAAGAAAATGTACTTAATTATTTATTCATTTATTTTCCATTTTTCCCAATATAACATAAGCTTCCCAAGGACAGGGCCCACATTTGTCTTATTTGTTGCTATATGTTCAGTGTGCAGAACAGTGAACACAGTAGATGCAGAATATGCATCTTTTGAATGAGTGCAGATATTAGGCAGTACAATCAGACCATTCTGGCCCACCCTGAGGGAACTCTACACTTCTAGATACAGATGACAGAGATCTAGATGTAGAGATACATTGAGACCCAGTAATCTTTGGATTCTCAATCAAATATCAGTAGTATTCTAATTTGCCTGGTTGACATTTGCTCCCCGCCACATGGTTTTTATGTGATCTATTCCTCAACAGGTCACCTGCTGGACACTTAACCCCTGGTGAGGTAATACTAAGGGGAGGAGTCTGTTGGAAGGTCATCATCCCACCATGTTCCACCATCATAAAAGGATTAATGCTGTCAGATCTGGTAGGAATGGATTAATTCCTTCCAAGGCAACTATTATAAAAGGAACAACCCGGCCCTTCTTCTGTCTTTTGCTTCCTATCTTACCTAATGTGATAATCTCTCTGTCACACGATTCCACCATGACGCTATCCAACATGTCATGATGTGACCACAAGGACCTCACTAGAGTCAATGAGATGGCAGCATGATGTCTTTGGACCTCTACAACTATGAACTAAATAAACCTATTTACTGTATAAAACACACAGCCTCAAGTATTTTGTTACAGCAACACCCTTCTGAAGAAACTAGCATAACCACCAAACTTGTATATATGGACCCAAGGACCTAGAGGAGGCAGTTAGCATCCAGTTGCTATCTTCACTGAGGCAGATGTCTCTCTGAAAAGCCTGCAAAAAATGTGTACTTTCTTTGTTATACTGCCTTATTGCAGAATTCCTTTTCACATATACACTGGAGTGACAAGCACTTTGATTTCCCATTAAATGGAAGTTGGGTATTTCTGCTAAATATCCCTACCAAATTAACATAACTAGGGAATAGAGCTTCATTTCTCAATATTGGGATTTTGTAAATTAGAAATACACCTTATATATATTAAATTTCCATTTCAATTATTTGACAAGGGCAAAGAAGTAAACTGGTCTTTAAAGATTTTCAGACTTAAAGATTAGCACCTACTTGGAAATGATCTACTCTCAAAGAGATGTAAGTGAAATTTTGTTTGTACAAGGGTCTCCTGGTACAACAGGAAGAAGACTTTCCAGGACAGCCCACATCTCTCCCTTTTTATGTTACCATAATTCCTCATAAGGTGGGTTAGTTTTGGTCTATCATAGCCCCTAAAGTGTCATGTATTTGGTGAGTGGATTACAAAACCACTACAGCTGACTTGCTGTTAGGGGGTGGGGTATGGTCTGAAGGAAAAGGTCACTAGGGATGTGACCTGGAAGGGTATATCTCCCTTTCCATCTCCTCCCTTCTCTACCTCTGTTTCTCTTCTCAAATGTAAGTAGTTTTCCCTCATCTGGCCATTCTACCACAAAGTTTCTACACTGGAGCCGTCCAACAATGGACTGAAACTTCTTAACTCTTAGCCAAAATAAGCCTCTCTTCCTTTAAGTTGTAGGTGTGGGATACTGTCTTTCAGCTATGAGGAAAGTAACTAATATATTTTGGTATGAGCAATGGGGCTGTAGCTGTGAATATACCTGACCAGGTGGTTAGGAAGCCTTTGGAGATGGTTCATTGGAGGAGTTTGGACAGCTTGGAAATACTGGCTGGTGAAGACACAGGATGTTATATGCTGGGCTTAATGGGAAAGTCTGATTAGAATTCAGAAGACTTAGAATGTCTACTGAAAAAAGAGGCACTAACAGTTTGGCTCAGGAGGTTTCAGTTGAGGACAAGTACTCCGCAGTTGGATTTGAGACTATATGTGTTACGATTTGGCAGAAAATTTATCTAAATTTTGCTCATGTCTTTAGACTTTTGGGAGCCTAGAGTTAAGTAGACCAATCTAGCAGAAAAAAATTTTAAGGTAGCCCTATGTTGAAGCTGTGGCATGGGCACTACTGGTGGCTTTTAGCCATATCTACCATGTAATCAGGATCAAAAAGCAGAGCTGAATAAGTAAAAAAATTTGCTAATAACCAGAATGTACTTGTAAAGGTGGCCTTATGAAGTTTTGGCCCAGGAAAGCTTGGTTGCTGAAAAGATTAGCATTAAAAAGAAGCAAGTATTTTTCATCAGGACAATAGGAAAAAATATGAGAGCATCTTAGGAATCAGCAAGACCGTACCCTTTGAAGGCTGAAGGTTGCAAAAGTCAAAGACTTTCCTTTGAGAAGAGCGCCCCTGGCAACTCTGCTCTGCTCTCTAGGGAATTGGTTCCATAGATTATGGTTTACAGTCCTCAGACATCCACAAACTTGGAGGCCTCTGCAGCCATGATTCATGGGGGGCTGGTTACTTAAGAAGGAGCACATGGTGGTCTCATCCACACAGTGCTTGTTTTTACAGACATGCAGAATGTAGGGATTGTGGGGTTAGTGAGGCTTCCATCTAGATTTCAGAAAAAGGACTGGGAGGCCAGACAGTGTGCCTTGAGAAGGTAGTGTATGTGAAACCAAAAGTGTAGTGGAGACCCCAAGAACTTGGAGAAGCCAGAAATGTGACACATCCAAGTAAAGCCAGAGACAACTGAACAAAGCCATCCCAAGAGAAAGGTCACGAAAGCTGTAACCACCAATGTTATAAAGGCAGAAGCTCTTAAGCTCTTTAGAGTTCACATGTCATCACATCTTTTCCTGGGTCTTGGATGCTGAGTTATAGGATTTAATGTTCATCCTGCTGATTTTTGGCCTTATGTTGGTCCCATTCCCTTCTATCTCCATATTTCTCCCTTTTGGAAGAAGATTATTTACCCTATGCAATTGTAAACAATGTCAGCAATGTTTAACTTTCTGTTTGATTTTTATAGGGCTGACACCTAAGGGTTTGTCTTGAGCCTCACAGCAGACTTTGGACTTGGACTTTGCAGAAATACTGGAACTGTTAAAATTTTTGGGGGTTCTAAGTGAGGTTGTTACAGCTTAGATCTAAAATGGCTCCTCATGTGTTTGGAAGGTGATTGGATTATGGGGCTACTATAACTGACTTGCTCTTGTAAGTTTGGGTCTGATCATAGAGGTAGGTCACTGAGGCTGAAACCCAGAAGGCTAAATCCCCCTCCCTGGCACCTACTTTCTTTCTTTGATAACTGGCTACAATGATGTAAGCATTTTTCCACCTCCTGGTACTTTTACCATGTGGTTTTTGCACTGGAGGTGGCTGATCATAAACTGAAACTTCTAAAACTGTAAACCTTTTAATTTGCAGATACTGGATATTGTGTCTCAGAGAGGACAAAAGTGACTAAGACAAGGTAGAAGTCACAGATGGAACTGATTCTGGAATATATTTTATTCTGACTCCAGTGTTGTAAGTCAGTGAGAGTATCATTTAAAATGTGGGAGAGTAAACAGCCTTGATTTTCAACACTTTTTGACATATTAGAAGATCTGACCAGTGGGTCTATTTATCTCTATGGCCACTGAGTAGGGACTACTCCATGTAGAATTACTACTTGCTTTCAGAGTCATATAGCTCCAGCCCTTTATGCTGTCTTCCTGGGCCCACAGGTATCAGCTGGTAATCTCTGATCTACGAGGATGCTGTTTGGGCTTTTTAAGGAAGAGACCTATGGTAAGTTAGAATGGTCAAGTGAATACATCATCTCTTTTTAGATAGTTCAAAAGTAGCCCATCTCAATGCTCCCTTGCTCATATCCCAGCACGGATTTGATTATCACCTCCTACCTGTCAGCAGTCCACATAAGAATTCCCAAGAGGGTACTCCAAAGGCAGTACAAGTATTAGATACAAAAGATGATTTTTAGTTCAATAAGTTTAAGACGTGTAGGGGCAAACAGTGATAAACATATTTCCTTGATATAAAACTTCTCAGATTATTTAATACTCTGCATGTGGTATGTAATATTTTCAAAAATTATTTGACCACTCAATCTTTGGTTTTGGGACCATTTTCAGCAAATAGTAGTCAATGAAACTTCAACCTAAGTGATCCTTTTTCCCATGCAAAATAAAATCATTATTTTTACTAAGTAGTACAGATTTGTATAGTAATCATAGCATTTTAGATGAATATTCAAATAGTTTTAAAAAAAGAATAAGTGCATGATATTTAATTTGGAAAATGAATTTGTCAATTTTTGTTGGATATGATATGTATAGAGATAGCCAGCACTACAGATCTTTTAAATTCAATAAAATAATTTTTATAATTCTTAATAATCACAATGGAAACAGAAAGATGGATCCAGGATGGATCCAAGATGCCATCTACTACTTTACTTTAAATTTGCTAACATTTGGAATATTTGCATAATTAATTTTGAAGTCTTGATACTTGCCAGTAATAGTTAAAATATGTGTCACAGTATGCATTTCTTATAAAGCATCTGATAAATTGTGAGAACATCTTCAAGTTTATCAGCATATGAAATAATACCAATAACTGTGCTTTAATGCTGCTATTATTGTTATCAGAACTAAGTGGACTTCCTGGTAAAACAAAATCAAGAGAAGAGGGGATAGCTTCGTTTGTTTTCTTCAAATTGCAAAATTCTATGACTGACTGTTTATTTCCATGCCATCTACATTAGATTTGTCATACTTCTTCCAAGTACGAGGAACTCTGGAACATCAAATGCTGTAGTATGAAAAATTAGTGTCATTGATGCATGATATCTATATTTTAAAAATGCATTGAGCTTATTCAAAATAAATCCATCTATTTATTATAAATATTATTAAGTGCCTATTATTAAAAGTCAGGGTAGGTCTGTGAAGATGATATGGTATCTGACTGTGACATAAGCCAAGTATTTAGGGAAAATATTTTATGCCACAGGAAAAGTCAATGCAAAGGGCCTGGGGAAACAAGGCACCTGGCTAGATTTTAGGAGCAGCAAAGTGTGCAGGCAGAGCAGTTGGCGCAAGGTGAGTGAAGGGGAATGTAGTAGCGGGTGAGGTCAGAGCAGTGAACACGGGTAACTGCAGGACCAGAAGGCAGATGACTGTACCTCTGTCACTAGGGAGCCACTGTAAGACTGTCAGTAGAGGATTGACATGATTGACTTATATTTGATGATCTAAATGTTATGCTGAGACAGACTACAGAAGCTTGAGGACAGAAGCAGAAAGATCAGTTAGTAGTTATTTCAATAATCTAGGAAAGAGATGATGGCAGTTTAGACCAAGTTTAGACCAAGTGGTAGCAGTACAGACAGTAACCAATAGTTGCAGGTAGAGTCAACAGGATCCAGAAAAATCAGGAGCAGGAGAGAAAGACAAAAATGAGCCCAAAGTATTTCAATGAAGCAAATGGAAGGACAGAGTTGCCACTAAGTGAGACAGGATAAAACTTTCAGGGACATCTGGAATTCAGGTCTGGCCATGCTGAAAGTGAGATGTCTAGAGTATCTTTGACTAAAGATGGTGAGTAGGCAGCTGGATACATCGGTTTGAAGTGCAGGGCACAGGTTCGGTATGGACACATAACTTTGGGAAGTATTAGCACACAGATGATGCTTAAGGTCAGGAGATTGGATGGAATCACCAAACAAAAGAGCATATAGAAAAGACCAAACCCTAGTCCCTGGAAAACTCCCATAGTCAAAAGAGAGGAAGAATGGAGACTAAGAGGGAAAAGGCCACTGGGACTGGGAAAACACTGAGAGGATGTGGGCTCCAGAAGTCAAATAAGGTCATGTGTCAAGGACCCCTCAGTAAACTAAATCAGTTGTGCTAAGCAGATCCAGTAACAGTGATTTCTGAGCACTAAATATTTTTCTTATTGAGATGGTGATTTTGGTCACCAATATACACTTAAGCAAGACCATTAGTCTGAATTTATGTGACTAAGTGGGGAGAAAGCAGAGGGCAGCAGAACGAAGGAGTATCAGGATGCTGGGTGACAAAGAGGCGAGAAAAACAAGTTAGTAGCTCTAGGATATACGTCAAGGGTGACTTGTGGAGCACAGGGCAAACCTTGCAGTTCTGGGGCAGGAACACCCAGGAAAGGAATTGTTCATTATTATTAGATAATAGGAATCACCTTTATATAGGTGGTTTAATATATATATAAAGGAATATATATATACCTATATATAATCACTTTTATATAGGAATCACCTTTATATATATAATATATAATTATATATATAAAATAAAGGATCACCTTTATATGGAACAAAGGGACAGAGTAAGCAAAAACAGACACAGATACAGGGTGGCTTAAAGAAGTTATGTGTGAGAGGCCTCCATCTTCTCAGAGAACTGTGAAGCCATGTCTTGGGCTAAGAAGAAAAATACAGTGGGACCATTATGGAAAATGCTGTAGTAACCAAATAAATGTTTTCTTTTAGAAAAGATAAATGAACTAGTATATAGGATGCTGTATTAGCTACTTAATATCAAACTGTTAACAACACATTGAACTGGAGTCTATTTGTTCCAAATATTCCCCTTAAAACTTAACAATTTTCAATTCTATCTGGAAGGTACAGATTTCTAAGATTGGACTACATGATTAGCACAGGTTTTTTTTACTTATAAATGGATGTTAGGTGCTGGGAAATTAACCTTTGATATAATTAATTCCAAGCAAAAGAAACAATTCCTAATGAACTAATATTAAAGTTTATGGAAAGTATATACTAAGATAACATTTAAAATGGACATGATAGGACTATAATATGGACTCCTGTTGGGCCCGGTGGTGCATGCCTATAATCTCAGCACTTGGGGGGTTGGGGCAGTAAGATTGCTGTGAGTTTGAGGACAGCCTGAACTACACAGTAAGACTCTATTTCAACAGAACAAACAACAAAAATCACTGACTCTTCACTTAACGTGTCTTATCATAATCTACCAATAAGAAAAAAGTGCAAATATAGAAGATATGTATATATTTTAAAATTTAAAGTTGGTAATATAATATGCACATATATACACAAATGTATGTCTCTGGTAATTTTAGTGATTTAGGAAAATTAATCTGAAATAAAAATGATTTGAAATGGTTAAACAGTGTATTCTAAGTATATATTAAGATAAGCATATTTAAAATAATTGATATGATAGAATCATAATATGGAAATCCTTACCCAAAATGTCATAGTATAGTCTACCAATTAGAAATAATATGTGTATTACTATGCAGAGATCAACCTTAAATTTTAAAAGTACAGTAAAACTACATATCTTTGGTAATTTCAGTGATTAATGCTTTAATTAAGAGATGAGGTGCATGCAGACATATGCAATGAACTGACATAATTCATCACAGCGAAAAGAACAGCATGATGAATGCATATGTATATTGTGAATTATACAACACACATGCAAATCATATGCTCATTATCACACAGAGGCATTATTTTTCCTTAAGTCGAAATGTAACAAATCTTCAAGTATTACTCAATCTACTGCATGATTCCTTAAAAACAAAATAATTTGCAGTATCTTTTGCAGAATAATAATTTAAACTGAGAAACCCTATTTAATGGAAACAGAGAGCAGACATTTTTAGTGTTAACTGGAGAAAAGTCCTGTACTATGTATTTACTGTTCCATAGTGTCATTTTAAGCAGAAGTTTCAGAACTGGAGATTTTAATAAGCCCTTTAAATAAATTCCAAATCAATCTACTGTTCTTTTCTTCCTTCTCTCTCTCTCTCTCTCTCTTTCTCTTTCTTTCTTTCCTTCTTTCTTTCTACAGTAAATACAGTGATCATTAACTAGGCAGAAAAATAACAACACTGGCTGTGAAAGCATTTCTCAATGAATAAGCAGTTACTCAAAAATGTAATTCTATGATATTGATTTGTCTTTGGATGAAACATCCTAAAACATGGGCAACTTCAACATGAATGTGTTCGGAGCTTAAACACTGAGATGTGTGGGCCTGGTAAGAAGGGACTGGTTCCCCAAATCTTAACATAGGCAGAGCAGGCTGAAGCAAAGATGTAAACTTTAAAGCTATAGAATAGTCCTGGGTTATTTATAAATAGCTACTTATCATATAGCAAGGTTAACTCTCTCTAGTTAAGTGCAACTTGGAGATACACTTTTAATTAGGCTTCTGGGCTGAACTCAGTAGAAAAATAAATGAGTTTCTTTTTTTTTAATATGAAAGTTAAAGTAATTAAAGAAGAAACAAAGCACTCTGGGAGTATTAAACCTACCTACACAGTGTTAGAGTTGTTCTAACAGAGAACCATGTAGAGATAAATGTGTGGAGACATAGCAGATAAATCAGTTTTGCCGAGCATTTTGAAAATAATTTGAGTAGAAGGATTTTTCTTAGTAGTAGGAAGACTGCTAATGATGTTCCTATTTTAAGGTGTAATTGAATCAAGATATCTGAATCCAAAAGAGCAAGTCTTTTAAAATTACATTTCAATGCATTATAATTCTCACCCTTAAATCAAACCTAGAGAAGAGTAGTTGTAAGATCCACTGTTGTGTGAATCAATTAATATAGTTTCATAGATGACACCTGCTTATCCGGAGTAAGAATTATTAATGTACTAACATTATGAAAATTTACAATATTTCAAACATTTCTTGGAAATGAAGTCTATTTCACTTTTTATGTAAATCTACTTCCCAGAAAGGTCTTCAAAGTTCCACAAAGTACCTTACATTTTCTTGTTGCTGACAGTTCTTGAGACCACGCTTGAATGGTTTCGCTTTCCTTTAGTGAACAATTGAAATATCATATGCGAACAAACTCTGCTTTTGTTTTCTCTTGCCCTGTAATTAAGGTATTTTGATATATTTTTCATAGTTGATTATAAGAAAAAACTGCTAAGATTCATAGATTGAGACAATTTTGATTTTTATGGTTATATAAAACACTGGATATGAATTTTTGCTAAAAGGGGATTTGAAAAAAAACAAAACTTCAAATAAAATGATTAATATCTACAAGCTTAATTTGAAATGGTCCCTCTTGTGTTACCTTAATATATATATATGTGTGTATGTATATATATATATGTTACATATATATGCATGAAAACCAGAAAAATACATTTAGTTATCCTTTAATACATGTGTGATGAATAATAAATCCATATTAAGAAGATATTTTCTCCAAATCAATGGATATTTTAAAAGTCTGGGATTGTCACCTTTTTTTTAGATTACTGTTGCTTTAGTTAAAAATACTACATATGGCTGAAAGAGCCAAGTAAATGAAGATTTTTAGAATCATCAATTAAGACTTAATTTAAGTGTATATATATTATTTCAGGTAAGATGCATCTTAAAAGAAATATACTGAGTTTAAAATTTCTTACTGGAAAATTATCTCTGCAACTTGAGAAAATACTTTTGTAAGAAAGATTTTCAGAAGATTAAAATATGAAATTTGTGAATGCTTTAAAATCCATTTGCAGGAATATATGTCTGAAATTATATGCTTTTAATCATTTAAAATAAGCAAACAAAACTATTTGCCTGGTAATCTGCACTGGAATCACACACCTTTTAGAGCACAAAGAACTATGTTAACTAGCTTTTGTCATGTTTTCAATTCATGTTCAGAATTTCTTTGCCCTTTTGTATATCAAAAGATACTGGGTTTGCTACTGGGTTCAAATAGTATAACTGAATTTAGACAGTATTTTGGGTGAACTTTGGAGCTATTTTGAAAAACATTTTTAGCTTATAGTTTATGATTTTGAAACAAATATTGAAAATATAAAAACATTAGAACATATAAGATACTGTAATTTTATATAAAGTAGTTTAAAAACACGATTGATATAATAAATTTGACATTTTTATTTGTAAAGTTTTGAAATGTAGTCAAGTAACAGACTTCTCAAATATCCATTTTTGTAGATTGTATATCTCCCTTTTAATATCTCTCTCTCATGTCCTTTGCTGAAATATTTAAAGCAAGTCCTTGGCACCAAGCCACTCCACCCTTCATATTTTGTATGCATCTCTTTGAAAGAAAGGAGACGTCTTCTTATATAACATAATTTCATACATAATACCACAATGGCACTGCCAGGTCTAAACAAATTAACTGTAATTTCTGTGTTAAGGATTCATGCCAACCATATTCCACTTTCAAAGACTGTCTCAAAAATGTATTTTTTGTAGTCTATTTGATGGCATCAAGGTGAAACAAGGTCAAATGCACTTAGTTGTGCTTGCTCAAGTTTCTTTCATGGTACATACAGTTCCTCTCTTCCCACATTAATTTTTATGCTTTTGTCTTGTTGAAGAATCTGTTCTGACTTCTTTTTAAATTGAATGTAGAAGGTCGCTGTTGAAGACAGTGCAACACCGGGATAAAAGATTGTGAAACCTGCCAAATTTTTTGAATTTATCTTTTTGCTTCAGAAGGGGCAAAGAGAAACCCTGAGATATTTCTATCTATTTAATAATCTGAATAACTTCCAAGGATATAATTTTATCTGTCATATTGAAGAGTCTAGAACTGTAACAACCATTCATGAAATGTGTTTTATAACTGTACTTTAATATACTGCAGTTTATAAAAGTTTTATTTAATAGTGTTATTATTCTGCATAAATCAAATGACATCAAATAAATAAATGTTCAGCAATTCCTAGTTCATAAATATCTTTTCTAGGGGCTGGGGATTTAGCTCAGCAGCACAGCACCTGCCTGGCAAGTGTGAGGTCGTGAGATCAATTCCCAGCACCAGAAAAAAACAAAAAACAAACAAACAAAAAAAACCATAAGTATCTTTTCTAGAATGTATACCAAAATAATTGAGAACTGTTTTATAATCATACTGGGAAAAAAGTATGATTTGGTGTGGCTCTTGTAACTTTTCCTTTTACCTTCTTTTATTTATCCCTTAACCAGACAGCAAGGTTTTCATTAAATTTAATTTGTGTACAGCCTACACAGTAAGTTGAGTTTACAGGATGATAAACCCACTGCAGCACTGTCTCTTAAAATTTCATGTTAAACCTTTGAAGAAGTGACATATCTCTCTTTCTCTCATATATATATGTGTGTGTATATATATATATATATATATATATATATATATATATATATGAGAGAGATTATAAAATGCTGGTGAAAATTATAAATAGTACAAAAAAGTAAATGAAACTTTAATATATCTTCATGGTATTTGCATTAAATAAAAATGTAAATTAACATATAAGATTGCATCTTTCTTCAGAACAGCTTCAGCTAGTAATACTTCAAAAAGAGCAGTGATTTACAATTTTTGAAAATTCAAAATATGAATGACTTTAAATGGAACCATATGAAGTGAATGACAGTAAAGTAGCGATAGATAAAATTGCCAAACCGAAATGAAATAAATTGAAAATGAAAAAGATGAAGGGCAATTAAGTACCTATTTTGACAATAAGAAGTGGTCAAGTTTTTAAAAGTATGATATGGGAACCTTAACCTATCTATATATGAGTGATAAATGAGGCATTTTGTGTCATTACATTCCCATAAATCACTTTCTTTAACTGCTGACGGCTTTTATCAGATCTAACCTTTTCAAGCTTCTATTAGAGTGCTAACATTTTCAACTTTGACACATGTGTAGTTTACAAATTCTGCAGCTGATTAACTCTGGACAGAAGCTCACTGGCATCATTGTCTTCAAGTTGGGCAGAAGCCTTGAGGTCTCACAAACTTAGACACTTACATTATAGTACAAAAATCTCAATTAATGTAAGGGGTTGGGCTGTAGAACTCTAAGTGATTATTTTCTATTTGGAAACAAGGCTGAACAAGACTGCATTCTTTCAGGAAACAGGTAACCTAGGAAATACTACCCAAGGAAAGGCAGAGTTAGAAAAAGAAAAACAAAGTGATAAGGGTTAATTTCTAATTGTTACATTTTTACCTTAAAATAATTTTTCTGGGCAATCAAAAAATAACTTCCCCCAAGATGACTGCTAAATTTCAGTTTCAATGCAACCAAAGCACAGAAAATCCAGTATCAATGCATTTGTGGAGTAAGGACTACAACCTTTAATAAAATAAATTTAATACTGATGAAACAATTCCAGTGAATTTTATAGAGATATATCATACCTAAACTACAATATGTAGTTTAACTTTCCTACAAATTCCCAGCATTTTAAATTAAAGACTACTGTGGCTAACTCAACCAATCAATTCAGTTGATGAAGAGAAAACAGCCTTATTCCACCTAGTTTTTAAAAAGTTGTCTTGAACTTCTAGACAACCATGTAAAAGTTAATGCAATTTCTGTTGAAGTTTCTAATTGTTAAAATGCTGAAGTTTAAAGAATTGCCATCGTTAACAGTAATAGTAACATAGAACAAATCTTGATGCTAGTTGCAGAAGCCTGCTACTTCAAGTAGCATTAGTTTTGAGGGGGACTACTAGCCATCAAATGTAAATAAAAAAATCCAAAAGGGTAGTCCAAAGGTATTAAAGTAAAAATCTCCAGCAGCAGATTGCTCCTTACTGATAAAGAACAAATTCAGAGAAATAGTGGAGAAAGAACAACTTTTTCTAGTATCTCAGCCCTCCTAATGTCACCATCTAAGGCCTATCCATGACAAATTAAAAACTTCTTTATTTCACTAATAATGTCGCTCATCACAGGAGCTGGACAGTTACACTTTGACAATTCAGATGTAAATCCCGGGTTGCCTATGAGTATTCATGACAAAAGCATATTTATCATTTAAAACAAAAGGACAGGACTTCTCGGTGTAGATATCAAAGACCAGTGATGGATGAGTCCATGCTAATCAAAAGACAGGCTAGAAAGAACACAGATGTTTGCTACTTTGATTAAGGAAAGACTATTCCCTTTCCCTAAGCCTCCCCAATATGGTCATTTCAAACAGTTTTAAATGTATAATCCTGAATAGATATCTAAGAATTAAAAAATTCTGAGTTACAACTCTTAGAATAAAATTAATACCAGTTCTTTCTAGCTAAGAATCTAGGCAAAAACAGAGGCAAAAATTCTTAAAGCCAAGAAAAATCAAACTATCAAAATAATGGTTCCTCAGATGTAAACCAGAGCAATGTCCACAATTGGTACTATCCTTAAAATTATTATTTTCAATCCAGAAAATAAAGAGGAAGAAAAATCTCTTACTTAAGACTTTTATAAGGAGGACAATAGAAACTAGAAATCAATAGAAACTAAACAGAAAGCAAGGCTTGAGATATTTTTACCATGTTTGTTTCTGACCATTTTGTCTTTGATTTTTATTCCAAGTTTTTTTTCAAGTTGAAAAACATTTAAATTTTTTCCATAGTTGAAGGTCTATTTAAAACCTTAAACAGAATTAATTCCAGTGATTTTTGTATTTGTTACCATTTTGGATGTGCAAGAGAAAAAACAAATGTGGCATTAAAAAAAAAAAAAAAGCAAAGGTATTTAGAAGTGAGGCTATTGATAGCACTTCCTTCCATTCCACTGATGAAGAGCTACCACTGGGGCTGGCTAATAGAAATCCAATTTACAAGGCTCTGCTCATCTGAGTGCCTTTCAAGATGCACAGGACTGGTAATCCTTCAGATTTGCAAACAAGTGCCTGCTCTTCTAGGACAGAACTCCTGTTATTTCAGTTCTGGGCAGTAGGAAGTCATCTCAGGATGGTCACCTTGAAGAAGTGTGGATGGTGATGAGGAGGGTTCCTACTTGTAAGTGATCTGCTTACGGCCAGATTTCCTTGCCACTTTTTCAATCCCAGCAAAGCATCCCTGCCCATAAGCTTTTAATAGCGTGTGTATGACTAAAATACCCCCATACACACACTGAGGAAGGAACTACTTGGATATTATAAAAGTATTTGGGTAGTTTTGTTTTTCATTTGGGTAGGATTGTTTTCCTCTCAAAATGATGGGTACAACAAAATCAGACAGTCACTCTTAGCACCTGTGTCATCTACTGCTCCCTGTATGGCAAGCTGGTGTCATATTAAATGTGTCACTGGTGTTAGGACACAACCAGCAAGTATATGTCCAAGTGCATTCACAGCATTATATACCACTGAGCTGTACCTGTACATCCACCAAGGTCTACTTTTCACTGACATGTGCCAATATACTCATGATTGGTGTGTTCTCTTTTTTAAATATATACTGTACTTCTCAATTCTTAGAAGGGGCTAAGAGTTGAATATTTCTGAGGCTTTGACACTCCATATATTAAGAGGTATTTACAGAATAACAAAAACCTTTCACCTTTTGGCCTTTCTATGAAAAATTTACTGAATGCCTAATATATTTAATATTCAGTAGCATGTGAGAATAATTTTTATGCAACTCTGATAGTTAGAAAGATAGATAACTCAATTATTAGATCATCTATCAAAATACTCAGATGTATAAGAGGCTACTAAAAAGATTGATGACTGAGAAAGTCCACTGATTCTCTAGCCATCATATTCATGCATTTGGCCAGACAACATTTTTCGCTGCCTTCACAAGCAAGCTTCATTACCCATGACTCCACTGAAAAGAGTTTATTATGAGGCTGCCATCTTGGCAAGACTATTATTTAGATGATAAATGTTGAGGGGGAAAAAGTATGTCTACTTTTTCTTTTTTTTTAAAATAAAAGATGAGCTGTTCTGACAGATAAAACAAACAGTATCTACATTTCTAATTAACTTAAATTTGGCAGATACAAATATAGGTCAG
Source organism: Chinchilla lanigera (assembly GCF_000276665.1). NCBI lineage: Eukaryota > Metazoa > Chordata > Mammalia > Rodentia > Chinchillidae > Chinchilla > Chinchilla lanigera. The sequence continues at coordinate 3,937,818 of NW_004955416.1, read as the reverse complement.
TTAAAGCTATGATGTTATCTTCTGTCTGAATTTTACCCTTAATTTGTAAAATGTAAATTAACTAATTAGAAGAAAAACAGCATGATTAGTGACAAAATGCTTCAGCTGGGTCTTTGCTTCCTGACATTTATGATCAACTATAATGAATTATTGCTTTTAAAAATAATTGATAGAATTTCTTCTCACTACAGTCAAAGAAATTTTACTATGAACTTGTAAAAAAGAAAGCCAGGAAGCTGGCAAAAGAGAAGAACTTTGTCATATACTTTCTGAGGAGAAGATGTAGACAAAATGCTATACTATCAGACACAGTTGGGTTAATTTTTCCTTTGTACCTATGGGTGGATTTGGAGGAAAGACACTGTCACTAACAAAACCAGCTAAAAGACTGTCCTGTATCAGAAAAAGTGCCTGTAACTGGGCTGGAGTATAATTTATGTGGAGCTGCTGTATATTCAAGCAATCAGTAGGGACAGAGCTAAGTGTGGGGAGACACTGTTAGAGAATGGTTGGAAAAAAGACTTGGCCACTTAAGTTTCAGCAGGAAACCTGTCATTGTTATGTAAAATTAACCCATGTAATAGTTAAGAAAAAAGAGATTTTCAACTACTCCTGTGTAAAGACTCCACACTGAGAAATACAGCTACAATGTCGGAAGCAAATGTCATTAAAAACTACATACAATCCTGAAAGGTAAGGTGTGCAGGGTGGCCACATCTTGGCACAATGGAGTGTGTGTCACCAGGAATACGACAGGCAGAGCAGAATGGGGACCGTCAATTCTCACGGCACGCAAACTTAGAGGTCTAATCTGAAAGAGGAATACTAGGGAAATCGGAGCTGCGGTCTTGCTGTAAGGCAGGAAGAAGTTGAACTTGCACTGTGGGTTGTGGGCACTGGCTTTCTGGGACATGACAATATTTGAAATGATTGTGAAAATACAAAAAAGATTTAAATAAAATCAATGATATTCAGGGTGTTACTGTGAAGTGCAGTGATTATGCAAAACAGGTGAGGAGCTAAAACAATTAAGTACTTCAAAATTTTACTCCTAATTTTAGCTATGCCACTAAAATACCTACCCTGGACAAAAGTATCTTAATTTCCTTTAGCAGTTACCACATTTGGAGCCAATCTGACTGAAATACTTGAATACTCTTTTTTTTGCAGTGTTAAAACAAATACACAAAATTTTCCACACTTTGCAAAGTACAATCTAAATGCTTGGAAAATATAATTGCACATATTTTATATTGACTATTTCTGGACATGGCAAAAATATTTTTCTGCATAGCTCCTTAAGATTAAAAAAATTTTATGAAAGTATTTTTGCTTATGTTTTATAGTTTAGAAAATCATTAATAGTAAATATTTTTACTTCTCATCCTCATATTACTGTGATATTGAATTAGAAATAATATGAGTAACCAATAAAAACTTTACCTCACAGTATAGAAATCTAACATAAACATCACATTCATACATGACAGAAGCGTGCACAGAACTTGGGCCTCCTTTTAAGCCTTCAGCTTTTTAGCACATGGCATAACTGCAAAGCAATTACTTCAAAAGTTACCTAAGATTTACTTCTGTGTACATTAATCTTGCACATTACAGGCAATCCTCAAACATCTGAACTCCAATAAATGGGTTTCTATCACAAAGATAAAGACTATACAACATATAGTATAGAGACCCCATTTGTTTAGTTTTTTCTTGCTAGCTGTTAACAACCTCCATTCACATTTATCACTTTGAGAAATTAATTTTTTTAATTAAAAGCATTAATAGTTCTAAGATATGTTGTAAGTTTGACAGTAACAAGGAAAAGAAAGGCTAGAGAAAGCTAAGAAGTACTCATTTAAATCCATTTAAACCCTTTACTATTTCTGCACTGAAGACAGCATTTCAGGTTTGAGGCATGTGTTATCTCTGAAGGAGGAGAAAGGCACAAAAATGCACTGAGTGTCAGGTATTCGGACCAAACCTGAGTCCCTCAGTGTTGCAGGAAGGTCAGATCCCTTCAGCATTGTACTGTTGTGTCAAAATACGTCAACAACCCATCACACTGCAGGAAGAAGAATGACCTTTCAGTTCTTTATGTTTGGGCTGCCAATGGAGCTTTGGACGTGGGGTATGCATGAATGGTTTTCCTAGCTGCTTGACAAATGCAACTCCCAAGGTTTCTTTCAAGTGTGATTGTTAAAAGCAATCCTTTTAACAATCTTGCATTTCGGTATGACTTTCTAAACACAACTAACTCCTGGTGGGAAGTGATGTGAGGTTAACTACCACAAACAGTGAGATTCAGTGCAATGGAACTAACACTGCTGTAAATGTTCAAATGCCAGAGATTTAGGCTGAGTCACTAAATTTAAAAATAATTTTACTTGCTATAAGAGTCAGAAATTTTACTAATCAGTTCTCCAAACTTTATTGCAGATGTTAAGTTATGGCTATTTCCATCACCTGGAATGCTATCCTATAGCCCAGGTTGCCTTTGGAGTTCTCTAAACATCTCCACTGAAGTTACTGCTAACCAATATTTAAATAACATTATCATTCTTCCTGCCACCAATATTAAACCCTCAAAGTTGTCTTTGTTCCATACTCCCAAGTGCAACATTTTTACTGATGTTTTATTGCACACTGTCAATATTTGCCAAATTCTGTAAATTCTGTCTTTATAATCTCTTTATGTTTACATGGTCCCCTTCCATTTCTACTACCATCACTATAACTTGGGCACTAATGATTTATTTCAATATGGATGACTGTAAGAGCAACAGTACTGGTGTACTGAACTTTTTATTTCTGTCCACCCCTGGCACTCTACGAGAATCCCCACCCGGAAGTCTGGTCCTGAAAATGCAACACTTCTACTTAAAAAAAGCAAAAAACAAAACTCTTCTGGATTTCTATCTCTGTAACTTTGACCTAGGCTTTTAATCTTTTCATGCTTCAACTTTCTCATATAAAATGGGGATAAAATGTTAGTAGATATATTATGGTAAGATGTAAGCAGATTAAAGACAATAATACATGTAAATGTTTAAGCCACTGCCTTCAACATGCTAGTACTCAATGTTGTATGTACATATCTTGTCTCCCTATTAAATTGAATTAAATTCCTCAAAGGCAAGATTAGGTTTTGTTCATCTTTGTAGTCTCTGAAATGCATTAAATGTTGTCTCTATATAAAAGGAACTTAGTAACATCTACTGAATTTGATCATATATCTATGCTACTACTACTAGTAGACCAGTCTGTCAGAATTTGTTGCATTAGCAATTTGTGGTGCTGAAATATTTATTTCACCTAAAACAGTGAAAGGTGACTGGGACTGATCAGATACTATAGTCTACTGCTGAGTTCAACATGGCCTTACATAGCCGGCCTGTTAGTTCACAACGGATGGCTTCATTTTCATCACCTTCATAATCAATACAGCATACTCTTAAAATTATCATAGCTGAAGCTAGCAAGGATGATTAAGATATTCTCCTATTCATATTAGTTGATCAATTTTATGAATTCTAAAAAAAAACCCTTTACTGAATAAAAGGATTTTGCCTTAACTTATAATTTATAATCATTAGAATAAGATACTTTGGATGCTGGAAGACTTCACTTAAAATGGACATAGTGGTGGTGAGCACAGAGGCCGGCAGCAGATGAGAAAGTAATGGCAAGAAGGAATAAAAAGAGAACCAAGAGATTAGCAAGATAACTTGCTCATAGAAACCTGTGTAAGAAGGAAAAGAAGGACAAAACCCGAGCAATGTCTGTGTCAGGTATTCAGGTGGGAAAGGGAGTAAAGCAGGGATGCAATTCACAGGAATTATAAGACAGACTATACGTGTGCAAGCAAAAGAGCAAGGGAAGTACCAACGAGTATGACTAGCTTGTGTTAAAAGGAAAAGGAAATTCAAAGGACAAATTTAAATTTTATAGGAATATGGCAATGGTAAACATCCTGTTTATTCATTTCTAGCTGACTCTGGAAATCATATTCTGGTATGAAATAGACTTCATACAGATTTCTCCTTTATGAGAATATGAGGCATGCAAATTGCATGCCTGCCTTGCTTTCACATGCCACATATGTGCACGGGAAAGAACAAGGTCAAACCAAAGCAAAACAGCTTCATAATCGAATGTCACCATCTCATAGATTACTCAATACTGAGGTTTAATAATATTTGTTTATGATAACATGAAATTTATAAATTAAAAGGCATAAATAAGGTGATCACGTTAATGTTGAACAAGACAAACTCACTTATAATCTACTAAGCTGTGAGAGAGTCCTACTTGAGAGGATTTAGCCTCCCCTGGAAAGAACCAAAACAAACAAATAAATAAAATGGATCACACAACAGTTTATAAACACTGGACGTCAAGCAATAAAGGACTGTGCTCTGTGAAGGAAGCGAAACATGAGATGAGCCCTTTCGCTACCTCAGCTTTCCACCTGAAGAAATCTGCAGGCTGTGCTGCACAGAGCCCAGGCGAAGCCCAGTGGTCTCACTGGATGAAGAGCTGCAGCTTGGAGATGGGGAAGAGTGAGGCCTTTAGAGTCCACTGGACAGAATACCAACAGCAAAGAGCTATGCAGAATTCCAAAGGCTTGAGTCTTCCTCATATACACAGCAGAATACTGACCAGTGCATACATGTCAGCATACACAGTAGTCCTCCCCTGCTCAGTCTTCAGGGGACACATTCCAAGATACCCAGGGCATGCCTGAAACTAAGGGTACTACTGAACCTTACATGTACTGTGCGCTTTTCCTTATTCCTTGTGGTACTGCCACACAGAACCAGGATAACCTGGCCTTTCATGTTTTGTGCCTTGGTGCCTCCCTTGCATCATTACTCTTGTGCTTTGTGATCATTATTAAGTAAAATGAAAGTTACCTAAGGGGCTGGGGATTTAGCTCAGCGGCAAAGCACCTGCCTGGCAAGCGCAAGGTCGTGAGCTCGGTTCCCGGTACTGGAAAAAAACCAAAAAAAAAAAAAAAAGAAAGAAAGTTACTTGAACACAGACCCTAAGATACAATGATAGCTGCTCTGAGTCCCTAAGGTGGCAGCTAACTGACCAATGGGCAGGTAGTGTATATAGCGTGAATATGCTGGCAAAGAGATGATTCACACTCTGGGCCAGGTAAAGGAGGGTAGACTTCATCATGCCACTCAGAACGGTGGGCTGCCATGCAGCCCATATAAAACTTATGAAATGATTCTTTCTGGTATTCTCCATTTAGTATTTTTTATCCTATGGGTAACTTAAAAAACAGACAGCAAAACCATGGAAAAGACAAAACTACTGTATCAATTTAACCTACTTGATACGTATAGGATATTCCACTCAGCAAAGGTAGAATGAATCTTCTTTTTCAGTACACACAGAAAAGATAATTACAGTCTGGGCCATAAAACAAATCTCAATAAATTTATTTTCTTTTTTATTTTTTGGTACCGGAAATCAAACTCAGGACCTTGCACTTGTCAGGCAGGTGCTGTGCTGCTAAGCTATGTCCCTGCCCCTTCAATAAATTTAAAAGGATTCAATTTTACTGTCTGATCACAATGGAATTAAATTACTATAAGCTAATAACACAAAGCCATATGGAGTTTTCCAAATGTCTGGAAACAAAATAGTACACTTATCAAAGCTGGAGTGCTTTGCTTATGTTCAAAAGACCTTGGGTTTGATCCCCAGTACTGGGGAAGGTGGGGTGTGAAAAGTTAGTCTGTGGGCCAAAAGGAAAGTCAAAAGAGTAGAAAGTATATGGAACAAAAAGCAAATGAAAACATGACACGATAAAAATAGCAAGATGCAGCTACAAGAGTACTTAGAGGTTAAATTATAGCACTGAAAAGTCTACATTTAAAAAAAATGGTTTCAACTCAGTAATCTCAGCCTTTCACTTTAGAAAACACAAGAGAAAATAAAGCTGAAATTATGAATAATAATGTAAAATGAAAACTAGTGAAATAAGAAATAATTTTCCACAGGTTTTCGTTCAACCTTCAGTACTGAAAATCACCATAATTTACCATAATACTTTTTAAAAACTTGTATGATCTTATCAGATGCAGAAAAAACATTTTCAATAGATAAATAATGAAAACAAGGCTGATTCTTTTAGTTTTTTTGTTTTTGTTTTTTCCAGTACCAGGAACTGAACTCATGACCTTGCGCTTGCCAGACAGTTGCCGTGCTGCTGAGCTAAATCCCCAGCCCCAAAGCTGATTCTTTTAGAAGTCAAATAAAACTACATAAAACTAGGCATATTATTAAATCTGGAAGACATGACTATCAATATCAGGAATGAGAAAGACAATATCACAACGTATTACACAGATATTAAAAAAATAATAAAGGAATATTTTGAACAAATTTATTGAAGGACATTCCAGAACTTAGATAAAAGGGTACATTGTTTGAAAGATAAAGTATCAAAGTTCATGAATGAAAAAAAAACTAATAAAAACTCTAATAAAAAATCAGTTTTGTAGCTAAAAACCTAACAACAACAAAATACTATAGGCCCATGTTTTAACTGGGGAATTCTACCAAAATTTAAAAAAGAAATAATAAATCTGCACAAATTTTTTTAGAAAATTAATGAGGAGGAATACCTTCCAATTCATACTGTGAGACCAACAACACTTAAAATACCAAACCAGACCAAAAAATGTAGAAAGAAAAATAAACTATAGATCTTTGCTGCTCATGAACATTGATATAAAATTCTGAATGAATTTTATCAAATCAAACTCAACAAAATATAAAAGTATATTGGTGCATGACAATGTAGTTTATTCCAGGAATGCCAGGTTGTCATGACATTCCAAACTCAATCATTAGCTGAGCCTGGTAGCACATACCTGTAATCCCAGCATTCTGGAAAGCTGAGACTGGAGGTTGCAATTCAGAGCTCAGCCTGGGCAAGTTGGCAAGACCTTGCCTCAAAATTAAAAGTAAAAATGCACTGGAGATGTAGCTCAGTCTAAATATTCTGGTTTAATCCCAAGTATTGAAAAAGATCAATCATCATAATTTATGATTTTTAAAAACTCAAGATCATCTTATCAGATGCAGAAAAAGCATTTGATAAAATTCAAGATATATTTCTTGATTAAAAATTCTTAGTAAATTAGGAATAGAACAGAGTTTCATCAACCTGATAGAAAACATTTTTATAAATTTCCTTTTTTTTTTATGGTACTGAGAATACCAGGACCTTACGTTTGCCAGGCAGGTGCTGTACCACTGAGCTATATTCCTGACCTCATCAACCTGATAAAGGGCAACAAAAAGAACCCTAGTTCATATATTCTCTCTCTCTCTCTCTCTCTCTCTCTCTCTGTCTCCCTGATACAACATCACAGCATGGTCCACAAGAGAAAAAAAATCAATAAATTGGACCTCACAAAAAATAAAAATTCTGATCTTTCAAAGAGAGTTAAGTGGATTAAAGGCCAGCCATAAACCAGAAGAAAATATCTGCAAATCACATATTTCACAAAGAACTTATATCCAGCACTTTAAAACCCTAAATACCCACCAACACTCAATAGAAGAATGCACCTCACTTACAATGAGGCAAAGATTTGAGGCACTTATCGAAAGAAGACAAATAGGTAGTAGATAAGAGTATAAAAAGATACTTTGTATAACTTACTGTTACAGAAATGCAAATTAAAATCACACGGAGACACTTTTACAGAACTACTGGAGAGACTGAAGAACCAAGGGATAGGAAGGCTAGAAGGAACTCGAGCCGTCAGAAACCACTGGGGGAATGTGTCGCAGTACAGTCACTTGGGAATAGTTCATTTCATCAAAAGGTAAAAACATTTATCATTTACCTCAACCATTTCATTCCCAGTATTTACTCCAGAGTAATGAAACCACATAAAGGTATTATAAAACTGTTCATAGCAGCTTTATTAGTAATAGCCAGAGCTACAAACTTCTCAATAAATAAGTGAATGGATAAAAAAAAGTAGTACAGCCATGTAATTAAATACACTCAGCAATAAAAAGGAATGATATATTTGACAATATTCATGCAAATTAATGAAATAATTGTGTTATGGGGAAAAAAAAGACCAGACAAGCCAGGCATGATGGTACTAACTGTAACCCAAGCAATCTGGGAGGCTGAGGCAGAAGGATCGATCACAAGTTTGAGTCTGGCCTGCACAACTCAGCAACTCTCAGACTTGCCTCAAAATAAAAAATAGAAAGGGCTGGATTTATAGGTCAGCGTGAGGCGCTAGGTGCAATCCATAGTATTGGAAATAAAAAGGCCAAGCAAAAAGGACACATGCTATATGACCCCACGTATATAAAATACTAGAAAAATGCTGGAAAATGCAAACAAATCAATAGGTAACACAGGTAGATTGGGGCACTGCTTGGCACAGTGACAGCTGAAGGAGTTGGCAGAAAGATTATGCAAGAGCACAAGGGTGGAAGGTGAGCTTAGCATCTCTATCACGGAGATAGTGTTATGGGATTAAATTTATCAATTTAATTGCAGGTATGAGTATGGTGGCTCATACCTGCAATCTCAGCACTGTGGGAGGCTGAGGCAGGAGGATCACAAGACTTAGCAAAACCCTATCTCAAAATAAAAAGTGGACTGGTAATGTAGCTTGGTGCAGAGGTTCTGGGTTCAATCCTCAGCACAAAAAAAAAAAACAAAAACCCACAAAACTTTATCAAATAGCATACTTTAAATATGGACAGCTTATTATATACCAATTATATTATAATAAAACTTAAAAATATTTTTGAATATTAAAAGATATTTTACAGCAAAATACCATTAGACTAAAACATGAACTACATTTAAAATTTTAAAATATGTATTTTTCTTCCCATTCTTTTCTTCCTTCCTGCCTCTCCCCTTCACCTTTCTTCCCTTACTTTTTGCCTCCCCCTCCCCTCCCCTCCCCTCCCCTTCCTTCCCCTCCTCTCCTTCTGCTTTCTGGTGCTGAGGATTGAACCGAGGACCTTATGCATGCTAGGCAAACATTGTAACTGAGCTACATCCCTCGGGAAAAAACCATGTGCTTCTTAATGCTCAAATATTGTTCAGTCTACTTATCTTCTGTATTCAGACTGATCTTTAGACAATCCAGTCAGATTTAATGTCTACACTACATTAAAGAGCTGAGAAATAACACAATAGTACAGCACTTGCCTAGCATGTGCAAGGCCCTGGGTTCAATCCCCAGTACTGGGGGAAAAATTTCTTGCACTTCCAGAGCAAAAGCAAACCAGGAGGTGTTATAATTTCAGACTTCCAACATGGTACTGGCACAAAAACAGACATGTTGGCCAGTGGAACAGAACAGAGGATGCAAAATCTTCCTCAAGCACTTGCAGCCATCTGATTTTTGACAAAAGCCTACATGGGAGCAAAGATAACCTTTTTAACAAATGGTGCTGGGAAAACTGTTATCAACATGCAGAAGAATAAATCTTGATCCATATCTCTCACCCTACATGAAAATCAAATCAAAATGGATCATCCCACATATAAAAACAGAAACAATGAATGTGATGGAAGAAAAAAATTGGTAAAACTCTTGAAGATACCGGAATAGGCAAGGACTTCCTGACCAGAACCCCAACTGTACAAGAAAAAAAAACATCACTTATAAAAAGCCCTGAGTCTGTGGATTTCAAATCCAACAATTCAGGGGCTATCATATTCCTAGTACAGGGGTATGCATGACAGGTTTATATACTGACCTCAGAGACTCACATTTTGAATACCTGAATAAGGCTCTTAAGAGAAAAAGAAAACATCTGGCCATTCTGTACAACCACATATGAATGAATGTCTAAACCTCTGATGCTGGAAAGGCTTTTGTCTTTAGTTCAACCAACCCACTCACCGACAAAGCGGTGTGCTGTGCAGATTTCACACCAGGAACGACATGCAGCTGTATGGTAGAGAAGGAAAGGAACAGGTGGGCGAGTCGAGAGGATGACTTGGTTTCGGTGGTTCCTTGGCAATGTGCCGGCCCAGTTTCCACCGTCAACTCTTCAAATGCAGAGGTGGCAATTTGTTGGACTAACTGCCCAAAAAGGTTTGCTGACTTGAGCCAGTAGTCTTTACTAGAGAAATTTTTTATTCATCAAGACTTTTTGGAAGAAGGCTAGGAACACAGGCAAGCTATTAAGCCAAGGATAGGTGAAGAAGCTGGCTTCACTGTTACATGCAGAGTAGCAACTTTTGTGCTCAAGACAAAGCAAAAACTCTCAACATCTAGCCCTCACACACCAATTAAACTAGTTCTCCAAGGCTGAGGGCCACACAGATATTTTTAAATCATTCCCCCATGTCACTTCAGTGCAGAGTGAAGTTTAAGAATCACTGCCCTAGACTCCAAGTTGTACCATCACTTCCAACCTGATCTCCATGATTCCAGGACTAGTCTCACAAATGAACTCTACCCATGGGTCCCGGCTCACTTCTCTTTCATTCTTTCCTCTCTCTCGGTATGATGTAGACAGTGTGTTTCCACTCCTACCATGGCCATTCGATCCTGTTCTTGTTGATTTGGTTGGGGGGAAGAGTTCTGAACCATGTATGACTCAAGTTAACTTTATCGACCATAGTCTTAAGTGAAATAAATTGCACACATGTTTAAATACCACATTGTTTCTCCAGAGTGAGACGCCTAAAGTATAAATAAGGACCAAATGTATAACAGATGCGGGGAAACGGGAAGGAAATGTTCAGATGGGAAGGGGAGCTAGGATGGGAGGAAAGGAAAGGAAGGAAGGGACAAGGAAAAAAAGAACAGAAGGAAAAAATGGAAGCAAAGAGGAGGGGAAAAGGCGTTGAAGGGAGGGGAGGAGAATGGGGGGAAAAGCAAGCTATATCATGTATGGGTACAAATTCCTTACGAAGAATGTTATTGTATCTAAAATGTACCAATAAAACTTTAAAAAGAAAAAAATTAACTCTCACAGTAGCAGGTCACAGGAAGAGGCATCTTTTCAACAATTCTTTGGTCCACTCCAATTGCAAAACTGGTCAGTACGCCTCCTTCACAAAATGCTTAAAGACAGTGATCAGAGAGACGTCTTCTGAGCCTGAGAAACTAATTCACTGACATTTCCTTTAAGTCTAGGGGTTATTGTTTTCCTTTTAATCCTTTCATTTAACTCACCCCAGTTTCCCAACAACCATCTCTTCATTGCAAATATCACTAGAAAGGCCTAAGTCAGCCTTGCCACTTTTTGTGCAGTTTTGCATCTAAAGTCATCATTGAAAACAATCAGCCTTGTTATTTACCTTCCAGATATACAAAAAATGGTACTTCACCATTATAAGGAATTTTTTAATAAAAGTACTGAATATCTTTTTAATAAAAGTACTGAATATTTTAATAAAAGTACTGAAAACTTTTCCCTCATGCACATCAACTGCTGTGAGCTTACTCTAGCTAATAACAGTGTCAAGAATTAGTCTGGGACAAGGGGATATCAATGTCTCACAACTAACTCCACTATGAGATGGGAAAGCAAATTGTTATATTTTACCTTTACAGAAGTCCTCTCCAGTACACTTGTTAATTATTAGTCGATCTGCGTCTTGTTGCTGATGACTACTTGTTAGTTTGCAGCAGCAGTGCCTTGCAAGCTGGTGTAATTGAAGGTTTGCAAGAGCATCCACTGCTGAGGCACATACTCCAACTTTAGGACAGATGTGATCAGCCTTGTTTTTAACAAGACTGAAATAACTGGAAATCTGTGATTTGGCTAATTGCAGGCCTCCTGAAAGTATCTTAATACAGGAAAAACTTTGACCATCCTCTGAAAATTATCTTCCTTAACTCTTAGCTGTTTGGCAGTTCCGTTCTAAATGCTCGGCTCGCAGGTTATCACAGACCAGAGAAAGCAATCACTAAACCATTCAGTAAATAACTGATCTTTAAAAAATACTTAGAGGTAAGACATGAAGTCAAATCAATTCTGTGGCAGAAGGTATTAGCTTAGCACTGCCTCTAGGAAAGCAGACTCTCTGGAGCCACAGATTCAAAAATCTGACAGATGGCATGCAGCTCTTAATCTTTCTGGTAGTACAGAAATACGATCAAGGCCATCATTTCCCTGGTGCTCATCACCCCTCATCCTTACACCACTACAAGAAATGACTTTGGAAGTACACAGCTTGCTTCTTTTTGTAACACAAAAAACCCCAAAAACAACAACAAAAGAAATCCTATAAATTTGAAAAGCCTAGTTTCTTAGAAAAAGTAGTCACTTTTCTCAGTGTTCTTACAGTGGGATTCCCAAAGGAAAGAAAATGGCTCTTTTAAGGCTCAATGTCATCATACTTTATATAATCCTTAATAACAGTTTCAAAATATTATTGCCTGATAAACATTAGTAAATTCATTCATACAATCATTCACTCAATAAATATGTACTGATCAGCTACTATATGCCAGGGTTTTTTTTCCCTACTTCTGGGCATTCAATGATGGATAAAACAAATAGTATGAAACTCAATGGAGGGTGAAATTATGAAAACAACACACAAGGAGCACCAAATCCAATCTTGGAACACAGAAGTTTCCCAAAGAAGTGTCCGTCACATTAAGTGGTCTAGTTAGCTAAGTTACTTATCTGGCAAAGAAAGCCATTAAAAATGTTTAATCCTAAGACTTCTAAATTTCATCAGACGATGCTCTATATAGTAAAGAACAACAGAGCAGAATTGATGCTTATAGACTGCTAGGTAATAGGAAGTCCTTTATATGGACTGAACAACTGAGCTTCACGATGACAGGGCAAGCGTGGTATTATTAAGCTCATTTTATTGAAGAGAAAACAAGGGCTTAGGGAGGCTAAGCAAACTTCCTCCAGTCATAGGACCAGAAAGTAGCATGACCTGGATTCACACCCCATATCGCTTCCATTACTTTAAGGATCACTAAATTGAAAACTCATACTCAAACAAAACTTTACCTCATTCTTTCCAGCTGGTAAGCACACCCCTCCTTAGGGAGGTGCATCTACAGAGTGCACATGGGTCTTCAGTAAACACGACTGACGACCATGTGCCTGATTGTCCCTTGACGCGTTCCAGGGAGGGGCTAAACTTGTTGTGATTTCCATATTTTGATCACTAGTTGTTGGGCAGTACTCTTTATGTGCTTTGTAGCATTTGGTTCTCAGTATTTTTTATACCAAATTAAAATTTTATTTTTAAAATTAAGTTTATTGGTACATTTTAGATCTACATAATGATCATATTCATCATAGAGAATTTGTATCTGTACATGATATAATTTGATCCTTTTTTTCCCCATTCCCCTCCCCTCCCTTCAAATTCCCTTCCCCTCATTTAAGAAAGCTTTGTTTCCATTTTTTTTCTCCTTTCTCATTTTTTTTCTTTTCCCTTCCTTCCTTTTCCACTCCCCTCTCCCATGTTTCCCTTCCCCTCACCTCAGACTCTTTCTCTTTGACTTTTTCTATCACACTGGAATAAGAACAGTCAACATTTTCTTCTTATTTCACAGTATCTATCATATATTTTCGTCCTTATTTACACTTTTGGCTTCTCACACCAGAGAAATAATATGGTATTTTTACGTGTGTCTAATTTATTTCAATTAAGAATATGGTCTCAAGGTGCATGTGATTTTTTTATACAATGGAGTACTACTCTGCCATGAAGAAGGGTAAGTTTGATACATTTTTCAGTATTTTTATTGAAACTCTTTTTCCAATTACCAAAAGTAACCACAGAGTGTCTTTTGCTTCTTTGAAAGGCCCTATATCAGAGCCCACGTGTATAAACTGGCCTTAAATTGCAGAATTGGTTCCTCCTCTGTCTGTCATCGCCTTGATAAAAATATAGCAGCTAATATAGGTCAAATAACTCATTTTCTGATTAGGTAAATAGAGCAAGAAGGCTATATGTGTTGATTTTATAAGAAAATATTTTTTCTAGCAGCTTGATACAATTTAGAGCTCTTTGTTCCAGGCTGCTTCTCAGAGGCACTCTATGTCTTCTAGCTCTGTAAGAGAAAGTCCAGTTTTGAGAAATTATGTACTCCTTTAGTCATACGCACGATGGGGGTTTGCATGTAGCAAAGGCACTTCAGGTATTATCATCAGTATATCTGATTTTGGAATGGAGACACCACTGCACAAGTTTAAATTTTTTTCAAAGCAAATTAAGCCAGGGTAAGTTTCTGAAGTTTTGATAACAAAGCAAAGAAGAATACACTACACAAAAAAACTTGCAAAAAGCACCATATAAAAGGGAGAGTTCTTTTAAAGGTTTTCACTCAAACAAGCAAATTGGTGTTTATATAAATGTTCTCAATGACATTCTTGTCACTCATTTAGATACGGGTAAGGATGAAGAGAAGCAAAACTCAAGGAGGACAGAGAGAGATACCTGAGGGCTTTACAGCTTAGTTTGGGTAGACAGGAGTGGAATGGAAATTTAAACAGAGATTGAACGCCGTAAGAAGAAAGTTATGTGGAGATCTCGGTAAAGAAAATTCCAGGCAGAAGGATTAGGCAGAGTAAGAGTCTTGAATCAGAGATAAGAAATAGCATTCAAGGAACACTAGGAAAACCAATGTGGAAGAAGAAGTCAAAGAGAAAGAGTCTGAGGCGAGGGGAGAAAATAAATAAGCTGGCAGGAAGCAGATCATGCACAGCGCCCTAAATATCACAGGGTTTTAGATTTTATTTTTAAATGTGAAGAGAAGGCTCTGAAGAGTTTTGAGCAAGAAAGTAATATAATATTGTTTTCTAAGACAGGGGTATCAACACGCACTGCAGGGCTGCAAGAGTGGATCTGAGGAGGTCAGTCTGAACACTAGAGCAACTGTCCCAGAGGTAATAACAGAGGCAAAGACAAAGCAGTTGAAGTGGCAAAAAATGACACTATTCAAGACATAGTGAGGACAGACAGAGCTGAATGAATTTGCTGATGCGTAAAACACAGGTTTCTGAATTGAGTAACTGAGTAAATGGTAGCACCATTGATTGAGCTGGGGAGGAATGAGAAATAACGAGCTTGGGAAGAATACTCGAGAGTTTAGTTTTGGACGTGTTAAATCTGAGTTACCTACTTGAGACCCAAAGGAGGCACTGTACTAAGTGGACAAATCATTCAGGGGAAACATTAGAGCTGGGGATAAAAAGTAGGAGACAGAAACAAAGAGGTGGTAGACAAATCTACAAGACCAGTGAACCCCCCCGAGACCAGCTAGGATATGAGTGTAGATTTTAAAGAAGGTGGGGTGGGGGAGATGGGCGGGCACTGAGTGCTGCAGCCTAGATACTGAGAAAAGGTGGAAGAGCCAGCTGAGGAGACAGTGTGCTGCTGGCAGTGCAGGAGGACACCCAGGGAAAAGCAACAACACAGGAGCAAGAAAATGCTTTAATACAGAGAAGGAATGAGTCCCTATATCAAAGCTGCTGGACAGTGAATAAGAATATCAATTTACTATGGAAGATACTTCTTATAGCAGAGATAGTCTAAAAATTAGGGGTTCTGCACTTATTTGTGTGGAAAATGGTTTATACAAAAGCATTATTCCACAAATATTAATTGAACTACCTTATAATAAGGTCTAATCTTTAATCTGAAAATCTGCCCCAATTAGATAACACTAGTTTTTGGGTTAGCTGGAGCCTGATTACATGAATGAAACAGCCCAACACCAACAAGGAGCTTCCTTGAAAGTCCATCTACAGGTTGGAAAGAATTCTTTCAACAGTGAAGAACTTCATCAACTGCTCTGGGAGTTCTGTTGATGCAAATATGAAGAAAGTAGGATCCCTCACTGCCACAGTGGGCTAACATCCTCTTCCATCAGAACGCCCCATCGCTGCTAAGTCCACCTTCTTATTATACCCAAATGTATATCCAAGGAACTGCACCCATGTTCCATTTTGAATTGAGGCACTATTGCCTTTTGAGACTTCTCTGCAGACATTTGGTAATGTCAGTGACTTCTGTGTACAGTATTTCCTTCTTGAATAACTGGGGCCATTTTAAATCAAGGCTGCTGTTCCCTTATCACCCAACATGCCCTACATAAATTCATGCCTATTTGGCTGGTACATATTCAAAAAATATGTTCAGGGAATGTAAATCAATAATAGTCTAAGTAAAATGTCATTAGAGTGGAAAAAGTAGAATGCAACAAAATGTTAAAATCTTACTCAAAGGAAACTGTATTAAATTATCCATCACTCAGACCCCCTCCGGCCATGACAATAATCTGTAAGTCTATCACACAGATGATTAGATTATTTAACATGGCTGTAAATGATGAGTGCTGGGAACACAGTAGTTCTCAATAAACAACTGACTTATTCTAGAATGAAGATATGTTTTGGGAACTTCTCAGTAAGCTCTGCTATCTGGGATTCAATTTGTAATTGTTTCTGAGAAAAGACTTGTCCAGTACCAAATGGGAAAAAAGACTCAGTGCATACTGATTTACTCTATCAGTATTTTTTAATCCTTTAGCAACCTAAACTTATGCAATTTGATTTTCTTGTCATTGCTTTCCCTATAAATGATGCTTTCTTTACTATTTCAAACTCATCATAAAATTGCTAAAAATCTAAAATTCCATTTGGCACATTACTGTTAATTTGAATAATGGCTGAATAAAACACAGGAAATGCTGAAGCAGCATTGATTTCTAAAACATTTTGCACTTTCCTCCTCCATCCCTGTAAAGTAAAGCTCGGATGCCACGCGCAATTACACAAGAAAATCAAGAAAGCCATTACATTCAGCATTTTGTCATGATCATTGTTACCATGGCAAAAAGTAGGCTTAGTTTAGCACAGCTGCTACGGGCGATGTCCGCCGGCCTTTTGTAAAGCTGAGCAACAATATAATACTAAATTCTGTAGCCTGTCACTACCGACCACTACCCCCACTTTAGGACGAAGCTCTTGTCTACATATCTACTTTCTCTTTCCTTAATGTTCAGGGCCAATGTCATCTCATTACTGCATTTGACTTAGGAAAACAGTTAATCTAGAAAGGGAAAAATAAATGTTCTAAGAGGGAAAAATACACGGTGTGAAAACTTACGTGTAATCTTAGAACAGGCTGAAGTTTCAACAGTTGTATTACGGATGACAACAATACCGTGCTGGAAAGAACTTGGGTTTGGGAGTGAGTCAGAGAAAAGCAGGCCCATGGTAACTAGCTGAATCCTACATTATTTTCTCCCTTTGAGTACAGTTTAGTTACCTATAAAATGGGGACAAAAATAACTTCCTTGTGAGGATTAACTGAAATAATCTCAGATCTGGGCACCCTTAACCCTTTCACAATGGCTGAGAGCCACATCTCTTTGGAGCTGTTTTCTATTGTTGTAAGCTAAATCATTTTCATCTTTCAAATCATCTGGTATTTTCCTCAGCTGAAATAATTATTTTTATGATCTGACAATAAGTACACATTTCACATCAAAGGGATAAAAATTCAGTGTTTATAATATGCATCACATCTTGTTATACATATTTTAAATGCACCAATATTATCAAAGTAATATATGAGAGTATATATAACTTTGACCTTAGACAGATATTTTTAGTTTTAAAAAATGAAGCAACATTATGAAAGCAGAGAAGTTTAAATTATCTGAAATTAATACATTAATCAAGACTATATTTATTACAAAAAAAGGCTACTAGCATTTTTACCAGCTAAACAAAATATTTTTTCTAATGAGATTTCAGCTGAGTATCGTTTATCTTAACAGAAAATAATGGGACCTTACCTATTCCAGTAGCTCCAGAACTGGTCATGCAGGTAGGCGTGGTGGCTACATTCATCACCAAATGAGGCTTTGCTTTCAATCCAGTGAATTATGTGCCCTTCTACAGCTAAGGGACAAAGCATTACTAATATATGGTGAAGAGAGGGAAGATTGAAAATTCTGAACTCTGCAGAGGCCTCTCCACGTTTCACAATAATGAGCAGAGGTTTAGCCCTCACCATCAACTCTGGATGTAATTATAAAACACGGCATGGTATACGCTCATCACAAAGAACATTCACACTGCAGTCACATTCCTTTTGTTTTCATCACATTCTCCAAGAGTCCTTTTCCTACTTCAAGACTGTGATTCTCTAACTTGACCAGGAATGTGCCACGCAAATCAGAGCAAGCCTATCTATTCAACAGAACTCTCTGAAAAATTCACAATTTAGAGAAAGGAGTTGAAAATGGCAGCTGACATTAGAAGAAGCCATACTCCATATTCATTTCTCAATTATATGGAAAACTTTTTAAGACATAAATTTCTTCTGAATCTATTATTTTCTGGTATTTACAATAATCTTTTCCAACCATTTGACCCATTTAGAAACAATACTATAAAGCTAATACACTTTGGAAACATTTTCTAATATTAACATATTTTAAAAAGGAATGGAAAAACCTTATCTCTACAAACAAATGAATAACAGAGTTTAGGAACTTACCAACTGGTACTTGTAAAATAAAGTCTGGTGTTTTGTCGTAACCCTTTGCACGGAGCTGATCTTCATCTAGAGAAAGAACAAATACTATTACTTATAACAATATCCCATTAACAAGACAGCAATATAATTGCTTTTCTTTCTTGGATATGTACAAAAGTTACTAATGTAGTCATACATATCTTTCTTATGCATGCAATGCTGTGTCAGAATAAATGAATTTTCTTAACAAACCTGAAGCAGATAAAAATGCTTCTTTGTCCTGTTTGCATTTTATGCCCTTACTGTAAACAGCAAGTTGTCATATGCTACCTTTTTTATAACTCAAAATACTCAAAGATATATACAAGAAATATACTTACTGATAAAATATTTCATTACCATGAATATCACTAATGTTACTGGCCAATATTGATACTTTACAGTAAAGCATGAGGATCATGACCTTTACAATTATGAGACAAATACTTGCATTAAATCAATAAGAAAATTTAGTTTCAACTAGGAAAACTATTCCTACACACAAGAAAAGGACAAGGACAACAGGATCACTGCAAAGAATTAATTACCCTGCTTAACTCCTTTGGTACACTAGTATTTCTAGTATTTACTAGGATTTTAAACTAAGTATGTAATTCTGAAAAGCAAATAGGCTTTGCAATTTTTTCCTTAGTCTGTTCGATTTCTTGATCATCTGTAAATATCACCAATCTACCCAGAAGGAACGCAGGTAGGAAAACGGGAAGCCTGACAAAGTTGGAAAAAACTAACAAGGTCCTTAATTTAAAAAAAAAAAAAAAACAAAAAAAACAATGTTTTCTAAATGCTGTCCTTGACTTCTAATGGCACTACAATGTGATTTCTGAAATGGGGAGTTCTCCATTAGATTTCGAAGTGACCTGGTCATTCAATTCCAGACATGGCTTTCTGTCTTCACCCAACCTCAACTAATGGCCCAACCAAGTAACAAGGAAGGCTGTGTGGTCTCTTAACACCTACTGGGCTGTTGACATTGCCATGCATCCCATTCGCCTTCTCGCATCACCTTTGATTAAAATTAATGGCCCATTCCCAGTGTTGGGTAGCTTATTTCCAATCCATTTGTCAGCCCAAGACAGTGGCTTCATGGCCAATGTTCAGAAACTCTGTTTTAGAACACTCTTGTGTACATTTTGAAAGGTCAGCATTTTACACATAAATAACCTCTTAATGACAAGATACATATTTAAAGTAGATACTTAAGCTCAATTTTGATAAAATTCGGTATCTTTAGACTGTCCAGATTTTAAAGCATGGAGGCCAGAATTTGGAACCATCTTCGCCTCTTTGAAATTTAAAAACTTTTAAGTTAACCTGAGATTATGTGACACAAATTACTATTAACTTAAAAAAAAAGAGGATTTGGAAACTGGATTATAGAAAATAAGACTGGAAAAATTTCTGTCATCTAACTTTGCTATGACCATAACTAGAATGTTTAATGGGGAAGGCATTTAATGAAATCAACTCCAGTGCCTTGAGCTGATGTTTTAGATAGATGATGAACAGTCTTACAAGCTGGGCTGACATTAAGAAAGGTAGATTAATGTTTTATTAAAATTATCCTAGCATGATCAACCTCTGTACATGTTAAAATCTATTTCAGAAAGAAAAATGATTATGTTTCTGACAGCAGCTCAAAACAAAATTTCAAAGGTCATCAAGCAATCCAAATGCACACAATAAAGTCCCTTTAAAAGCAGATGTACACTCCTGTTCGTGGTACTGAAATTACTAGTACAATACCTACCATTTAAACTGCATGACTTCCTTAACATGAAAATTTAAAAACCCAAACCGCAAAACCTGAACATAAAACATTAAATGAGGCTAGGGAATTTTTGCATCTTTTTTATAGAGAACTTGAAAATATCACTGTATTTTTTTGGTTCTTTCATTCTCACTCATATTCTCATGTTCTATCTCCACCTCCTTCACTCCCTCCTTCCATTCTGCTCTTTCATTGGATATTAATTTGATCCAAGAAGAACTGTACCCAAAAAATACCATCTAGAAGTCTGTACATTACCAGTGAAATAAGACTTCTAGTTTTATAAGAAGAGGTTATTCCAAGCACCTGAAATGTTTATTTACTCAACTGTCTGCCTTGTCTCCTGTTCCAACCTTTACATGACTTCTTTCATTCTAGGTTTCCTAAGAAAGGAGAAGGGGGAAAACTTGGCAAAGTTAAGAGGAAAGAGCAGTGAGTGGATAAGAAATACCACTTATGATGAGCTGGCTTTCTTCACCTTCTATGTCCCACAGATGTTCCTATCACTGACTACCCCATTAACAGACTCTGAAGGTCAGCTCCAGTCACCTGGCCTGATTTCTTGCCTTTTGCACTATGTTTCCTTCTTGGCCCCCCACATATTGAAAGATTTCTCTGTTCAAAGTATTGTGTATAGGCTTAGATTTTGGCTGATACGTCAGAGTTCTAACTTCAGGATCTTGAAGTTATATACCCTGGTTGTGAGCCCATGTCACTTCCCTCCTAATTTATTTTTTCTGTGTTCCTTTGTACTGCTGTGCTTGGACCACACACTGCTGCTCTGAGGACAAGAGTTCCTTCTCATTTTTAATGTCCTATCTGTCCCAGTCTCACCACCAACATTAGTTCCACACACATGTAATGTTCAAAAAGGACAAATGAATAAAACATAAATGCGTTTTAAAGAATACTCATGTTGTCAATAAAGCCTATCCAGACTGGCAAAACTTTTCTTTCCTGATTTAACTCCCTGTGAACAAACAAAAGCACAGAGGCCCCACACTTGGCCAAAATTTCAAGGTTTTACTTGGTAATTCCTGCTGTCATTTTTTACTTTTGGACTAAAATATCTGAAGCTAAGGTTCATCCCAATTATAAAGTAAAAGACTGCATCCCTCTGTTTAACACTGACAGGAAAATTTCTTCCTTTTTTTCTTTTACTACTGGTATTGCAATAACATTGGATTTATCTACTCCTTAAAAGTTTGGACAGGGGCTGGGGATTTAGCTCAGCGGCAAAGCGCCTGCCTGGCAAGCGCAAGGTCGTGAGTTCGGTTCCCGGTACTGGAGAAAAACAAAACAAAATAAAAAAAAAAACCAAAAAGTTTGGACAGAATTCTCCCTCAAGTTCAATTTCTGTCTGGTGCTACTTCTGGGCAGCTCTTTGGTCACTCTTCCAATTTCTTCTAGGGCAGCTGATCCGTTCAGATGTTTATATTCCATAGATCTATATTTTATATTTTCCTTGAGAATCATGCACTACACACAGGTTCTTTCAATACTTTTCAGATATGTGAACCAAGTATGGTTACTTAATGATTGTTTGAATTTTCCAAGTAGAAACTAAATGTTTAAGTAATCTCTTGAGCTTTTTCAAGAAAAAAGATCAAGATTCAGAAAATAAACGAGAATAGTATTAGAAGGAGGGGGCAATAATATGGACAGTTACTTTGAGTATAATTCCCTCCTCAAATCAATTTTCAAGTTCTGTAAACCTATCTTACTCAGTGAATACTGCAGACATACACTCTTCTGATTTAAGGAATATATTTAAGAACCCCAAATATTTCATAATTACAAAGTTTATTAAAGTCACAGTTCAAGTGTTCACTGCTAACATAATAAATATGACAGTATTATCACTTAAAAGTGGACTTGTTAGCTTCCTGATAGACAAAATGTAAAGTTTCAGAGAATGGGTACCTCATGAAAAACTGTAATTCTGAACTAGGTAAGTCTTAGGGAATACTAGTCAAACATACATAATACATATATTATGTATAATACATAGTAAAAGTGAACTAGAGAAGTTATCCACCAGGACCAGGATCTCTCAGATAGGTAAGAGGCAAGAGCTCATGTCAACCAGGTTCTACTTTGTCAGGGCAAGAGCTAGTAAAAGTGAACTAGAGAAGTTATCCACCAGGACCAGGATCTCTTGGATAGGTAAGAGGCAAGAGCTCATGTCAACCAAGTTCTACTTTGTCCAGGTAGACTGTATGCTTGTCTTAATTATAGCAAATATTTAAATCTGATCCTGCGTAATATTTGTGATGTGTGATGTTGGGTGAGTTCTCACTTTCTTCTTGTGGGATCAGCAGCTGACTACCTGCCGGTATTATTCAGACCACATCTCCGTGAAGAGGAGATAGCATGATAACTGCTTGATTTCGAGCCCTTTGGTGATATTCTTTACTGTATAACTCTAAAAATACCTAAAAAACTATAGTCACAGATAAAATTGATGCTAATTTTTTAAATCTTTAAAAATTCATTGTTATTATTTCAAATGTATAAAAACAACCCATGTCTATTTCTGGGTTGTCAGACCTCCCTTTGGAATCTATTTTTCAAAAAGAAATTATACATGTATGAAGAACATTGTGAGAGTTCAATTTCTCTGGCCTTTGAGTTACCCTCTCCTATATATACTCAAAATACCCAAAGCAATTAAGTACTAATTGTACAATTTCTTTTTTTAAAATAAAAGGCTGGTTTTGAGGTAGCGAATGGAGGACATCTGAAACTAGTTAATATATACTTAGGAATCACAGGGAGAATGAAGGCTATTTTTTTTTTTTCGGTACCAGACTCGAACTCATGAACTCGTGCTTGCCAGGCAGGCGCTGTGCTGCTGCGCTAAATCCCTAGCCGCATGAAGGCTATTAAGGAAAGATTTTTTTCTTTTATTTTGTTTTATTAAACACTTTCAATTCAAGAAATGTCATTGTTCCCAGAGAAATTGTACAAAATTTCAATCTACAACATCTGGAAATGAAAAGTGACATCTGATGTCTTTTATCTATGAATTTGTCAAAAGGTTTCTAAAACTCTAAGTTACAGTATACCCTATGATAAAAAATAATCTTTTTAATACTTTGTGGCTTTATTGGATTGAGGGAAGTCAAAAAGCTCACCTATATAAATACAAATTAAAACTACAGTACATCGTATCTCGTATTATATTTTTCTGCTATCTGAAACACTGCCTTGACACTTGAAGCTATGACCATTGTTCTCTACATTTTTATGTTCTCTAAGAGTAAGTTTCAGACTTTTTAACATAATTTAAGAAATTGTGAAGGCTTCAGTAATAGCTGTTATGATATGCAAACCACATGAAAGGCACAAAAATATATACATTTCATGAGGGAACTGACGGCACAGAAAAACGAAATCTTTACAGAACCCAAAATTTCATTACAGCCATTAGTTTGAACCTCTTCCCCTCAAGCCTCTTATCAAAGCCACTAATAAGGACTACAACTGACTGCTCTGACCTTGTCCTTCGTTCATGTCTTTAGGGGACAATACAAGGGAAAACTGAAGTGCCCTAAAGATGGGAAACAAATGGGAGGTCAAGAAGCCAGAGCAGTGTAAAGAGATGCTAGGTAAGCCAGTCCTTACTGCCTGATGGCTGCAGAGAGACCGGGGACGTGAACAGCAACAAAAATAAAACTCTTCCTTACATTATACCACACCATTCTAAATCCTTTTGGCTTAATGCCATGAATGAAGGGACAAATCAGCATGGTAGACTCAAAAGATACAGGACAGGAACTAGCTCGGATAGGGCTAAGGCCAGTTTTTCTGAACAGCATAAGAGATTAGACACTCATGAGAGGCCATTTCAACTCCCAAATTCTGAGTGGTTGAATGTTAGCTTTTGTCCACCGCAATTCCATTTAGCTAAAGTCACTGATGTCAAACCCTTCTGTGGAGACAACTCTATCTGTCCCCAAACAACTCCACAGAGAAAGGCATGTTAGCAGCTCTGAGACACAGAAAAGAGCTCCTACACAGATAGACAAATGTGTGTGCACATACACACAGGACCAAGAAGGCCACCTTGCAATAACAGTAACTGATTTGACCCCTCCACATCTGTTGGTTATGGAGAACAAAGTCTTAGCCTATAGCAAATTCACTGTAGAGAGGTATTTTTACCTTGTGGTCCTGTATGTCATCCTGCCTGGCGTTACTACCCAACTCATGTGAATCATGATGTGATTCACAATGTCCTTCAATAACGTGACCTCCAGTCACTGAGCAATGGGAGCAGACCCTTGATGCTGATCTTTCTAATATTTGTTACAGGGAAAAAAGAGAATTCACAAACTTTTCTCTGGGATTACGAACTCCTTAAGGACTCAACTAGCAACTGCCAGTGATTTACCTTTGTTTCTAGGGAACGAGCCAACACAGAAAAGTGCAGAATCCAAGGAGAAAAGGGGGAGATGCTGAAGATACCGTTTTGCCTTTTTGGATTCTAGAAACAGGAGAAGCCGTTTTCCTCCTTTGGATTTTCCAGATGTATATCTGAACAAATCACTTCAATGTATGTATGTACACTGGTTTGATTTGCTTTCTGTCACTCACAACCAAAATAGTCCCAATAACCCTGCAACGGTCAGGAAAGCAGACCTAAGTTATCTTACCAGAGCAGTGACAAGGAAAGGGCTATAGCCCAGAAGCAGGAAGACTGCCCCTGTAAATGCACAGGACAACTTCCTTCAAAGTTGCAGAGAGAATTTCAGCTTCCAGTAGCAACAAGGAGTCTCTTGTTCCTTTCCTCAGTCCCCAGGAGAAGTGTGCACAAGTATATTTGGTAAGAGGAATAAGTAAGAAAGTCTCTCACCTTGACAATTTCTTCAGGAAGGGGCAAACAGAACCCAAACTCTCCATATCCCTGCCCCAATATCATGTCCCTGCTACTTTAAAAACTGTATCTTATTTTTAACTTTCCGGTAGATAGGAATATAAGTGGCCTATACCTTATGAAATACCCAAGCACCTCAGTTCCCTTTAGCTTATATAATCATATGCTTTATTTCTAGCCTTTTACTTGGTACCACTAACATCTGCATGTCAACAGTCCTACTGTCCTAAGCCTCATCTATTCCTGCTGCCTGTTCTTCACCTGGAGTCATAAGCCCCTGTTTTCACATCATAATCACTTCTCCCGCAGAGCACTATTGCTTTAGGTGGGGAATAAAGCAGCAGGAGCAGATGAACTCTTAGAAACAAAGAACCTAATTTCTTACAGCAAGGGACATCCTTTACTAAGCCTATTTGGCTTTATAGATTATACCCTCCTGGAGTCCTATGGAGTAATACATGAATGTTAGAAAAGTACCCATGTAAAAAATGCTGATTTGTCCAAACACAGGGGGAAGAGGTAAGGCAGGGATAGAGAAAATGCCTCTCAGGTGTCACTCAAAATAATTGTTAGTGTCTACTAACAGGGTAACATCCACCAGAAAGAATAAAACATCTCCAGAGCCATCCTTATTAAGCTAAACTTAACAAGAGTTTGCACCAGACAGCGGCTGTGGAAGTCACTAATGAAAGTCCCTCTGACCTGGAGACATGCCAGTCCATGGAGGATGAGTGGTTTATCTTCCATCTTTGGCATAAACTCTTTCATATTTCTCCTAACAGTGCTAACGGTTTTGTCATCTTCTCACTGTCATTGTTTTACTTCCTACTCTTACTTACCCTTTCTGTTCAAAAGTCTCAAAAGGGAAAAAAAAACTAAACTGAAACTAACTGAAACAAACAAGAACAAAAGTCTAATAAGGGGATACAACAACAAAGCATGGTCTCATTAATCCCTTGAGAGAAATAAATTAAAATTTCCTCATCAATAGACTAAAGTTTCTGTCGTGTTAATATTATAAATGGGGTAAATCTTTGGCAGAGGTGGTAAGGTACTCACAGTGCTAATCAATCAACTTAAAATTTAAACAGCTCTTCGTGTATGAAAGCTTCAGAGTAGACAATGGTTCTTGACATTTTCTGAGACCTCAGATGTTGATCAATAAATATTAACTCTAAGTTAGTTATCCTTGGGAAGAACTACTAACATTTGCTGAAATATACTTTAAATTTTCCTAGAAGGTCACGTTTGAGTCAACTTAAATTTTAAAAGTCTTTATGATGGCACATACTTAAATTAGCTCAATGGTAAGAGAGCCATGCTAATGAATGCAACTGGCCATCCTAACAGTACACAGGGCAAGAAGGTCCCGGAGAGGTAAAACAGATGAATACGTAAAATTCTATCACTATGTCAGTAAAAATAGTTCATGAGGCAGCAACATTTTCTTCACCTGTAACGTGCAGTTATTGATTTTTAGTGTAATATATACTTTTTCTTAGAAAGGTTTAATAAGAGTAGCATGACATTAGCCATAGGAGCGTTTATTTTCATTCTGAAGACAACTGAGTGAGCAACTGTTCAGGGAGAGGCACTGAACAGAGAATCCACTCTCACTAGAACAGATGTGACGACAGTGTACAAGGCTGTGTGTCTCTGGGACATAGGGTGCTTGTAACTGATCATCTTTACACTAGTTAGTACAGTTTTAGTTCCTGGCATGTACAAAACACACTAAAAACGTTAGCTGAAAGAATGTATAATGAATAAAAGACTGACAAGAACTCCCAGAAACTGCAGGAAATTATATTCATATTTTGGTAGCTTGTCTAGACCTTAACTCCATGGAAGCAGAAACTTCACTTGACTTTGCTCTATGTCCTACAATAGCACCTACCTTATTAACTTATTTGTGGAATAAATGAATATATAAATGAAAAATATTTCATAGTTAGAAAATTTAACATCACTTATTCAATTTTCAACTATCTTATAATGGTATACTTATTGGTATAAATATGTCTGTAAGATAGGATAATAATTCCACGAGTACGAACAAGTTTTCAATGACAAGGACACTTCTCTTTCTCATTTCCATGCTGCCAGGGTAGCAATATGCCCTAGCAAGTACTCAGTAAGTGGCTATGAAGGAAGAAAATCAAGAAAACAGTACGGCTAGGAAAAAATTCGTACTTTATTTTGTTTTTGCCTCTATTGGCAAGAGATATCAATACATTCTTGGTGGGAATGTAAACTAATGCGACCATTATGGATTATCAGTACGGAGAACCTAAATTAGAAGTTCCATATGATGCAGCTATCCCCCTTCTAGGTATCTTCCCCAAAGAGCTGAAAAATCATACTGCAATGATACTCGTACATCAATGCCTCTAACAACACAATTCATAAAAGCTAAATCCTAGAAGCAGCCTATATTCTCATCAACAGATGATTGGATAAAAGAAATATGATGTCTATAATTAATGAAATACTGCTGGGCTATAAAGAAGGACAAATTTGAGACATTTTTAGGAAAATGGATATACCTGTAAAACATAAAGTTGAGTGAAATAAATCAGACACACAAGTTTAAATAACGTACAGTATCCCTTATTGAGTAAGGAAAAGGATGAAGGAGCACAATAAAGGATGGGCAGAAGGAGACAAGGGGATCGATCTCTTACAGATAGAAGGGGTCCAGGAGGCTGAGGGTGACAGGAGATGGAGAGGGGAAGAGGAAGTAAGGCGATGCCATGTACAGGAGCCTAATTACTTAAATGAATGTAAACATTATATCATACCTGTGAGATAAGGGGGTTCAGAGGAGGGGAGAGGGAGAGGATCAAAAGAAGAACCATGCTATATTATACACATGTACCCATTCCCGAAGGTGACTGTAAACTGCATGTAGTGAAAGAATGTACAAAAAGAAGAAAAAAAGAAAAATTGGATTACAGGATACTTGAGAAGTTATACTGTTACTCTGACTCTTAAAATATTCTGTAAGCAAAATAATATCTCTAATAATTATTGAGGCTTTTCAAAACGCAGAAATTCAAATACAGAATCTTTATTTCATATCTGATTAAAATACACAGTAACTATGAAAACTACAATGAGTAGAAAATTTAGAATAGGATAAAATTTTAGAGCAAGTCATAACTTTTAAAATGGTTAATATGTAAACAATAAAAAATTTTTTTCTGTGGAAAGTAATTCAGATTAGAAACTAACAGAAAGATTTTTACCTCTGCTAATCAATAAATTAAAAATGAAATACACTTGCAAAATCTCTGAAACAAATTCAATGTGTGGGGCTAGGGATTTAGCTCAGTGGCACAGCGCCTGCCTGGCAAGCACAAGGTCATGAGTTCGATTCCCGGTACCAGAAAAAAACCAAAAAACAAAAAAAAAACCCAAATTCAATGTGTGTACATGTAAACAATAAAGTATATGATTAGATTAATAATCTATATAGTAATGTTTTTGACAGTTGGATTTAACATCATGATCTATTTAAATTTACCTGGCACAGTACTTTAGAGCTAATTAATCATTGCGAAGAACTATTTACAAGATAAAAGAACAACAATTCACAACAGTATTTTACAGCCTTTAAGTTTTCATGTTTTAATGATAAATAAACATGTGTTCCCTCAGTACCACATTAAAACACTTACTATGCATAGCATAAGTTAACAATTTTCTGTATGCTGATGAGAAAATGCTTCAAGATAGAATGGAGGTTACATGGAATTGGCTAAATGTCTTAGAATTCATTTAAAGATCAATTACATTTCACTTTTTGGATATGCATCTATGAAATAATCACCTCTACATCCCACAGAACAGAGGAATACATGGGACCCATCAGTTTCAGTTTTGGTCTATTTTCTGTACCACTTGTTGGCAAGTGGAAATAATTCTTTGACTACATTTCCACAATGCCTTTTGCAAATCCAGTCTACACCCACTTCAGGAAAGTTGAGGACCTACATCTAAAGATAGCCACATTTAAACTCTTACTCTTCAGGAAGAAGGTAGAGAAAAGTTAGGCGAATCAAAAGAAGGAGCTGAGGGCCTGATGATCATAGGCAGATGGTGCCAAGAGAGTAACACAAAGAAGTTTTGAAAATCTGACTGCTCCCCTGCTAGCTTCAAACAAAAACAAACAAAAGCAAAACAGTTGGATTTGGCTATGTCTATAGTGACCACTGAGTGATCTATTTGATCTGCTAATTCTTTTAATATTATCAGAATTCCACGTTTCTGAAATACATCTCATGGGGCAACATGGACACCCAATACAACTGGTTCTATCTATTATCAACTTATTTTTAGATTTTCAAAAGCCAATTTCTTCTCAAATTACCCTATTTCCATAGGTTGAACAATTCAATTGCCCCTTTTAAATAAAAAAACTTGCTGGTTCTACATACTGAAATTTAGTAACTAATAACTACTTCCCCATTCTATTGTTTTTTAACCCTAAATAGAGAATATGATACCTTTCAGCTTCACATTATCAACAATCTTACAACACATCCAACTCCATTTTCTAATTTATTAAGAAAAGTACTAAGCATTAAGATTTAGATTTATTGAAGTACTGTATTAAACACCTTAATTTGACAGAACACGCCTTGACTTTACTTGGCCAGTTTGTTGCTAATTTGAAACAAAAATTATGTAACCCAATATTCTCTACTTTTTTCCTTCTAAAAATTATAACATACTGTCTACAAAAAATAAATCCATATAACTCTTGAATGGATTCTTTGCAAATTACCACATCTAAAATAGAGAAAACAAAGAAACAAATAGGTAAGGAGATAAATGATAAATAAATAAGATAAAATAAAATAAAATAAAATAGAGATGAGAAATTCACTACAGGGCAGTTTATTATTTCCATGACCAGCTACCACATGTCTGTCCTTTGAGACTTAATTTCTAGTTCTTAAGAGATGTTAGAAATCTGCAATTAGATTCTACAATGGCATATAAACACATGCATACATGTGGGATTTTGAACAATCATACTAAATCTATGAGGACAATTAATGTTTGGCATAAAAATAATAAAAGCTTAATATTTTGCTTTCAAGTAGAAGAACTACCCTAACATGAGATGAATATACCTAACACGAATTTTTCTAACCATTCTTTTTAATATATAAAGCACTTTATAGACAATATTTCTTTTGTTTTTCTCTCTCCTTCTCTCTCATAAGGCCCAGATTATGGTTAATATCTCATGACACCAAAAGTAATACTGCAAAGGATATTAAAGCATTTTTCCAGCCACTTATTCTATAAAATATTAATTGCAAGCCTGTGCATGTACTGTATATACAGGGGATTAGGTAACTGAGCTCCTGCTCAGTTCTAAATCAATCAAAGATAACATGCAGAGCATCCATCATCATTCTGTCTTCCTTTAGCACATAACTTCGGCTGGAAGACTTTAAAAATATGTATTTAAGCACTCCAGGAGATATTACCAGCTACGGAAGATGAGAGCAACACTCACCTAGAAAGGACAGGTTTTTCTCCAGAAGCAAGTCTCTCAGCAAGATTTCATGCTCGTGTCCAATGGCACTGGGAAGTTTAGTTAAGGAAGGCAGCACAAGCAGCACGGCACCATCAGGAAAGTGCTAACACTGGGTCCACACCGAGATGAAATGGAGAACTGAGGAAAGTCCTACGACCTGCAGCCCACATGTCTGAGGAATTCAATTTCAACACACATTCCTCCTCCTCATTTAAACAATACAATGGACTTTTCTCTAATGCTTATATATTCTGCAAAGATTTAAAAATGGGTGTGATTTTAACTTGTTTTAAAAAGGGGAGACATTTTCAAACATCCGTTAACCTGTGCTAAAAATCTTTCAATTCAATTTAGTACACATTAATTAAGCAATTACCTTACAGTTAAGAATACTAACCTGACCTGCCCTAAAAGAATCTCCAGTCTTACAGAGCTCTGTAAATCTGTGAATTCACACTTGTCACTTACCCAGCGTTGAGCAGCTCCTCTATTCCACTTCCCATCTACTGCTGCTGGGCCTCTGTGACTTGAGAAGCCAAACAGCCGACTGACTTGAGAATATAGGGAATCCGCAGTGAAGGCATTTTATAGAAAACTAACCCCAGGTGAGAATGTGCATAAAGAGGCTGTCTAAGTCTTTTTACATATACGCAGATAAACAGATACACACATGAATAAAGAGTGTTTCAATGCTTCCTAGGTGGCAGGCACTGTATCAGCGATTTATGTATGTTATTTTATCCTTGCAATTATTATTAGCTTTATTTCACATGTGCGAAAACTGAGACTTAGGAACCTGCGCAAGGCCAGTTATACGTGGCAAAGCTGAGAATGAGAATAAGCCTGCCCATGACCTCTACAGAGCTTCTAAAAAAGCATTAAAATTACACAGTAGTTGATAACAGCCATATGAAGGCTCTGTGCTAAGTACTTTGAGAGATCATTTTATTTATTCTTTACAACAGCCACCTGACTAGACGCTATTAGTAGTCTCATATTTATAGTTAAGGAAAGTAAGGTTAAGAAAGGTAGAGCAACTTGAAGTCTCACAGCGGCTAAATAACGAAATGAGGGGCAGGACTTCAAAAAGGGATGCTTACCAAAGGGATGACATTGCACAAAGTCCAGGAAAAAAAGTAGTATCTTATTCTGGCACTTTAATTCAGCCGAAAGCATTTGGTAATAATTCTCTGAATCATTACCTTTACCCTTCGTTTCATTGAGAATGTCGATGTGGTTACATCATTCCCTGGCTTACCTGAGACTGATTTTGATTCTGTACATGTGAGTTCAACTTAAATAAAATTTTTACACCACTTACAAACATTTTTCTTCTAGAGAATTATCCTATCTTTTATTATTACATATCGGTGAACATAGTTTTAAATCCTGTAATTATAAGACGTAGTCATTTATGCCCTCCATCAAAACAAGTGGTAAGGCATCATTACTGCCTTTTTCTTTCTATTGTTTTTCTTCCTCTCCCCATGCACACAGCTGTGATTTAATTTACAGGTGGAAATAAAGTAAAAAAAACCTCAAATTTTTAAATCACAAAATTTCACACATTTTCAGAGTACAATGAAGACAATAGATTAATAACTCTCAATGGTATCTCATTACCAGGGGTATCCCACATTTTAGAACTAAATTATTTACTTCTATTGCACATAAATGTGCTCTCACTTTTATTGTTGTAAATTATTTACATCCAAAATGTTGAATCATGAAACTGAGGTTAGTGATGGCACAGAAATGAAAGCCACAGCACTTGAAGCTTCCTGAATCATTATCTTTCCTTGCGTCTCTGTGTAGACTTCTGTCTAATAGCTGTCTCCAGGACTCACACTTGGGCATGTTGAAGTGGCTGGTTTCTCACTTTTTTTCTCAATGAATATGAGCTGTGGTGGAAAAAGTGTGGATGACCATGGCTCTGAAGGAAAAAATATAGCAGATACTAAAAGCAAGAAAAAGTACACGGGCATGTAATCTTTGCTACTGTGTGATGTTCTCTTAGTAAATGACTAATTTACTTTACTGCACTTACACAAATGTCTATATGTAACTTTCATAATGGAGTAAAAAGATTTTACACTATTTGATTTACCAAATGTGTGCTTCCTTAGAAAATAGTATGATGTGCTGGGGCTAAGCAATATAAATGTTACCAAATTATCAGAATGCCTCATAAACGGCATTTTCTCACATGGAAAACCAATAACATATTTAGTGAGAAATAAAATAATTTTTGTTGATCAGTTGAGGAAACATCATTGTAAATGCATTTACATTATATGAAATTGGTACAACTTCAACACAACAATAAAATCCGTCTCTCTATAAACTTCTCTGCCTGTTTTATTTTGCATGGTAAAAGCAGTCACCAATTTGAGATTTTGGAAAGATACACCTTTCGATTATGCTTTGTTTGACACAAACTTACATCAAATGCAACATCTAGAAAATAAAGCATATAAAAACAATTTTACTGGCAATAGTCATAATGGAATTGTAAAAATTATAATCTAGTCAAAGAGTACAATTTATAGATGTATACCATTATCTTTTTCAATTGAAATCATATACTACATTAAATCCTACAGACAATAATAACACAGCCAAAAAAAAAACAACAGGCAAGTGAATGATGACAAAAATGTAAGGAAAATACTCCAAACGGAATTTATAATGTGCCATAAGCAGAAACACTTAGACTCTGTCTATAAGAATACCTCATTATTGATGTATGGCAGTGACCATGGGGCAAAACCTGTAAATAACCTCACAAGCCATTTTCTTCGCCAGCAATACAGCAATCTAGTTTCCCGTAAGCATCTCAACTATTACTGAAAAATAGCCTCCTGGCATTTACAGAGCAGTTGACTTCATACTTTAGTCCATGCATATATAATTAGATAGTTATATTTAAAATCAATATGCAATCCTTCAAAAGACATTATGCTTTTAAAACCTTAACTTTAAATTGATTTTTAACTATTTTATGTGCTTTAAAATTAACATGTAATTCAGCCTCAGATACTTGGAGATGGTGTTAGTTGTTATATGAACATGCTAAACTTTATCACTACAGAAACATGAAGTTGGCACTTCTACAATTTCTAAAGCTATCATTAATTTTATAGAGAGAGTAGAAAATCTGTTTTACTTTAGTTTAATAAAAAGGCAAGCTTGTGACAATACTGTGTTTTATTTTAGGCTAGGTAGGGGACTAGAACTAGAAATATATACAAAAAGGCTGTATCTTAGGTATTGAATGTTCTTGTAGGAAGGCTGTGTTAGATTATTTTTAAATCTATTTTTACTTAGGAAAGAAAATAAATTTTTATCAAAAATTTTACTTACACTAAGCCTTTATGAAACTAGGAAGAATATAAGCAAACACATATAAACAAACACGCACACACATGTGCAGACATCCATACACACATGTAACTTGTAAGAGCTTCCAACAACAATCCAGATCGGTAATCGCTGGGTCACAACTGGTCACAGCGCCAGCCGTGCTAACAAAACCTATCCCAGAGGCCATGTTTATACTGAGTCATGACAACCATGGACTAAGATATACAGTATATCCAGTAAAGTTACTAATAATTTACATAATATTTTAGTCAAGGGTTATCAAAATTTTCATTATTATTACAATACTAAATTTACTGATTAATAATGTCCTGCTTCACGAAGTGGTTACCACCCACCCAATCCTGTTTTAAGAAGTAAACTTTAACTCTTTAGTAATTTCAAAGTTTTTAATGAAGCATGACTGGGCATCTCTTTTCACAGCCTTAAGTCCAGTCCCAAAGGAAAAATTCGTGTGGTCTCTCTAAAAATGTTTATTAGGTATTTAAATGACAGCTCAGATTGTATTCAGCATTTAAGCAACAAAAATCCGCTGTCCTTTAAAATGTAATGGTCTCCGGTAGCATTATAATCACATCATCCTTTAACTCCAGGCTCAAAATTTATTCCAGGAGACTCAACTGAATTTGGCTCATTTTAAGTGGAACTCTGTTATAATTTCTTAAAATGTTCACTGGAATGGTTAGATACATTACAAGACAGTATGTTACCTGCCTAATAACTCTTTACCTTCAAACTCATTGAAAACCAAGCAGTTTGAAATAAGCATGTGAGTGTGCAACTGCTGAACTGACATCTTCCTGTGGCCTATCTGATTTTTAAGCTGTAGGAAAGAATAGTCTGCAGTGACCCTCCAGTTGATTGAATGTAAAATAGAAGAGTATGAAATGTGTTTTGTGAAGCAGAACTTTATGTCAGGTTAAAGCTAGACACATCTCCTCCACTGAGTCTAAGCTCGTCAATTGTGCACCTAAAATTTTATGGGAAAGGATACTGTTTGATGCAGTCCACCAATGGTCCATAACAGCAGTCGTTCACAATGCACTGAAGACAAATAAGAGAGGGTCTGAGATGGGGTGACTACAAAAATCATTACAGGAAACATCCTAAAAGCAGTAATTACTTTCTTCCCCCATCCCAAAAAAGAAAGCGATCAAAAGGTTGTTCAGATTTAATCACAGAAAACAAAAATTGCATGCTTTTTATTTACTATAAAAGCAAGCTATTAAAAAGTGAAATGCTCTTCTCACAAATATTGCATTGCCATTTATGGTGCACCCTGACCTCAGTGATAGTTTATGATGACAGTAATTAAATGAGGTTTAAAATCCTTTACTCTGCTAGGCAGATAACAGCACTGCCACTGAAAACAGACAGCTGTGATTAATACCTGATAGACCTGATTTGCTAGAACTCCATCTGGAATCTGGGAAGGGTCCCGTAGCATACTATTTATAACAGACTTGGAGGCTGTGGAAGAAAAGAGATGAACTATTAGCAGACAGTCAACATACTTTTAACGCAACATGAGAAGTGACATATACCTACATACACAGAAACCATGAAAACAAAAATATTACTGATACTAATCATTTTTCCATTTTTAATCTAAGAGAAGCTTTTAATTAGACCATGTTGCCAAGTTTATAAACCACACTGCCAGATTTGATGATGACCTATTTTTTCCAAGGTAAATTAACAAGTCCAGACCTAAAACATATGTCTTTTTGCAGATAAATTGGCTCTGGAAAAGCCCAATTGGAAAACAAAACAAAACAAAACAAAACACAACCAGCAAAGAAAAATGTTTACTTTTTGCAGGTAGGTATTTTATAACCATGCATATGTACACGTACAGCTTAGTTATAGCAGGTCAGATTTAAAGACACCAAGGACATCAACAAAAGTAACTCTCAACTATCTCTGCATACTGAGCCTTTCTAAAATGGAATGCATCAACTGCCATGAAATTTCACATCTATTTCACAGGTGAGAAAAGTAAGGAACACTGGCAAAATGAGGGGACCTTAAAGTTAAAAAAGTCTGTGTGTTTTGTGTTTGTGTGTGTGTGTGTGTAGCTGTCTCTTAGTATCTGGTATCCATCAGGGATTGGTTCCAGGAACCCCTTCCTCACCCCCCACAGAAACTAAATTCCATAGTTCAAGTCCCTTATATAAAACGGCATAGGACTTGCATATAAACTAGACACATCCTTCTATACGCTTTAAATAATTTCAAGGTAACTTACAATAACTAATACAATGTGAATGCTGCACAAATAGTTGTGATACTGTATTATTTAGGGCATATTAGCAAGGACAGTCTGGACAATCTGTACATGCTCAGTACAGATACTTTTTTGTTCCATATTTCAATCCATGCATTTAGACCCCAAGATAAGGAGGTCTCACTGTGTGTGTAAGGGGGGTAATATATGTATTTAATATGCACATAAATTTTCCACAGAAACTATGACTTGTCCACTTGCAAATTAAGCTGAAATCCCAGGGAGAGTTAGAGAAGAAAAAGGCAGTAAGGGAGACATCTAGTGAGGATGGTATAGAGGTGACAATCTTTGAGAAGCAAGGCAGGCAGTCCTGGACTCTATTTGTTCATCACAGGTATGTAGCAGCCCAGGGGGCAGAGTTCTTCTAGATGTGTGGCAGGGATGCAGGCCTGTAAACTGAAGCTGAGTCAGGAATTACCCAGGAATCGATTCTGTGCAAGTCCTCCAGTGGAATAATTTCCAAGTATTAGCAAAGTAGCTTAAAGTTGGGACTACACAAGTACAAACTCAAATACATATTGCATAATTTAGCTAAGAAAATGAACAGATTATGGATCTACATCATTCAAGTTATGAAACGATTTTTGATCTAACTTTTTTATTATTATGTTCTTTATCAAGTTTAGTGGTACAAGAACATTGACAGATTCGATAAATGTTAGCAAATACTGTGGAAAGAAGTAAGGCAATTATACATTACTTATGCACAGTATTGAGTCTATAAAAAATGTTCAACTATTTTAATTATTGCCTATAGTTGGTCACATGACTGTGTGAATATATAAAGTTATATATTTAACAGTTATTTGCAAACACAACGTTTACACTGCACATGGAGAAGGCATATGGAAATCCAAAGAAAGGACCACTGATCTTTCTTATCCACCCTGTCTCTTCAATCAGCTCTGCAGCCTGATGAAATTATCTCAGCTGACTCAAGGGTTCCTTACTACAGAGTCTAAATAACAGAATCAAATCAGACTTATGCATTTGCTGCATACAATCATAGGTGTAAATACAATTATTCCTGTAAGACATAATCATGGATAAGTGGTACAAATATTGAGAATATAAAGCAGCTAATCATTTTATCAAGGAGCAGATTAGGGCAGCAGTATTGTTAAAAGAGTTTCTCAGTATTGTTAAGTTAGTTTCTCAGCCTAATTCAAAGGCCTGGCCAGTGGCAGGGGATCAAAGCACTTGTCATGCATTTGGTCACCTTCTCTGAGCACATCTAAGGGTCTCACGGAAATAGAAGCACCGTGTCCGTTTGTATCTGGTCCTGGCTAAGGTATTACACTTCAAACTCTCATCCTTATGCGAGGAAAGATTAACCCAAAATGGTCCAGCAGCATGATCCAAAGTGCTATCCTACGGAAAATTACCAATCTCATGCCAAATCATATGCAAATTCATCACTAAAATCATTAAACAAAGACTTTTTTTTTAAAAAAAAAAAAAAAGAGCGACAATGCTCTGGGACATGAGAAAAGTGAGTCATTTATTTTGAGGGAAGAAAGGGAACTATCAAAAGAAGAATCTGATGACATAATTTTCCTCACAATATAAAGTTTAGAATAGTGTGCTTATCAAGATTAAGAATCATAACCAATAAATTTGTAAAACAAACACTTTGAATACTTTGAATAGAACACTATTCAAAACAAAGGAAGTCAGTTGTTTTAAGTGAAGTAGTAAAAACTACATATTGAGTCCACTTATTTTAAACTCAACAAAATGTCTTTTCTCCTCTTGCAATCTGCCAATTTTTACAGCAAGAGAGAAAGTGCTAACGAAAGTCAAGGGCTCTGATGCAGACCCAGCACATGCCATCTCCTCAGGTGGTACTTTCCACTCGGCCTTTGTGAAAGACTGCTAGTATCTCGCATCAAGCCACAGTGCACATCTACTTTTATTCATATGTTCTGAAGTTTAGGTATCTCCGAAGGATGATGCTGTTTTCACACTTTATTCCTGCCACTGTTTCTACTGACCATATTCTCATTTCCAAGCACGAACACAGCATGAATTGCCAATCAGTTGGAACTAGGTCCACAGAATAGGGCAGCACTATTATCCATGAACGATTGCAGACAGGCAACAGGCAATACCTGGACTATGATGCCTAAGGTTATGTTCATGTCATTGTAAAGATTTCCTGAAAAAAAAAAAACTATAATAAACATCTAAAGACCAACTAACATGATTTAACTTGCAGATCTGCAATAAATTTACTTCCAATGATCTAATATTAACTTGTATAAACTTTCTTTTTTATCAGTCTAGCTAGAGGTTGATTTCTTTTAATAGCGTTTTTCAAGAAGCCAAAATTTAGTATTGTTATTTTCTACTGTGCTATTTCTTCTAGTCACATTTCATTTATCTTTTCTCATCATTATTTTTGGCTGTTTACTTTGAGTTGCCAATATTAAATTTTTTTTACTGAGTTACTATTTTTATAATTTCAAGGGCTGGCACTGTATCTCAGTGGTAGAGCACACATGCCTGGCATGTGTGAGGTCCTGGGTTCAATCTCCTACACCAAAAATTTTACTTTCAATCTTTTAATATATACTGTTTATTTTGA
Source organism: Chinchilla lanigera (assembly GCF_000276665.1). Classification (NCBI taxonomy): domain Eukaryota; kingdom Metazoa; phylum Chordata; class Mammalia; order Rodentia; family Chinchillidae; genus Chinchilla; species Chinchilla lanigera. Next base: position 3,898,797 of record NW_004955416.1, on the reverse strand, counting down.
GACAAGATCTCACTATGTAGTTCAGGATGGCTTTGAACTCACAGTGATCCTTCTGCCTCAGTGTTGGAAGTGCTGCGACTACAGATGTGCACCACCACACCTGACTAATACATATTTTTCAAGGCCATAGTAGTCTCAAAATTCTGTTTTAATTACATACTGTCTTTTATTTATAAATATCTTGTAGTTTCCATTATTTCATCTTTGGCCCACAAATTACTTAAAAATTTTAGATTTTTGCTATGTCTAACTTATGCAGTCTATATTAATACGGGACATTTGTTTGACTTCCTTTGTGTTTTTACTTGGTAAATCTGTAAAATATATTTTGTTTTTAAAAAAATTGAAATTCTGCTTTTTGAGATATAAAGTTCAGGTATGTTTAATAGGTTATGATTTTTAATTATATTGTTCAAATCGTTTATATTTTTATTGTTCTCAAAGTAGATATGAAATAACTCCTACTGCTCTGGATTTATCAGTGTCTATATTTCCACCAAGACTTGCTTTCTGTATCTGGAGGCTGTACTTCTAGGTGTACATACTCCCACTGTTACACACATTCTTCTTGGTAAGGATGCCTTTGCTAACAAGCCATGACTGTCTTTAATAAACTTTTTTCTTAGGTTAAATGTTGTAAATTGGTAATACTGCCACGCAATGTTTCTTTTCGGTAATGTCTACCTTGTATATCTGATAATCCATTTCCTTACCTATGAATTGATTGTGTCAGTATGTCTTAGTGTTGCTTGTAGAAACAACATTTAAGCAGCACTGTTTCTCTGCCATGAGAAATTGGAAGTGTAAATAAAGACCAAATATATGATGGATACTGTGAAATAGGAAGAAAATGTTCAAATGGGAAGAGGAACTAGGAATGGGAGAGGGGGAAAGGAAGGAAGGGAAAAGAAAAAACTGAGAAAACAGGGAAAAAATGGAAACAAAGGTTTTGTAAGTAAGGAGGGAAAGGGGGCTGAAGGGAGGGTAAGGGAATGGAAAAACAAGATTCAAGTTATATTACGTACACACACCAGTTCCCTATGATGAATGTGACCATTATGCATACTTAAAATGTACCAATAACCTTAATTAATTAAAAAAAAGTGGTTTTGCTCTCTTTGCTCTCTTATTTTCCAAGTTCTGCTAACCATTATTTTCTCTTCTTTCTCTCTTTCTACATTCTAGTTAATTTTTATTTATTGTTCTCCCTTTATTCTCTTGGGAATAATACACTGTACATCTACTTTTTACTAGTACTCTCAAAAAATATTTAAGCTGAATCAATATCTAATCTTCATCATTTTGTATGTAAGAGATTGGAAATCACTCACTCCCTCCAACATGAGCCCTTATTACTATGCCTATTGTTATTAACCATCTTGTTTGTAAACACCATTTCCCAATTAATCTGTGTAAGAGGTCAATTTTATATGTCAACTTGACTGGGCCAGCAGGGCAGAATATTTGGTAAAACATTACTCTGGACTTGTCTGTGTGGGTGTTTCTGAGTGAGATTAACATCTGAATTGGGGGCAGACAACACCCCCTAATCTAATTGGGCCTCATCCGATCAGCTGAATGCATAACAAGAGTGAAAATCTGTGTAACAGACATGTTCTTTCTGCCTTGGAGCTGGGACATCAGTACTTTTTCCAGCCTTTAGTCTCTAAAGGAAACACTGGCTTCTCCCAGCCTTCAAGTCTGATAGCCTTCAGACTATAATTATAAGCATTTGCTCTCGTGGTTCTCCAGCTTACAAACTGCAGAGCTTGAGACTTATCAGCTTCAGCCTCCATAATCCCAGGAGTCAATTCCTTGTATATTATCATATCACACATACACAGATTATTTGTTTGTTTCTCGAGAAAGCCCTGAGTTACCCTCCTTTTTAAAAAAAGCACTCAATTCTTACTTAGGTTTATCAACCCATCCACCAATTTCCCTTTTTAATGTTGCTGTTTGAATCTCACTGTACACTTTTGAGTTCAATATCCTTGCTGCCTGACCTTCACATTTCTTAGTTCTCTCACCTGGGATCACTGAGCAGCACAACCCCATGGTCTTGTCCTGAATGACAGTATAACAAGATACACAACTGTAGGCTAGGGGTCATTCTAATTTAACTCTTTGAAGCTACAATTCTACTATCCCTGTGATGAGAACTATACTGTGAAGCTACCAATAATCCTTGTATATTTAGTATGTGTTCTATTTCTAGTTACTTTTAGAATTTTCTTTGATAGCAAATGGTTTCATCATTCTATAACTAGGTGTGGTGATTGTTATTTAGCTGCCTTGGGATTCCTATGTTTTATGAACTTCAGTATACAGGCCTTAAACTACTTGCAAAAAAAAAAAAAAAGGCTGAGCCATTATACTTTTAGCCTGCATTATCTCTTCTGGAACTCTTTTACTGGATATTCCATAGTCTTATTCTATACACCATGATTTCTTGCTCTCATACAGTGTCTATACTACTTCTTCAGTTCATCCTTACAGTATACTAAAGGTACTGTCATTATTCTCATCACATTCTCTTCTAATCTTTTATAGAATCTATACAGTCTTCCCTCCATTTCCAAGGGTTCTCCATGTATGCATTCACTCATCCACAGATTGAAAATAATCACAGAAATAAAAGCACTTCCTGAACATGTACAGCCAGTTTTTCCTGGTCTTTGTTCGGTAAACAACATAGTGTAACAACTATTCACATTGCATTTACATTATATTAGGTAGTATAAGAAATCTAGAGATGATTTAAAATATGCTATGGAAGGAAGCTATGCATAGGCACAGGAAGTTACGCACAAGCACATCCTACAGCATTTTATAAAAAGACCTGAATATCTATAGATTTATCTATAGAGGGTCCCGGAACATGCTCCACAAATACAGAACTGCAATTGCATTGTACTCATCTAAGGACTCCTAACTTTAATCACTATTATATCATTTTGAATTTTTTCAAATATGTCTGCGCTTTTTCAATTATTATTTTATTTATCCAATTATAGTCTTTCATTGTATTAGTTCTAGCAATATACACATACATATATAATTTAAAAATTTATTTGATAGTCATATGTTTTGTCTTACAGATTTAAGGTATCTTTATTTATTCATCTCCATTTCATGATGTACTATCATTTTATACACCCATCTACTATGCATCTACCTACCTACCTACTCTCCTGTGTATCTTCCCCTTAAAAGTGAGTTCACCAAGTGTTAGCAAGAGCTTATTTTCAGCAAGCACTGTTTGCTCTGCACTGTGAAAGTAGCTATCATAAGGGAGTTTCATGTTTACTTTTGCAGAAGCCAGTTTTATTGTTAATTTCTTAGCCTGAACTTTGTGAAGTAAAGAACAATGTAAATTTGGATCCAAATCTACAGAGTGCTGACCCATTTCTAATTTCTCCCTTTTGTCCCAATACTCCAAAGAAGGCTATCTCCAGTAGGAAAGCTTCCCTGCCATTTTCTTCAGGCAAGTACTCTTCCTAGTACTTTTTCATGGTTTGAGCTCTTTGTGGAGGCTCAATTCCAACTCCCAGTTACACATCTGTTCTTCCAGGGAAGCTAAAAGTTTGAGCTCTATCCTCTCACATTTAAATCTTATTGTCCCAATCCTGTTTACAACTGCAAATATATATTCAGTCAAGTTCGGACACCTTAAAATTTAATTAATTTTGTTTGTATTTGGCTGTTTTAAACTTTTTGTTTATCATTTCTATGTCTTTGTCATGGAAATATGGTTCATCAACAACAGCCATCATAGTTTTGAAATGTTTGAAGACCTTTAATAAAACATTCAAGGGGAAGTTTGTTTCATGTTTTTGTTTGAAGGCGTCAACAGCAAGATAGAGTAGAAGGAAGAAACTATTGGTGAATGCACAGATAGGCTATTTGAAATAAATGGCTGGAGAAGAAAAAAATGAAGAGGAACACAGCAAGGTTGGGATGGTATTAAAAGAGCAAATATTCAAGTTTATGAGTTTAAAGGGGGAATTGGGAATGTCAAAGGGGGGGCTTATTCAAGGAAATAACAGAAGATTTCTCAAGCCTAGAGAAGGATATAAATATCCAGGTAGCAAAAGGTGACCAGTTAGATTTGACCCAACCAAGTCTGTGTCTGTATCAAGACTTCTTATAATCCAGTTCTCACAGGGGAGAGACAAAGAGAAGATTTTCAAGGGTCCAAGAGAAGAGACACAATGAACACATAATGTGACTTTTCAGTAGAAATCTTACAGGTTGGCAGAGAGTAGCATGAAATTTTCATAGTACTGCGGGGTAAAGTTGCCAACCAAGAATACTGTGTCTAGCAAGGCTACCATTTAAAACTAAAAAGGAGATAAAAAACACTGTTAGAGAAACAAAAGATGAGGGGATACCTTTTCTTCATCAAACCTGTAACAAATGCTGAAAGGGGTTCTTCAAATAGAAAGAAAGAGACATTAATAAGTAAAATGAAAAGATGGGGTGGTATAAAGCTCCCTAGTACAGAGGAGTGATACAGACAAATTCAGAATGCTCTAAAATTATAAGCATGCTGTGTAAACCACTGAAATCATTAAAATGACCAAAACACAAAACAATTAAAAATAATAACTACATCAATATGTGAAGAGGTAGGTGAAATAGAAACTTAACAGGGAATATAAACAATTCAAAAGTTGGGGAGAATGGAGTACAGGCTAGGGTTTCCTTATTAGTATACTTTTCTTCTTTTTTGATTCTGGTCTTTATGATCATATTAAGTATCTGTCATTTCAAAATGGCTCGCTATATAATCAAAAGATATTTTTTATAGCACTCATGGTAACCACAAAGCAGAAATCTATAATAGACAAATCAAAAATAAGGAAGGAATCAAAGCCCACTATGAGAGTAAATCACTTAACCACCAGGGAAGACTGCGAGGGAGAGTTAACTTTTTCGATGTCAGAGCTGTAAAACTACAGAAAGAAAAGGTCCTTCTAGGAAGTGGGTGCCTCACACCATGGAGAGAAGGGCAAATGACACAGATGTGGATAAGGCAGAGTGGAGTCACCTCTGCCTCCTCTGAAGACCTCTGTGATGCAAGACGTCTCCTGGTAGGGCTGGGAGAATGGGAGAATGGCCATGGGGGCTAGAAAATGTTCCTCTGATTTCTCCAAAGGCTGCCTCTGTATTCCAGGCCAAAGCACCATGCCAATCATTGAACAGGGAAAACAAGACAACTTACTTTTATGGGTTCAAGGATAAGTTCCACTGTATTCTCAAATGTAATGCCCCCCCTTTGAGAGTGGCTTAATTACACAATTCTCAACATACTCCTTTTTTCAGCTAAATAGGCTGGAATCAGTGGAGACAGCTTGCATTTCATACTGCCTCAACTGGATAGGTCTTTTGGATGCTGGAGGACTCACTTTTGTGATGACTCATTTACACGCCTGGTACATCTGGACCTAACTTCTCACCATGTGAGCTCCTCTAGGATCTACTTGGATTTCTCTTTGAGCTTATGGTTGGGAGAATCAGGCACACACTTATGACCTTTATGACCTGGCCTCCTGTTATTTCATCTTTTTCCTAAGCAGAAAAACATGGATCCTGAAAAAAAACATGAATTCTGAAAAAAAGGTGAACTTGGGAAGCCACCCATAAATATGTTCCAAGAGGCAGTGGGGAACAGTGGCTGCAGCAGAGGCTAAATTTACAGACCTAGTTTGAGGCCTGCCTCTTCTACTCATCACCCATGGCACCTTGAAAAATTAATTAATGTCTGTGACTCTCAATCCACTTGTCAGTGAAAAAGTAACACTGGTGCTGTCATAATTGTTACACTGGTGCTTCAGCTGCTGTTGGCTGATGATGTGGTCTGCCTTCTGCCTCCCATCAAAGCATTATCATTAAGCATACCATTACTGTCTAATGTTGAGACAGTTAAAAATGAAAGGCTTCCTGAGGTGTGTACAAAGGTGCGAGGTCTGTTCTTATTAAGTACATATTGTAACAACCTTAAGAGAGACAGCCAGAAGTGCATCTGTTCAATAGGCAAAATTTGGCAATGCCAGAGTATGCCTTCTCTCTCTGTCTCTCTGTCTCTCTGTCTCTCTGTCTCTCTGTCTCTCTCTCTGTCTCTCTCTCTCTCTCTCTCTCTCTCACACACACACACACACACACACACTTTAGTAGTACTTGGGGCACAATTCACTATCAAAGCTGTTCTTTGGAAAGAATTTGGTAGAAGTCCTTTCTATTTATTAAGCTAATGTTTTATCACTCGGTGGGGAGTGTAATCCAAGTCTAGCCTTTAACCACATATTACAAGGATTCTTCCCCTTAGGTAAGGGCATTTCAAGCACTTCATTTCAGCAATCAAGCAGGGAGACCTTCCTAAAAATCACTGATAGTAATACCTATTTTTGTTAAAATGATTGCTTTCCTTAGTGTAAGGCTGGACAAACAGAGAGCTAGTGCTGGAAGTGTTAGAGGCAAGTACTAAAAACAGGTAAATAACATGTGTTCTCAAGACCCTTAAAAGTCTGCAAAGAGTGTTTTTTGACTAGATCATATCTGAACTAAAAGAGAAGATGATATGTAACTGGAACCCAAACTCAAGACCACAAATAGGTTTGAACATGAACGGTGGTCCAGCATGAACTGACAGTTCTTTGGAAGCTGGCAGTAGTATAAAACAAAGGACAAGTGAAGGACAAGATAGGTATAACAATGAAAGGAACTGTTTGGAAGGAAAATTTATGTGCATTAGAACTTAGTTCTCCTTTCACTAATAGAAACAGCACCTGCCCCCCAAATAGCAACACCCCAAAACAACAATCTAGATGACAACCTAGAAGGGAGAAGGCAGATCCGAAGCATTAAGTTCACTGATCAGAAAATTATCTCAGGCAACTTACAACTTTACAACCATTATATAATATCAACACTTCTCCAAAAAACATGTATCAGTAAATATTTGTTAAACACTTGGTTAATGTGCTGTCCATACTCAATTCCTCCCCGAGCCCCTACACGTGTCCTCCAAATCTGGAATGTTTCTTCTTGTCATTTCCTTGGCCAAAACTTCTGTTCTCAAAATTTCACTTCTCATCTCCTCACTAAAGCCACCCCTTACTTTTCTAACCCTTCTTCTCCCTCATACTGTGGAATGGAGAGAAGTGTTGTCTATCAATCATCTGCCACTTGGTTCAATGTTATTTACCATATTTTTAATAAGAGGCTGATCAGAACTCTAACATTTGAAATCATGCCACATTTTAAAATATCTGATAATTAGAACAATGTAGAGAAAAAGAGATCAGATTTCTGCAGTATCTGAGAGCTTTTACATGGTGGAAGAATTGGGCTCATGATAGATCACCCTAAGAAGATAAGAGAAAGTCTTACAAGTTTATTTCTCGTTGTGAAGCTACACTGTTTCAGATTGCAAGCTCAGTTTTATATGGTCCTAAATTTGGTCTACATAGATGTTTAATATTTTTTCTTATTATGGCCCACCAAAGAAGAATTTCAGACACTTTCTTCTCAGTTGCTCTACTCTCCCTACCACCACAGTGAAGTTTTAATTTCACAGATATGTTGTGTATCTGTTTATTCAAAATGCCATTTGGGAATGTGGTTCACATGACAGACTAAGGAACTGTATCAGGGTGTTTTGCAAGCTGCTTAGAAGCAGAAATATTTCTTTTATCACTCACAAGTTGCTCTATATAAGACAGCTACAGTAAATTAATGAACAAACTGGCAAACAAAACAGAAGGCTACTCAAAAATCCAAGTCCTGCTTAAATACCCCGTTAGAGCAATTTTTAGATAGGCATATATATTTGACTTAATTTGAAGTTTTCTCATTAAGAATAAGTGGGCTTTTAAAAACAAAATTTCATTTGGGAAATGCAAAATATAAGGCAATATGATATAACGGATCTTTAAATAAATGTTAAAAACATCTAATACTGTGTACCCCAAAAAGAACAGTGCTCTGGCATGAGCATGTGAAATGATTTTTATTAGCAGCTACACAAGTTCTTCTTTAACAGACGTGTATTATTTTTATCAGTATTTTACACTTATGTCAACAGGGTATTGTTTAAGGTGTACTTACAAACTTCCTCCTCAAAACATAATTAAATGACAAAAATATCAAA
>NW_004955416.1:3870642-3885642 GCF_000276665.1 Chinchilla lanigera | reverse complement strand
CCTCACCAAATTAATCAAATTACTCATTCTCCACCTCTATACATACATGTTCTCTGCAAATTTATGCTGTTTATTTCCCCCATAGCACTTATCATCTTAATATACTATATAATTTACTTACTTCTACATATGGGTTAGCCTTCACTGTTAGGACACGCATTCCTGCAGGACAGGGATTCTGTCTGTTCTGTCGTTTTCCTGATGTCTAACAAAGGCTCATAACAGTGCCTGACACATAGAGGTATACCCATTAAACAGCTGTTGAGTGAAAATGTAAATTCATATCGCTACACTGATTGCTTAATACTGCACTGAAAAAGTATAGCAATTCTAAAGTTTAAAATTTCAATACTTTCTTTTAAAATTAAATAAGAGAGAGGGAAAAAAAACAAAGATTCAACTATGTTATTTAAAGAAATAAAACACCCAAAAGAATGAAAAAAAAAATTCTGCTTTACCTCCCTGAAGGATAAATAAATGCTAAGTAAAATTTCAAATATTTAAATTAATAAATATTCTGTTTTTCTATGCCAAAACATTCTGACATTTTCAATGTTTCAAAATTTTGCCACTCTATTTTAATTTTTGAGGGGAAAATACCAATATGGCCAACATCAAACAAATTTAAAAACATAAAAATTTATAAAATGATAAAACAATTCACATGATTATCCTGGTATATTCTGATGTTTTCCCAGAACCAAAGGTAATTCACTTTGCTTACACTATTTCAGAAAACACTAGGGTCATTTTAAAGAGATATCTCCCATACGTGTTATAGGTACAAGAAAAAAATACCTTCAAAATAAGACAACTATGATAACAGCTTCATAAAAAGTACCTTTCCTAACAATAAAATCTTTCAAAATCAGTGTCTGACAAATGAACTAAATCCTAGATGTCCAACTGTGATTCCACTGTCTGCTCAGGAAGAAAGTGGTTATTGTGTCTGCTGAGTAGTAACTTTGATGAAAGGAATGCAAGTCCTTGAAGACCTCATCTTTCCTAATAAAGCATATGCCTCTGAGTCACCCAGAAGACCCAGTTTTCCACAGAGTGAAGAAGTAGTGCCCAGTTAATGAAAAACAAAAACACGCAATGTCAAATTTCTGCATTTCTGGATTTTGTTGTTCTTGTTTTTTATTTTTTAAATTCAGTTTCCCTAAGTAACCCAGGCTGGCCTCAAACACATGGCAATCCTCCTGATTCTCCTGAGTGCTAAGATTGCAGGTGTGCACCACACACTTGGCAAATTAGGGAATTTAAAAAGCAGTATCTGCCCCTTTGTCACCTGTCTGTACACCTCACTTTTCCCAGGCTTTCTGCCTGACACAATTCACCTAAAGACACAGATTTCCACCTTCCAAGAAAAAAGCCTGGTCAGCGGCCCCATACAAACAGCACCACTGACGGAAGTGCTCACTTAAAGAACATGGAACCGGCGAATGGTTCTGTGAGTGGTGCAGTCTACTTCCTGTGCCCTCAGGGATAGACACCTCTCAATTCTGGATGGCTGCACTGGAGTGGAAAGACAATCTGTTGCTTCATATGTCAAAATAAAACCATTTATTAATGTCCCATTTTCACATTGCTCAAATTATTCAGGGATCTTTCTTTTTTACTTGTTTCACTCATGAACACAGACAAGTAAAAACACATGGGAAATACTGTTAAGTATGACTAGGCAGTAAAAATAATTTCTATCTCAAACTATAACCTCAATTTAATCAATGGGCAGAGTATTAAACACTACTTCTTTTCTTTCTCATTTAGTATTTTTTCTTCATATAAATAAAAATAATGGATGCCTATACTAAAGCATCTAACTATGTAAAATATTACTTAAAGGAATATTCAGCCATATTAGCTTAGTCTTGCCTGAATGTTGATCAAAAGTCTGAAAACTCAACAGAAATATTTACATTGTAAATTCAGGAAACTATGATCTGAAACAATAACTCAGAAATCAGTTTAATAAACAGGCTGTAGGGCACTGTGCCCACCCAATGCCTTACCACAAAGGTATTTACTGGTTTTCTAGCATTTTTGATAATTTATGGAGGAGTGGTAACTGCAAGACAGAAAACAGGTCTAGTTTAAAGAAGAATTTACTTATAATTTGACTTCTCCACTTCAAAAAGTATTGTCCAAATAATTAAAACTAGGTAATAAGCAAAAATAAAACCCAAAATCAAAGTATTGGTTAATACATAAACCAAATGTCAAAACTTAGGGCAGATTAAGTAAATTACATTTAATAATAAGGCCTGTTTATGAAAGAAAAAGTATGCAACTTAAGAGAATTTATCAGACTTCCTATAAAGAAACTTTACTGGAAACTACTGTGAAATAGTTTCATCACTGAAATAAATGATAGACAAGGGTACATGTTTAATTGGTTTAGGGGAAATAGAGGAAAGACGGTTCAGAGTATTAAAAGAAAGGATTGAAATGGGTTGTATAAATTTAACTCTGAAATCTAAATAAAAGCTTCCAGTGGGGATCTGAAGCAAAATTACAAAATACATACATATACAAATTTATGCAGATAAATGATAAATAACTAGGGAGACAAAACTCCCTTATGAAGCAAATCAAACAATAAATCTGATATTTTCCCCAGGAGGGTAGAGTTTAACTGCCCTCCTCATTCTGAGTGTGAGCTAAATATGTAACTTGACTCCAAAAGGTTGAGTATGGAAAGGGAAAAAGAATAACTTTACAGGGAAGAAATCTGGCAAACACTACCTAGCAAAGAGATTGAGGTTAATATAGACAGAGATAAGTCACGCTGGTATCATGTATTACTCGATGTGATATGGAAATGGAGAAAGCTGACCTCTGTGCTGTTCCTTCCCAAGTCTTTTTTTTTTGGTACCTGGAATCAAACTCAGGACCTTGTGCTTGCCAGGCAGGCGCTTATGCCACTGTGCTATATTCCCAGCCCCCTTCCCAAGTCTTGTAAGTTCACTGTAATCATGAGAAAAAATATTAGACATACACAAATTGAAGATATTAAACACAATACCTGACTGACGCCCCTTGAAAACATCATGGTCACACACTAGAAGACGCTGAGGAAACAGGACAACTAAGTGCAATGTAGGATCCCAGATTAGACTCTGGACTGAAGTAGGCCACTACTGGCAAAACGGGTGGAACCAATGATATCTGCATTTGTGTTTATAATAATGCACCCTGGTGGGTTTCTTCATGCTCATGAATGTATCACAATAATGCAGGATGACAGCGTTAGGGATAACTAGAACTGAATGACGGGTATAGGGCCAACTCTCTGTACTATCTTTGCAACTTTCTCATGATCTAACATAATCACAAAATAAAACACTGTATTAAAAAACAGTAAAAGCTTTCTAGTAAACTTGCTGCCCCCAGAAAACCCCTGATTATCCAGGTGTGGTGGCACCAAGTTAGAATCCCAGCACTCTGGAAGACTGAGGCAGGAGGATCAAAAGTTCCAGCCCAGCTTGAAATATAGCTCACTGCTAAGGCCCTGGATTTAATCTTCAATGTCTTGCCACAAACAAAACAAAACACCTCAAGACAAACTTAACCCTTCCATCACCACCTATTCCTCTCATCAACTCCAGATGCTTTTGAAAGAATGTTGGTTGTAAGATACATCCTGCATTATAAGATGCAATCATAACTAACTGTAGCAGGGATAAAAAGGAAATTCCCACAGCACATATGCAGATTGACTTAAATGTATGCTGTAGTATTACTACTTCAAAGGAAAATAAGCTAGGAAAAAAATTCAGGAAATGTTAGGGCAGCCTCCATTCTATTCAGCTCTGATGTAATGAAATTTCTCTCCATATGGAGGGTCACAAAAAGCATTTCAGGAAGTTCCACAAAAAGATGTCCAAAATCCTCAAAGAATTCAAAATTTAAGACTAGTTAAGAAAATGAAGGGCAAATTAATTCCTCATTTGATTCTACTGCCTATTGCTACAAAAATCACTATCATTCAAGTATCTATTATTTGCCAAGCACCATACTAGGCAATTTACAAAAATTATCTTTAGTTTAGAATACTGAAAGGCAGATGTTACTTGATTTTAAAGAAGAACAATTTATGGCTCCCAAAGATGTTACTCAAGGGGAAAGTTAAGGTCAAACTGTGATTCTTACTCTACAGGTAGAAATACACACAAGTTGTAACAGACGAAATTTAAGGAAAAAGGAGAAAAACATTCATGACATGAAGCAAAGCTAAGCATTTGGGCAATATCTAAATAACTTTTTAAACTCACATTCATTAAATAATGGCAAGTGGAAGACAAATCAGAGTATCTGACTTTCTTCACTCATTTATTGCTTCTGTTTGTTTGTTTCTGCATTCAGGTACGTGGTAAGGATAAGCAAAGCAGCATGTAGGTTTGCATCCAAGTTCAAGTGCCAGCTTTTGCACCTTCGCAATCTGTAACAAGGGTGGTCATCTGTCCTAAATTTCGGTTAATCACTGATGAACCTGAGATTATAACTTGTGCTTTAACTACATCAAAGACTTGTGTGGGTCAAATAAAGTACCTCAGTTCATGAACTTAATTTGTTCTATGATTTGGGAAAGGATGACCACATTTGTGTTTGCGTAGGAAAGATGGCATAGTCATGTTTGCTACCCAATGCAGAGTTTGCAAACGAAACAAAAGTTTGCCAGGCACTTCTGCTCATGAACGAAATTGTTTGCAAACAAAAGTGCTCATAAACCAAGCTACCACTGTACATCATAACTTTTTGTAAACTGTCACGTTCTAGTCCAATGTTGTATGTGTTATTCACAAAATTCCTTAACAGAACCAACAGAACCTCAATCTTAGAGTCACAAGTAGATGGTAGATACAGTATCAACAAAATATTTACTTCAATTCAACAAACATTTGTGTATGTAGATGGGACGAAGCAGTGAACCAAGACAAGGACGATTATGTTCACCAAAAGTTAGGTCTATATTAATTATATAAAATGTGCTAGATCAAAAAAAAAAAATAAGTTAGAGGTTAAGATGGCTTAGTAAAGAAGACAAAACACTCACCTATCTGCAATAATCGGCTTTAGTAAGAATAAATTTCTCTACTGAAATATAAAATGTTCATTTGTGCAGTCAGGCATGTGACGAGAGTTAACAGGGAAGAATGTAGGCTTGAGTGATCCAAGTTCAAGTCTCAGCTCTTGGTCGCCTATTTACAATAACATCACAGGTGAACTTGATCCAAAAGAGTAAGACACTAGCCCCTAAAGAAGCAAAAATTATCTACAACCTACATCCAAACATTGTATTTCATGTTCTCAAAAAGCAAACGAAAATAGCTCACATTGTCTGCATATTTATATCTAGCTAATGAATTAATACTATTCATATATTCCAAGAATGTTGTTCATCAAGGTTTTCAAGCAAAATATTTACTCAAAAAAAAGAGTTACAAGATAAAGCATTATAAATCCTTTAATTATCTCATTTTTAAATATATTAGCATCCTCTTAGGAATTAGGAGAAAGTAGAATTCCTAAATTCTCAAACCATGATGTAATATTGGTTTTATTGATTCTCTGTACAATTTGTAGGAGCACCCAATCATTATTTTGACAGTTTTATCATAAGGTAATAGACTTCCTTTTAGATAATTGCAGTTACCACATTCAATTTCAACCTTCCATAGGATTTTTTCCTAGATACAGCTTTACTGTCAGTCCTATATCACATTACTTTCTTTTTATAGCTACATACACAAAGCATTTTAGGCATTATACCTAATTATGTCAGCACAATAACAATTTAAAAGCTCATCATTAAGAAGTAAAGGTTAAGCATTTATATGTTAAGCCTTTTTTATAAAGACATATAGTACTGTATGACATAAGTAAATGAATTACACAAGCACTTAAAGGTCTGTTGGAGAATTACAAAAAAATAAGAACTCTTTTTGGGTATATTGGGAAATCTAAAGAGTTTGTGTACAGGCAACAATATTTGTTAACTACGATATTGACTTGAAAGCTTTCTGACTCATGAAAACGATTTAACCATACAAGTTTCACAACACAAAATTGTGTTATAAAATATATCTCACTCCTCCAACCCCAGGGAGGGAGCTTAGCAAAACTTATAGGATCATGAGCTACAGAATTACACTGTTGTTACTTACTTTGTAACTCGGAACAAATTACTTAAGTTCTCAGTTCCTTGGTTGCCTCACCTGTTAATGGGGACAATACTTCTACTTGCCTCCTAAAGGTGTTCTGATGATTAAATGTCTAAGTAGGTAAAAACTTAGAAAGCACCTGATATACAATATGGGCTATCTAAGTTCCAAACACTATGATAGCTGCTTATTCAAATTACCTAAAGGAGCTAAAAAATAAACATGTAAGGAAGCATCAAAACTACAAAGCAATCTAACCAGGCAATAAAGTTGCAGAAACAATGGGGACCAAAGATGATATCCATGAAATTGGGGAATATGGAACATCCACACCCTAGAAGAGAGAGCAAAGTTAAACTTCAGAAGTACTTTGAAGAAATAATGGATTAAGCTGAAAGGAAAGCTAAATGCTGAGGTCAAAACTGGTGTCCAAGGATTAAAACTAAATGGGGAAAAAAAATAGTGCAAGATTGACACAACAGGTACAAAACAATTAAGGATATCATCCTACCAGCCTTGCAGTCTGGCAACAGTGTATGTACTGCAGGGGCAGAGGCAAGAGTTAGCACAGATAGGATTAAGACAAAGACCGGCAGACTGTAGAAGCAAGCAACTGCAAAGGGGGGAATTCAGCGGCAATTCAATCTATACCGGGAATCGAACTTGGGATCTTTCACTTGCCAGGCAGGCGCTTGTACCACTGAGCTATCCCCAGCCCAGCAATTCAGCTTAACTGTACGTGGAGGGGCACTTCATTTTCCATTTCGTAATTTCCACATTCCACTCTATAATTATACAATTGTCAGGAAAAGGACTTGGTGTCTTGATAGGCTTAGACAAAACTTCTGTCCCCTAGTCAAATCACCTGATTAAAAAAAGAAGTAAAATAAGAACAGGTCTTTAATTAAAAGGAGCAAGGATACAACATAATTTGGCATCCAAAGTAAATGCTTCCTTTAAGAAAAACAAAAACTACCTTATTAAGGGATCATATTTCTGCCGGGCACAGTGGTACCTGCCTGTAATGTCAGCCCTCTGGGAGAAAAGGCAGGAGGATCACAAGTTTGAATACAGCCTGGACAAGTTAGCAAGACTGTGTCTCAAAATAAAAAGCACTGGGGATGTAGCTCCATGTGAAGGTCTTGGGCTTAATCCTCAGTATAGAAAAAAAAATTTTTTGTGTTTCTAAAGCAGAAAATCCAATCAACATGATTGTGCACTAAAGTTTCTAGAGTAAGTGAAAATGTCAAAAGGCAATATCCTATAGCAAACCGAAAAGTAAAAATATTACAGACTTTTTTCTTATATATCAATGGTATACCTTAATGCATATTTTAAAGATCTAAAGAAATTCTACTTTATTGTAAGTTTCCCAAATAACTTCTTTTAGACAGGCACAATAAATTATGTGAAATGAGGACTGTACCCAAATTAGCATATATAAACCATTTTTCAATTCTAGATGCTTTGCAAGCAAAATGTCCAGTAGGAGTGGAGAGATTATATTTGTCCAGATCAAGCGATAGCATGTCATCAATCTTCCATTCCTCTCATGGCTTCAGGCTGTGGATCATTCTGCAAACTCCTTGGTCCTTCCCCGACTATCCTCTCACCGTCACCTTTCTCTACTCTAACAATTTACTCACTGTCCAGTTTGCTTTTTATATATTAAAGTTGTCCTCACAGGACGTTGAGAAAAATATAAGGGGAAAAACATTTTTCAGTTAAAGTTTTTGGTAGCAGGATTTATAAGAAGTTCAGTAAGATATCAACATTAATAGCCAAGGTAGATTATTTTGGAATTTCAAGTAATCATCTTCTGCTTATACCCATGATCAGGGATAATAGACAGTTCACTAAATGCTCCTGACTGCTGTATATAAAACATAGTTAGAACCTAACTTCCAATTCTGAGCTTCTTAAATGACAAAATCTTTCAGTATAATCACACAACAAATATGGTTCTATACTTCTTTTCCACGCTAGTGAAAATAAATTATTTTGTTTCCACGAAGTGGAAAAAGCAAGTCTATAAATAGGCAGAAGAACATATCAAACTATAGATATAATTTTTATCAACAAAGCCTGAGAATCTAAAATAAGTTCAAACTTCTACCCCTGCAATTTCACCTACACGGCATAAACCAAATAGCTTCAGAGGAGAGGACCGGATACATCGAAACTTTCAAGAAATGGAAAACAATAACATACATAACCTTACAAAGCCAAAATTAAGAGTTCTTTTAATTTTTAAAATTATCTAACAAGCCAAAAGACATGTAAGTCCAACATGTAAGGAAGTAATATTTCAAATTTAATAAATATGAAATCAACAAACAAGAGGGCTCAAAGAAGAGGGAGCATCCCACTCCGAAATGACCTACTCTAGACAAGACACCTGTGTTCACTTCTTGCCCACAATGCATTTATTCCTGGAACATGCAGTCACACCTTACATTCACTTTCCTACCACTTAGGGGGTAGAAAAATTTAATGTACTATATGAATGGAAATTAAATCATTAATAACCTTATTATTAATCATTGGAATAAATCAACTAAATGTTCGTATGTAGAATGAAGACTGCCTCCTACTGTTCAATGCATCTTGAAAAAAACATTCTATTTAGAGGTGAACCACAAATCTCTCTCTGAAAGCCCCATATTTCCAACTCCATGGATCTACTCTATAAAATATCTTTTGTAATCTCAACTTAATAATCCAGACTGAATTCAGTCTTCTTCAATCTCTGTTCAAAGGAACCCTTATTCTTCTTAGTATAATATATCCAGCTTAAAATCTCAGATTTATCCTAGCTTCCCTTTATGTCTTCACTGCCAGTATACAGTAAATTGCCATCCCCTATACATTTTCTTTCCTCTATCACTTCCACTGTAAGCCTAATGCAATAGCTTATTAACTGGTCTTTCTCATTGTATCTAGTATCTACCCCTTTGACCATTCTATACAGTGCTGCCAAATCATCTTCAACTTTGGTTTTAATTGCTGTCAAGAACACACAGCTCTGTATCATGAATAATTACAAATTATGCTGCAAATTATTTATAACTAATACCAAGGAAGTTTATGTGTCATGAAAATTAATTCAGTAATTTTTATAATAATGTCATTCTCTTTCAACTGTATTCAAGTATGTTTTCTTGAGTTCAAGAGAAGTGGTAGAGTTACAGAACAGTGCTGGAAATTATACATACTTCTAGCTACTACCTCCAGGCCAAGAGTATCCTTACAACTGTTTCAGTGAAAAACACTGTCCTAAAAATGAAAGCTCTGATCATAGCACTCTGCTAATCAGAATTATCAATGGCTTCACACTGTCTGCTAAATTCAGTACAAGTGCCTAGGTCTACAATTCAGTATTATCTCTCAGGTGACTTCAACTGAATCTGTCCAACTTTAATTTCACTATGATTGTATTAAGTTTTTAGCATGTGTGGACTCTTCCTAGGCAGACAGTAAACATTTCCATCTTCCTTTCTTTGTTGCCACAGTTCTCTACCTTAAATTGTCTTCTCCTACAGTTATACTCAATCCAGGAAGCCTCCACTGCTTCTGCAAACCAGAACATATCTCTCCTTTGACTCCTCCAGCATGTTTTCTCCTCTAAAGGCAAAGACAAACTCATAATTACTATGTATATGCTTCTTGCACCTCACTCAACTGTGAGTGAGTTCACTGGTTTTATTCCTCTTCTATCCACTGTAACACAGTACCCAGCATAGTCCGCACTCAAACAGCTCTGGACAAGCTGCAGAATAAAGAATGCGAATTCCAAAGGCATCAGTATTGCAGTATGTAATGTTAGGAAGGAAGCATACAAACTCTAATCAGATCCAAACACCTACTGGATGTTTTCTCACACTTCCTTCTATTAAACCAGAGTTTAAAGATGACTGATTGCATTGTGTACCGGTGGCCTAACATAATGCCAGAAGCACTAAACAATTTATTTGAAAACTGGAATTAAATTCACCGAAAAAGTAGATCAAAAATTAGTAATCCATTGGAAAAAATATAGTTCTACTAGGGGTGGGAATTATCCACAAGTTTGGTAGAAAAGCATATCGCCTTTAGAAAATATAAAGGATCTTTGCAAAACATTCATCTCCACTCCACTCCACTGTTCCTCTTTAAATGATAGGACTATTTACTGTGGTTGATCCTGAAGTCAAGGAAAATATACTGCACTGCTGTATGGAAAGCAGAGAGAGGCTGTACAAAATGGTTAAGAAACAAACACAATCATTAGTTTATAATGAAGATAGAGGTATTTTCCCAATGGATCTTCAGAAATTTTAAGCACTTATATTCAGACTCAGGAATAATCAACATGCTTAGCTTCTAATATTACTATAATGTGACACTATTAATAACCATGCCTACAATATATTTACAGATGACTGAGTTTCATGAAATAATTGCGCATTTAGACAATCTCCCTTTTAAAGATATTTCCAATGATACCAGCACATCAAAGAGAAATTTGTATGCCTGTGTTTACTGCTGCACTATTCACAATACCCAAGGTGCAGAATCAGCCTAGATTCCCATCAACATATGAATGGACAAAGAAAATGCTGTATATATAGACTAGAATATTATTTAGCCATAAAAAGAATAATATTCCACTATTTAAAGCAAAATAGATATAAGGGACTATATTAAGAGAAGTATATTAAATACAGCAAGACAAATACAACATGTCCTCTCTAATATGTGGAAGTAAAAAAAAGTCAATCTGAAAATAAAATGCAATCGCTAGAAGATGAGAAGGGTAATGGAGAGGAAGAGGGAAACTGTTATGGTTATGGGTACTACTATGATTTGGATCGCCAGTTTCCCAAAGAACCAGGCTGTGGCATATGCCTATAATCCTAGCAGTTGGGAGGCTAAATAAAGAGGCCTAGCTGAGCTTCACAGCAAGATGCTGTCTCAAAGGGGCAAAAAAAGAAAAGCCCTCTCTACCTAAAAGCAAGCAAGCCGGTAGGATTCGGGAACTGACTGAATCATGAGGGCTCTAAATTTATCAGCCCATTAATCCACTGATGAAATTAATGATATGATGGCATTTTGGGAAGTAATGGAATCTTAGGAGGTGAGGCTTCCTCAAAGGGAATGGCTCATGAAAGCATAACCTTGGGTATTATATGGCTTATATGGTCCCTAGCCCCTTCCTCGTTTGTTTTTTCCCTTCCTCTCTGCTTCCTAACTGTCATGAAGTAAGCAGCTTTCCTCCACCAGGCCCTTCTGCTATGATGCTTCCGCCCTGATGCCAGCCAGCCATGGGCTAAAAACCCTGAAGCCATGAGCCAAGAACTGTTCTGTTAAATTGTTTATCTCAGACATTTTGTCCTAATGATGAAAAGCTGACTAGCACAGGTATGAAAATACAGAAGCAGTAGGTTGAATGTTCTAGTGTGTGCTCTAAAGCTAGAGTAACTAGAGTTCACAAAAACCTAGTACATATTTTATGAATAACTAAAGACAGGGGCTTGAAAGCTCCATATACAAAGTTATAAGAAGGAGATGCAAGCAGTAATTATCTTGATTTAATCAGTACATATTATATATACATAGTGAAACATCACACTGTACCTTATAACGGTGTATACTTATTACATAATAAAAACTTTTTAAAACTGTTTAAGGAAACAAATGCAAACAATCCAGATTTGATCTTGCATCAAATTATCACACTGTACTCTATAAATGTGCATGATTACAATAATAGAAAGGAGGACAGAAAAAGGAAAAGAAGAGTTAATTTCAATGATTGTACCTGTTCTACCTAGGAAAGCTTTCATTAACAGATTTCTTTATAATATAACTCTAAGTAGAAAATCAGAGTTTTTGGTGTAAAACTCACACACTTAATGTTTGAGGCTCGACTGAAAGCAGGACCATGTTAACAATGGGAAACACTGAACAATACCCAAAAAAGCTACAATCTCTAAAATTCATACAGAAGTTAAAATGGGTAGGTGCGTCCAGAGATAAATTATAAAATGGAATTCAGCAACTCAATCTGTACCTGGTCACCACTTCCCAATTATTCTCTCCCTTG
Organism: Chinchilla lanigera; assembly: GCF_000276665.1. Lineage (NCBI taxonomy): Eukaryota > Metazoa > Chordata > Mammalia > Rodentia > Chinchillidae > Chinchilla > Chinchilla lanigera. The sequence continues at coordinate 3,873,390 of NW_004955416.1, read as the reverse complement.
ATGCAATAAGAAATTTCAATCTAAAATAAAATAAATCTGACTTTGAAACTTAAAGGATTTGTTCAAAACATAAAGACTCATTTTTAGGAAAACAGACTCCAGTACAATCTCTCTACATACTACTTGTTATTAATCAAAATGCTACTGGTAACACCCTACACTGAGCAACTGGTGAGCAAGGCATGGCTCAATCACGCAGCCTGATGGCCTGACAGTAAAGAGCTCTTCACCTGCTGCTTGTGCCTAGGTCTGTAATGGGACAGACCAACCTGCAATCCTATTCTGACAGCATTTCCCCAACAATTATCCCAAGCACCACTTTATTCACCATAATCTAGTGCAACAGTTGTTGAGGACCTAGAAGCTGAGTTTGAGCACTAGCACTGCCACACCCTTCACTGCCGCTGCATTTACAGCTCATAGAGTCTCAGTCGCCCAACCTATATACCAGCTGTAGATGCTCCACCAGCCTCACTGGGGTATTCTGAGGCCACAGAAAACCACAGAAATGTTAGCTATTCTCCCTGGCAACAGATGGACTGGTGATTCCACTTGGAGTTCATGAGAAAAAGAAAATGGTACAATGTAGGTAAACTGCCATACACTAATTTGGGAGGGGAAAAAATTCATTTGAATACAGTTGAGAATCTAGAGCCATCTTTATGGGGTAGTAATTACAGGACCATGGCCAAGCCACTTCTTCTCACTTATAGAGCTGAAATCTAAGCAATAATCTATCAATAGAGTTGTTTCATTGTGAGATGAAGCAACAGTACAACAGAAAAGCTGTCTAAAAAACAGTAGAGCATTATTTAATGAGGGCCAATAACAAAATCAGTACAACAGAACCAGCTGTTATCAGGAATGTCACACAGGTTTCTTTTTAACTCCTGAGAGTAGTATGAGCAGAAAGTACATATCATACTCCAAGAATTATTCCACCAAAAACTCAGCAATACTCGGTAAAAGTGGACACGCTCTTTATTAGAGCATATGTTACTGCAATCACATTGCTTATATGCCCCATGTTGTTGGTCATACCTTTGTATAGAAGGAAAAACAATTTAAATTGAGCATTGATCTAGTGAAAGTAACAGTATATACAGAACACCTTCCTCCCCCAAAGGAATGGAATTTTTCACCTGATTTCTAATTTTAAAGGGAAAAAATTAAAAATACAAACCAAGACTGACTGAGGCTCGCAGCTCATTAAAGCTGAGGTGATTTCCCCTCTATAGAATTCTATTGATCTCCATAGTCCTCACCAGACAAAAGTGTGGTCAGGGAAGGGGATGATGGATGCCTCTGCCAATAGCACTGAACAAACCTGTTAGCTAATTGCTACCAAAGACAATTATCTCCGCATTGTTTCATAATGGAAACACATTACAAAACTCTAATATACACACAGGGAAATTTGATGATTTGACTGCGGAGCCATGTGCATTGAATTTCATTGCCAAAGGCCAGCCAGGTCGCTGCTGTGAAGGGGAAGAAAGTGTCAGAATATAAGCCATAGTATCTTAAAGCTCTTTAAAAAAAAAGAAAAGGAAGAAGAAAGAAAGGGCAATGAAATAGACAATGAGAAGAAAGATCACCTGGCATCATCAGCAAACTGACGGGAAGCTACAACCTGGCAATAATATTAATATTTGCTGTCGCTTTTTGAAATAATAAGCCTTTAATTATGGGTTGTCATATAACCAGAGGAAGATTTTTAAAAACATTCTCTGTCCAGAAGAATATTTTAATACTTTTCTGACTTAGAGTCACCCTACTGGCAAATATAGAGTTAAAAAGGTGCCCTCACAATAGCCTAGTATGATGATTAAAAATAACATCAAATACCTGTCATGATTTTTACTTAAAGGAAATAAAAACCTGACTCTGTTAACAACTCACAGTGAAACAGCCATTAACCCAAGCAATTATAAAAAAGAGCCTCAAAATACAGTTATTTGATTATACATAATCCTAATGTAATTCAAGCATACAATATTTACACTGCCTCCTTTCCAAAAGCCACATTCCTGAAATACCCTCTCCTTGATATGCTTCTAAATATGCTCATGTCCTTCTCCAGTGTACTCATGCAAGACATTTAATCCTAGCATTGGAATTACAGGAATTCTGATATATAGTATACATCAAAATTATATTCAGTACTGCTTAACTCTATCATAAGAAATGGTACAAAATAAAAAGAAAAAAGTACCAAAGATGTGCCAGCGTTATAAAGATAAATTAATGGCTACAAAATTTATGATCAACCTATTAACTTCATAATTCACAACTCAATGAATTCTGTTTTACTGTGTTTGATACTGTTCGGTCCAGGCCAGTCTACCTGCTTTCAGACTCTGCTGACTACTATTTTGACAAGACCTGGATAGCAGTAGGTCCAAAGCAATCAGAAGGTTGACTTTGACAAATGGCGGTGCTGCGGAGAAGTTGAAAATAACACACATCCACTTTAATCTCTTTCTTGATTAAATCGAAACCATACCATTCTGACATCATGTGATTTCCCCACGAAGCATCACTGCAGCTTACTTTAGAGGCTACATCTATTGAAATGATATTGAATTTTTAGGGGAAGTACTTAATTCATTCAAATGAAACCTTCACAAGGTAACTGGGCCACCAGACACTGATAATTGCAGATTCAAAGCAAATCAAAGGGGGGAAAAAAATCCCTGACAAAAAGTAAAAAAATAAAATCCAACATGTACTACTGAATGATGTTTT
>NW_004955416.1:3803142-3868142 GCF_000276665.1 Chinchilla lanigera | reverse complement strand
CACCAGATGCAAGTGTATGTCATTTAAGTATTAACTATTGTATAAAAATGGCAGCTGGGGTGTTTAGAAGCCGTAATTTGCTACTAGCATTCCTAGGTTTCCCTAAAGCATCAGCAACCTCGTAGAAAGTGCTGTTTGCTCTGTATAAATCAACAATGAAAGAGAAGTCTGCGCATAACTAGTTCTTTTCTTTGGCCAAATATTTTTATACAGCCATAGTAAATAACAGATTTACTGATGTAGAAGAAAGTGTGTTGGTGGGTTAAATTTTCCCGTATTACCAGAAGATGGAAGTTGAGGTCAGCCAAGTTAGCTAAACTGAAAAGAACTATTAAAAATTCAAATGAATATAAATTGCTACTATACAAAACCTATGTAATCAACATCTTTATCTATAAAAATAAATACCATGTTTGCATCATCTTTCGAGATGTTGTGTCTCGAAGGCTATTTTCTGACTCTTATTTTTCATAAAGGTCAATCAAGTCACGAACTACCTAGTTATAGTTCAGATACTTCAAGTTATCAAAGTATCAACTTGTAACAAACATATCTAGAAACATTAAAAAACCACCCTAATCTAGAAATAGGGAAAAAAATCCAAACAACCAAAAAATTCATGTTTTGCTTAGAGAAGAAGAATCCATTCTATACGTTAATTATCCTATCACAATGTGTAGACACTGCCTAGACTACTAAGACCTTCTACGAACTGATAGGTAATTGCTCCTTTGCTGAGTACAGCAGTGTGCAGCAGACAGAAGCTGTGAGGGAAGTCATCTTTCCTTGCTAATATAACATGTGGAACTTGCTGCTACTGCAACACTTAATGCTTATAGTACAGAATCATCTTTAATGCAAACACACATTTTCTGCCTTGCTTCTATGTTTTCCATTATAATGCAACATAAAAACAGTGTACATTTCATTCCGTCCCTATGAGGTTTGCATAAGCCGGTCCAAGTCAGACTAAATATTGTATTGCTCTTATTACAGTGGATAAATATTTTAGAGTTTAGGAATTAAATATTTTATTTTTCAGTATGCTCTCTGCAACTATTATGAACTTTGTACAGTTTCTTCATTCACAGGAAATCTTTAGGGTTTCCTTTTCTAAATGCAATGCTGCTAGTTATTTCCCCACATAGAAGCAGATCACAGTTAACAAATAAGTTCAATAAATCACTTTATACTTAGTGTTAACAAGAATGTTATGTTTCTTCTTAGAAAGAGACTTTTCCGCCAGGCATCTATCCTTTATTATAACAAAAGTTTGCAAACAAAAAAATGAATCAAGTAAATGTTACATTTTTAAGTATATAATTTCTCTCTTCATTTTTATAATAGCCTAGATTTTCTTGGCATTTGTCTCTTTACTAGACACAGATATTTCTCACACTAAACTAAGACAATATATCCTAAGAAGAGCATGTCCTGAGCTGTTTGATTTGAATTTTCCATGAAATAAGAAACTAAGAAGCTGTTTATACATTTGCCTTAAAAGAGGAAGACTAACTATGGCAACTAATTTATTAATACATGAAGTTCGTTGTCCAATTATTAAAAGTACAAAGAGACCAGGGAGTAATTTAAATGTCTAATGCACCTCAAAAAATTTTAAGGTTAATTACAATTCTAAGCAAAGCTTCTTTAGATAAGTCCCTTTGGGTTTTTGCAGGTTTAAATAAAATCATAACAATAACATTACCTCATTGGCCAGCTCCAGGAGCACTGGGGCAGCTCCATTTTTCACCACTCCATTCAGGTACCTAGACAAGACAAAGCCAAGTGGTACCGCAGTGACAAGAAAAGGCTAGCATAGACTTGTCAGCATCCCCTGTGTGTACACATTTCTCCTGGGCAAATGCCATGTTCAACTCCTGTTGAAGTATGCTACTGTCATAGGGAAGTATCCAAGGGAAAAGCATAACAAAAGCAACTTACCTTAACACCAACTAACTAAGGTTGGGCAAGAGGTCTGAGCTCATCAGTTTTGCTTGTTTTCAAGTTTTAGAGGTGGTTTCTAAAGAACAATGCATTTGACTCTGGTTTTGTCTATATCACAGCCAACTGTCATGTGGAAAGGAAATTTAATGGCTCTCAGTTTGAAAAGTATCCATGCACCCATCTCCCACCTTTTTCTTGATCTCTGCTTCATAGGGCTGACTGAGACCCTCTCAAGAAAAGAATGGAACCGACTTGTCATAGGGGGTCAACACATCTTTGATAGGCAATATAAGTCATCTTATCTGCCCTGGATTTCTGTAATGACTTCTACTCTCATCATCACCTAACCCACCACTAAACAAAAAAATAAACAAAAATCTCCAAATACACCTCAGATATGGAAAATGGCATAGGTTTTTAAAAACAGACATTGGAATGTGCCATTTTCTACTTTAAACACTTGCCATGTCCTACATTAAATCTCAACATTAAACCCTAACCACTTAACAGTTCTCCTGAGTTTCTTCATAATCTACGTACTCCCCTCTCCCAGTCTCACTTCTAGTTGCTATTTCCTGCCCTTACCCCTCATGGATAACTTACCATTCATTTCAGGTTAACTTGCCATTCAGCTCAGATATCATCTTCTTCAATCCACCACCATCCAAGAACATGGTATAAGTGCTCCATAGTGACGGAGCAGCACCCTGTGGACCTCTCTATCACATAAAACAGCACATCATAATCCCCCCTTATCCTCCAAGGATACATTCAAGACCCACAGTGGATACCTGAAGCCATGTACAGTACCAAACTCTATATATACTATCGAGTTTTTTCCTATACATACACATCACAAAGTTTAATTTATAAATGAGGCATAGTAAGAGATTAACAATAATAGAACAATTATAATAACATACTAACATAAAAGTTATATAAATATGGTCTCTGAAAGTAGCTAATCGAAATATACCCACACTTCCTACAATGATGATGGGCGATAATACAATGTTTGTGTAGTGAGATGAAATGAGGGGACCACCATAGGCACAGTGCCACAGCATTAGGCTACCACTGACCTGCAAAGGATAGGTCATGTGGAGGATCATCAAGCTAGGAAGATGCTGGTTTATAATGTGTGGGTTAACCAAAACCACAGAGAGCAAAACCTTGACTAAAAAAAGTACTACTGTATTTGTATGTCTCAAGCTCATCCCCCATTGTAATACTGAAAGCCTTGTAAGGGTTGAAGAATTCTATTTTATTCAATTTATCATATGTAGCACTGCTCTTGGTTTATAGTGGATGATTATGTAATACATGTACATATATACTTTTTTAAATAAATGAATATATGTTGTCCAAAAACCCAAAATCAAGGATGGGTATTTTCTTTATAAAATATTATTTGCATGAGTATATCTAGGGTATTTGTCTTATAGTAAAAAAATAAAATCAATAGATGAGGTCTTCCATAGAAATACCAGAAGCACATACTAAATTACATTATTTCATAAGTACATTTCCAAAATGTACTTATGCTGTAAGCAAAGTAAGGTAAAATCAAGTTATTTAAAGTAGGGAGAACTTTAGGATCATTATAACCTCATATTATTTCTAAGAACTCCATTTTATGCATACTGAGATGCTTCCTGAATATATTATATAGCAAACTAACAGAGAAATAGGATTTTCAGATGCCATAAGAAAAAAATGAAGAAATAAGGCAAGTGTGGCTTAGAGAAGTTCTTGGGAAGTAAGTCAGTTGAGAACCTCAACTCACAGAAACAGCTCGTACTGAGAGGCCTGCTCAGGAGCAGCCGATCACGTGTTTGTGGCCACGAGAGTGCACTTTATGTCAGGGTATTTGATCTGACACTGACATCAGGATGCCTTTACAATTTTCTATTTAACATTCAAGTGTTCCATAAGTGTTTCTTGTGGGGTTTTTTATTATTTTTTATTAGTACATGTTTGAAGTACAGCATATAATGACTACATTCCTTGTAGGGAGTTGGTACATGTACATAACACATCAACTCTTTTTTCATCACCTTCTCCCCACCCCCATCTCTTGATTCCCTTCTCATTTAGGAAAGATCTTTCTCTATTTGTATTATCTACCTTTTGTTTTGCTCCTTATTTATATTTTGGGTTTCACATATAAGAGAAACCATGTAATAGTCAAGCTTTCCACAAGTAGTTCTTTTTTTTTTCTGGTACCAGGAATTGAACTCACGACCTTGTGCTTGCCTGGCAGGCACTGTGCCACTGACCTAAATTCCCAGCCCCTCCCACAAGTAGTTCTGAGAGCCGTAAGTTAGGCCTTATTCCAAGCTGAAGAAGCAGTAGGGAACCAAATACTCCTGTTTTTCACCATCACAGAGATATTCCACTGGTTGAAGAGTTAACAAAAACAGAGGGGAAATAAATACATACTGTAATGATACATGCTAGGATAAAATTTAAATTTTGATCAGCTGGTCAGGAAGGCAATCTCTCTCTAACTAGACTGTAAGTTCCTTGGGAAAGGGCTACACAAGCACACAATAGATGCCTCACAACGATGTGAGCTGTAATTGGGATTCAAAGATGTTCTCTTGACCTCCATTGTGCCACGATACTACAGTACTATCTTACCAACATGAAAACTAGTCTTTGCTGGAAATCTAACACTGGGTCTGTAATACTTATTTTAAAAGAAAAATCATAATCCTTTGAACAAGGATTCAGCAGTTGCCTGGCTTTTCAGGTTCATGTCACCCTTCTCCATTTGTTCTCTACGCTCACCCCTGAAAACATCAGCGCTCTGCCACTGTCTTCTCTGCATCTAGAATGCTCTCCTCTTCCTAATAAACTGAGAAGGTCTTTCATTTCTAGATTTTATGCATTCACATCGCTCCTGACACCCCAAATGGATAACTGATGGAACGCCACCAGTAGTCTGTGTACAGTCATACTGTGTCAGCACTTCTCACTATTATTTTACATAATTTAGGTACACAGCTGTTTTCCCACTAAATACTCATAGAAGAGTTGAAGGCAGGTACTTTGTCATTCACATGTGTATGATCAGTTGCTAGCACAGTCGATGGGACACAGTGAATCCACAATGAATGGTGCTACTTAAACAATAAAGTGGTATGGTTTTCAGAAACTGTTTTTACATGTACTGTCAATATCGTATTTGAACTAAACTTTTCTCCCTGTGGACATCTGAATAAAATTCAACTGATCAAATTCTCTAAAGCTACTGAAGTTGGTTCCTTAGTTAGCATGTACTGCGAGAAGGGATGAGATGGGGACAGCAATCCTAAAGTTTGTTATTGACAGGGTTATAAATCTGACTATGTAGTTGTGCACATCTGGTCAGACACACCAATTCAGATGAACTTCAATAAATTTTACTAAGAACGTTTCCTGCGTGGAAATATAATGACATTAGTCTTTCATTAGTATGAAAGAATAAAGAAATCCTTTCAAAATGAACACTACAACATGAAGAACTGCAGAAGTTTCCCAATAATTCAAAAGGCTGAGAAAACATTTTCTACTGCTATCTGCAGCCTATGAAGTTTTAGTTAGCCATAACACAATCACATTAAGTATAGACACTGAATTCTTAATTAACATCATCTCAGTGCGAGCAGGAATGCAGACATAAAGTCCCTCCTCTGCCAGTAGGAATGTCGCCTGGACATCTCTAGACAGTAATTTAGTAACATATTTTTTTAAATGTTCACATTGTTTGCACCAGTAATTACACACAGAGAAATAAAGAAACGACTCCAAGGTGCAGGCTCACGTGTCAAGATGTTTACTGCCGTATTATTTACAACAGCAAAATCCTGCAAGCACACGAGCTCAATGGAGGGATAACTCAGTAAATTTTTATACTTTCCCATGATGAAGTAAGGCAACCAATAAACAAAAGCTTTTTATAAAACAATATTATACCAACTACATTTTTCCCAATATAAAATTCACGATTCATAACTGCACCCAACCTCATTTATATAAAAATGGGTTGACAAGAGACTGGAATGAAACTTTACCCAGTAGTTAGCTGAGCAGCATAACTATGGGCAATATTCTTTTTTTTTTCCCTTCCCAAGGTTCTTTATTTTTCCCATTGGGGGATATTACTTTTACAAAAGAAAAAAAAAAGTAAGTTGTTATTAAGGTTTTCAAACTGCTTAAACATGCCTGATATTACATACTTTGCCTTCATTCTAGTTAGGGGAAAGCAACCAAAACCTGGGTGACGGCCAATTTAACTTACTAAAAACAGGGACCCACATGTTTAAAACAAGAGGCTAGTGAGGTCCATGCATCTGAAAGGTAACAAGGCTGTTCCCAAGGGGCAAGAGCAGAGGAGCTGGGGCACAGGAAGAAACTGGTCAGGCTGCTCTCTTCCAAGGCCATTACAACCTAACTTCATGTTTTTGCTTCAAATACTGTAATTCCTCAGAATAACTGAGGGTCATGTTTAAATAAATGTTAAGAAATATGAATATATTTCTTTTGTATCATTATTACCTACTCGACTGTCCCTTACTGATTAACTTAAAATTTTTACTTCTAACCTAAACTACCCAGATAATATCCCCCAAAAGTGTTTTCAGACTTTAATAATTAAATATGCTAATAAAACTGAGATTCAAAGTAGTGGCATAGAAATTTTAGAAATCATCTAATTAAAAGAATAGGAACTCTTTTCATAATGAGGCAAATGAGTATCAGAGGGTAATCCCATCACCTTTGACAAGGGTTTCCAAATTTTAAACACTATACTCTAAAATGTTCCATTTTCCTCTGCTTTCGTTACAAAGCTTTAAATCTAGTCATAGAACCATGATTTTATATGACAGACTCGTACCATGTACTATAAACAAGAATGTATTTTGGGGTGGTGTACGGAAAGTAACTTTTCAGTCTTTCTTTGCACGTTTCACAGGATTTCATTAGTCATTCTTAATTTTATAGTGTATGATTTAAGTTATGACTTAAATATTAATGTTAACTTTACCAAGGTGGTAATGAATTTTAAAGAAATTCCTTCAAATCTTAAAAAAAAACTTCTTAAGGAGGAACTCTGCTGGGCCCACAGTGTTTGGGGAGGGACGGAGTGAAGAATAGTGTGTGTACTTTCAGTAGATTTAATTATGTGAAACAAAAAGTATCTTCTACTATCTAATGGAGAAAATAATTTTTTAAAAATTTAACTCAAAAAAATGTAACTTCAATAATTTTCCTCTTCAATATCTACATCTCAATTCTTTAAAAATGACTTTAAAGAAATATGACACAAGCATTATTTACACATATTTATTTCATTCATAAAATTTTTGTGCATAAAAATCATTAATTTAAATCACTGGTGTCACTCTCACCACAGAAAGGCTGACCTGTCAATCCTGAGTATAATTTAACAGCATATTTCAAACAATTTTTCTTTCCAATATACCCTTGAAATATTTAGGAATCCAACCATTTCTAATGTAAACCATTACCTTTAGTGTTATAAATCATTCAATCATACTATAATGACAGTACAAATTTTAGAATTAAAAAAAACAGAGCTACTTTAAAGATTGTTTTGTAACAAGAGGTTGAAAAGTCTTAATAAAGGTGAAAATAAAATATCTTCTTTGAAAATTATGTTGCTGATTTAGTACCCAAGCTTTTCATTTTAAGATACAAAACCCATTTTAAACTGTGGCAGTTATAGAATGTATCTCCAAATGCCCTTACTTGATACATGTCTTTCCTTTAATTTCCAAAATAGCTAGCTCAATACCTATGATATAAAACACAACTACATCAAAATCCAATCTTACTTTTTCTACTTGCTCATCTAAATATAAAATAAATGAAAACTATTCTGAAAAGTTTCACATATACATGCAGATACATGCACATAGGAACATATGCATTTGACAAGAGTCTATACTTACTATAAAAGTCCCAAAGAGCCAAGTGAGAGTCACTAATATTATAACTACCTCCCACAGAGTTTGTATTCATTCACACGCACACACCAACACACTAAGCATTACCACATTCTTTAATTCTATATAAGAAAGATTTTGAAAACGTATTCAAAAAAGCACTAAATGACAGCTCCAAAACACAATGTATTGGGATATGATATAGAAAATTGATTTCATAATCACTAATTTATTCATAATTATTATAATTAATAGGTGCTATGATACCCTCTAGTGGGGCAGGCAGGTCATACCTCTGGTAATAACTTTCAATCGCCTCCGAAGTATGATGTTTGCTATGTGTTCTTTTAATATGTTTCTGAAACAAAACAAAAAGAAAGCTTTATGTTGTGTCACGGATTAAGTTCAAGAACAAGAAGGACATGTTTCTTGATCCCAATGACTAGCGTATAGGGCAAACTAAATAATAGCTTGGGGATTCAGGTAGTGCTAGGACTCTTTTTCCTTCTACATCATGAACTTATGCATTTTAATCTCTATTGCTGGCTGGGATGTCTTCAGACTGCACCACAAGGTACAGTATATATGTAAAAGCCAACAGGGTCATAGTAATTGAATCTAAATAAGTTTGCTTAGGGCTGCAGAGGGCAAAGAAAAACTTGTTCCCTCTTTCAACCTTTGTATTAATTTTCCTTCAATTCAATTCCTTCTAAGTCCGCTGCGCTCTAGTTTTACAATCCAATTGCCATTTTTAACCAGGAAGAACATTGCTTAAAAACAACTTATTTGAAAACTACAAAAAGTAATTCCATAGAGACTTGCCACTTGACTGACACCTGTCATCTCATGATAAATGACTCCATTTTCTGCCTCTCTTGCCTTCTGCCACTCCAGCAATGGTCATTTATCATCATCTCTGTCAGCAATGGAAAACGGCACTGACAGTGCAAGTCAGCAAACATTTAGCACATGGAACCACGCAACACAGGGAAATTATTATTGTCAGAATAATAATGGTTTAGCATAATTTATTACAGGTCCACCAAATAAGCAAAGGCTAGATGTTATTAGACAGATGGATGGGTAGGCTTGGCAGGCCTCCACTGAGACGCAGGCGGTGCTTGATGTGGAAAGGAGAACATCCTCCAACCCAATCAGAGAGCTGGCAGTTCAATTACAAAGAAATAAAGGGACATTCATCATTCAATTAGGCACCTGTCAGGCCTCACAAAGGAGGAAACTTCTAACCTGGTACTCCTGGGAGAAGATACTCAGCAGAGTGGCCTGCGATTGACTGGAACAAATAAAAGAAGGACAAAGTTAATTACTGGAGTGCACAGCAAAGAAACAAAAGAGAAAGCAGCTTCAAAGGTAGGCCTGCTGCCCTGTAATCTAACAGAACACGAAAACAAGTGTGGAAAAGTTGTTCCAGATGAACACCTCAAACAAAGGCTTCCTGCTGCTAGGTCAAGGGGAGAGAAAAAGGGAAAGGGGAAAATGCGAACGTTCTCAAGGCAGGTATCACATTATTCGGATCTTTTTTATACTTTGAAAAAAGTGAGAATCATATCTGTAGTATGCAATGGTGCTAACAGTGACTACAGTGAATTAAGGTCTTTTTCCATAAATAACTGAGAGACTTCAGTCTCATATGTAGTAGAGAACACACAGCTCATTCATAGACAACATCCTGCAATTTATTCTATTAGCAGACAGGTATCTTTTTCTGTAGCTATCACAGGTTCAGGGGGGAAACTTTGTTCTTTCCTAGAAGTAGCACAGAAACCACTGGAATATTCCCACTGACACCACTGTACTTTGAAAACAGAAGCTTTCCCAGCAGGAAGCAGAGGTCCTTGGAGTGCATCATTCCCGAGGACTGCTGTAAGCATTATTCACCTAAGGCTATGCAGTGTCAAACACTTGGCAATGAAGCAACCTGGAAAACAGTCCTCTCAAGTGGGAATTTTCCTCTTGCAACTGTTAACACTGAGAAATGGAACGGAATTTTTCTTTCCTTTAAAAAGCAATCAATGCTCTATTGCTACTCTTTTTGACTGCCCTCTAAGATTAACCTGATCATATTTTGAAAATTGTTATTTCTAATATACTTCACTATTAAATTCTGACTTCTACAATAGAAGGGATTATACTTTAATAATTTGACTTTTATAGTATGCCAAAATTCTGTGAAATAATTAAAATTTCTCTATTTATGAATAAACACTCAAGTACATCACAGAAAATTTAAAAAGCGAAATAAAAATGACACTATATTTGTTTACTCATGGTCACAGGATTGCATCTTCTGGACACCATCATAGATCTGCCTTCTCATCCTCTCCATCTAAACGAAATTACATGAGTAGGTGAACAAAAAATACCATAGACATTCACTAAGGAAAGCTCATACATAATTATAGAACTATTTCAATAAGTCAAAAGTAATGAGAAATGATTGAATACAATTATAAATTCATTACAGTTTGATTTTTTTCAATTTCCCTTTAATATTGGAAACTACCCTGAAAAAGCCAATTTTGTGTATAAAATCTTTCTATTATGCTTGGCTTGCCTCAGCTTAACATGCAAATCACATCTATGGATAGGGTTCTGACAATAGGCTTCTGAGGGAAAAATGGGAAAATGAAGGCCAGATCTTCGAAAACCGCTTAATTAAAATGTTAGGAATTAATGTGCAATAAATAGACCCCACCTCATTGTATAGCAAAATAAACTTATGCTATTAACCATTTAATAGCACACAGACTGTCAATCTCTAGGTTCCTAAAGATATAATGAAAATAATGCATTTGGAGTGACTAATGAGGTAGAAACTAACTGTAAATAAAACAAAATGGAATTGTAGGTACCCAGAATGGGAAGATTTAAGAGACAATTGCGAGATAAACAGTTAAGGTGAGATGTGGAGATACTGAGAGTACAGTTTAAATTGAAGATGACACAGGATAGCCCTTTAACCAGAAAAAGTGTCTCTAAACTGTGTAGAAGTGAATTCACCTAAAAACCATGGGCACAGCTTATGCAGCAATCCACTTTCTCTGTGGCCAATAGGGCTAGAGAGAAGATTCTAGCTTACAGTAAAAGTAAACCTGGCTGAAACTAAAAACAGAAGACAATTTATATGTTGTACCAACAAAAAACACACTAGGGTCCAGAATGTTCACAGAACTAAGCAATTTTGCTAGGGAGTTTGAAAGCCCACAACCCACTCCTGTAAATGCTGACCTTACAGAACAGGGTTCTGAACAAACGCCACATCATAAAAGAGCAGAAGAGTAGTTTTGGTACAACCAAGACTTTGATCCCTGTGTGTATTTTTTACATTTTATTCCAGTATGTTACTGCTGAGAAAGTGCACCAGAAGGATAGACCGGACAGGGAAGGAGGGGAACACAGGGATACAGGATCTCAAATCTACAGGTCTAAAGAACTCACCAATACCAGCTTCACCTCACCATACTACTCCCTTTATTTTTAAGATGGGGAAATGAAGAGAAGTTAAGGAAAGCACACAGTCACACAGCTAGATAGGCGGTACACCTGTGAATCGAAATCCAGATTCAATTCCAGCACCTAACCCTTTATCCGCATGGAAACCTGCCTTCTTACAGTCCCAGAAATCAGTCCTGCAAGTGCTATATGCTAATATCCCAGCTTAAACATTTACATGATGTCACATTACACTCCAAACAACTCTGAAAGATGAAGCAGGTTGCTTTGTTTGATAGAAAATTGAAGCCACAGGAGGTCAAGTGCTATGACCAAATTCTATGGCTTCAGAAAATATTCCTTTCTTGAAAAATCAAATTACAGTTTTCCCTTAATTAGCTACATAAAAACAATCTTCTTTTTGTGTTAAAAGATAAAGGAGCTATGGACTACAGAGAACAGCAAAGGATTAAAAGACTGTTGGGTCATTTCCATTATTCTGCCTGCAACTAAGGTGTATTTTAACTGCCACCACTGCAACAAGTATCTCTATCTGATTGTGCATGTGTCTTTTACTCAAATGGTGTTTACTTCATATAAAGCAGCTTTGAAGCCTTCCCCAAACATGCTAATAAATTACCTGATCTTTATAGGATAGCACTCTCTATAAACGTGTTAATTTAATGAAACAATATTTAATGAAAAGTTTCTGGCAATGAGCAGGTAATGGCAAGTGGATGAGCTGAGTTGCTAGGGGTCCTGCTGGGCCCTTGCAGCATCTAGGGGTTGACTTTGATCCTGGCTTCTGGGACATAACAGATGAAAGAGTGGTGCAAAACAGCGAAACAGACTCTCAGAGATTTGGTGTCCAGACACTGGAATATAGCAATTTGAGCAAGAGAGAAAGGATGAAACTGGGTCCCTGGAACCCAGCAATGATCTGAAATGAGAACTGAAGTTCACGGTGAGAGTAAAGAGAGAAACCTCAACAGAGAAGAAGGAGGTGGCGAGCGGCGCTTTTTCCCTGAGCCCTACTCACTGCGTGGGAAGGGCAGCTAGACTGGCACATGCACAGTGACTACTGGAGACCCAAGGGGTCTTCATGGAGAATCATACCAATGGAAGAGCAGCAGATGCAGAAGACTGCAGTGGCTGGTGAGGTATTCGGGTTCAGACGTCCCCCAGGAAAGGGTGATTGGCCTGTAGCCATCTTGGAGAAGGGCCAACTGAGCTCAGAACTGCTTCATGGTGGTTCCATCTATTGGCTCCTAGTGTCAGGGTGAATGGAACCAAGTACAAGCTGGCAGGAGGTCAAGGAACTGACTTCAAGCTGGCAAGAGGCTGAACAAACCAGGTTCCAGCCTCACAGCCAGAAACCAGCCTGAACCTCAGTGGGACTAAAGCTGCAGCCTTGCCAGCATTATCTACTACCCTGCCATAAATCTACAGCTGTCTTGCTGGGATTAATCAACATATATCTAGGCTCTGTCTGTCCCCTCTGTCTGGCAGCAACACTAGAGATGCCCTGAAGTGGACTTTTCTTTTCTTATCTTTTCTTCTTTTTCTTTCCTTTTTTTGTTGATTGTTCTTGTTTTTATGAGTGTAAACACCGCTTCTAGTTTTCTTTTGTTGTTCTGCTCTTGTTTTTATTTCTTCCTTCTTTCTTTCCCTCCTATTTGCCAAAGTTCTTGTAATCTTCTTTTGTCCTCCAATCTTGCTTCTAATCTCTAGTTTTTCTAGTTCTCTATTTTTCCCCGAAACCCCTTTTAAATTTTCTCCCCTGAGGATAAAATCACCACATTGAGGGTGTATTTACTGTATACAATTTTCTGGTATGTCTCAGATTTTGTTATATAACTACAAATATATTTCATATGGTTAAAGGTGGCAAATTAATAGTTAACACAGTTCGTCATTTTCTACGTTGTGTTTGAAGCTACTGTTATTGCTGATTGCACTATTTTAGCCAAGGTGATATAACTGTTCTAATCTGTTGTTCTTCCTGGTATGGCAACACTGAGATTGCCTAAGGGTCATAAACAATATAATAGGCCAGTGCAAGGAACCAGGGGCTAGGCCAAATAAGGAGTAATTTCTAATCCCCAATAAACTGAAGAGGTAGTATCCTGCAACATACTCGCAATGTAAAAGCCAGCTACACTTGGAAGACATCTCTGGTAAGTAGTCATTTCTTAAGGGTTCTAAATACTAGGAATAAAGCTACCTGTGATAAGCAATTTCGAAGCATCAACCTAGGAGTTAAACTAAAAAAAAGAACAAAAGTAAAGAAATTAAGAAGACACTTAAGCAAGATGCAACCCTAGACTTTCAGCTCACCAAATGCAAACTCAGGAGTGAAGAGGTGAAACAATTCAAAAGCCACCTATCTGGACTCTCTAAAGTGGGAACAGTGGAAGTAACAAAGCAGATGGATGAGACTCTAGTAAAAATCAAATGAGAAATAATCTCTCAGCCCAGCATGGTGGCCCATGCCTGTAATCCCAGCACTTGGGAGGCTGAGGCAGAAGGATCACTGCAAGTCTGAGACTAGCCTGGGCTACAAAGTAAGCTTACGGATAGCCTGAACTGCATAATGAGATCTGGTCTCAAAAAGACCAAAAGGAAAAAAAAAAAAGATTATCTCTCAGATAACTACAGAGATGGTGACCACAATAAGTACAGAGCAGTTAGAGATGAAAAGTTTCTGAGCAGTAAAATACTGTATACTCTGTGTAAAATCCAGATGTCCACAGGCAGAATTCATTCTGATCTATAACTCTGTTTTTATGCTATGTCAGATAAATATGAAAATGTGTGTATGTGTGTATATTTATACACATAGTACTAAACATATAAAATTGTGACTGGCTTAAACATACATTTTTGTAACATGCCTTCCTCACATAATGCACTAATATTATCAATGTCATTAAATATACTTATTTTTAGATTAACTGTATTGTAAATAAAGTACAAGAAAATCCCACATGGGACAAATGTACAGTACAACAAATAAGTATTTTAAAAAAACAAAACAAACTCTTCTGGGCCAAGAAACAGAATATTGCCAGCACCCCCCAAAAAAACCCTACCTAATCACCAACCCTTCCCTCTTACAAGTGGACTGATGCTTCTGATCTTGACTTGCTTTTCTTTACAGTTCTATCATACAAATGCATCTCCCTCATTCTACAGGTTGGCTTTTCCTGGAGGAAACTCTACATGAAGTAGTTTTATTACACTGTGCCCTCTTTTACATCTAACCTTTCATGAAACATCTGAGAGTGACCCATGTTAATGCAAGTACGTGAATTCATTTTCACTGCTCTGTACTACATTCTCCTGTATTAGAGTACCGCTGCTGTGATCTCTTGCTGCAAGACTCTGGGTACAGATTTGTACACATTTCTAATGGATAGAAAGATAACAGTAGAAGTCAATGTCATTGACATGCACATCTATAACTTTAACAGACAATACCAGTTTTTCAAGTAGTTGTAACAATTTTAAACTCCTACCAACACCGCATTACTATACATTCTCATCAAACTTACTTCTGGTGCTTGTTTACTTTTTCATTTTCTTTGTGGTATCTTCTGAAGTATAAAGTACTCAATTTTGATGAACTCTAACTTATTACTTTGTTTTACTTTAGTACTTTTTGTGCCTTGTCTAAGAAATATTGGCCTGCTCACACTCATGAGGTATTTTTACATACTTTCTTTTAGAAGATTAATAGTGTTGGCTTTTACACTCAGCTCTATGATCAATCTTGAATTAATTTTGTGTGTCAGGACAGGCATCACAGTTTGTTTTTATTATTTTCATACAAATGCACAATTGACCACACACCATTTGTCCATTAAATTATGTTAGTGCCCCTGAGGAAACAGAAAAACTGAGAGTCTCTTTTAGAACTTTCTAATCTGTTCCACTGATTTATGTGCTTATCTTGACATACATATCTTATTATTTTGATTGTTCTAGCTAAATCACATACATTTAATGCAAGTACTTACTAATTTATTTAGGTTTAACACTATTATCTTACTAAATGACAACTGTCCTACCCACTACACATAACTTTTCTCTTTTTTCTTGTCTTCTTTCCAATTTAATATTTAGTCACTATTTTTCCTTTGCAACTTGATCTTATTGGGCACCATGGCACATGTAAATATTGTCCCAGCATTTTGGAGGCTGAGGCAGGAGTATCACAAATTTGAACTCCACCTGAGCAACTCAGTAACTTAGCAAGACCCGGCATCAAAAAATATATATAAAATTAAAAAAGGGCTGGTGATGTAGCTTAATGCAAAGGCCTTGGATTCAATCCTCAGTACAAAAACAACAAAAAGAAAGAATAGGAAAAAAATTAGGAATAACTTTAGGCATAATAATTTTAAAATTATTCTTTTAATGATTATCCTAGTTAAGCAAGATTGATAATTAATGCCTCATTAATTTACCAAACTGACTATTAACTAGTGAGTAACTATGCATGAAAAATATAAAAACACTACAATACTATCTACAGTTCCCCTCCTGTCAGTTCCCACAAGACACTGTTATTATTCTAGATAGTCTCTGCTCATACACATTCGCTTATATGCGCCATCTCATTGCTCTTCATTCCCTCCTTCTCCAGTCTTCCATCAGAAATTGTTTTCTTTTAAAACTCCCTTCAGTGTAGATATGTTGGATTCAGCTTATCATTCTGGGAATACGCTCAACCATAATGTCTTCAAATAATGCTTTTGCCCTCTCTTTCTCCTCTTTCTGAGATTTCCAATATATTAATTTTTAGCTCTCCTAACTTTATCCGATCTCTCACTCGCTTCATATGTTTCAACCTTTGTTATTCTAGTTTATTCTGTGAACTATCTTCCTGTATACACATTCTCTCTTCACTAATACCTAGTTTATGCTTAAAATCATCCAATGAGATAAATCCATCCAATTCTGACTACAGCAATTTTCAGTTCTAGATTTCCTATTGGATTATTTTTCAACTAAGCTCCTCGCAGAATATTTCAGTCTTCTTTTAACTCCTTGAACAATGCAGAAATCTAAAACTTCTGTTTAGTAGTAGTGGGATAATATTTGAAAAACTGCTTCATAAGACATGAGAAACCTAATGTGATATTTTCTTTTTCCAAAGGGGATTCTCATTTCATACTGGGAAGCTCTAGGAGTTTAGGATCTCCTTAGTCCAACCTCAGATATTAATTTTCATTACTGATCAGGTAAGTTTGAAACTGTCATGTATGCCTCTTCTAATTTCAATTCACAGTTACTCTGAGGATGTATATGTTTAAGGTCCCACCCCAAAGTTGGAACATTTGAAAAAGCTACCATCTTTGGCAATCCCTAAATTTGGTCCCCTAGTCCTGCAACACTGTCAAAAGTCCTGTTCAGAACTGAAACTGTATCACATCTCTAGGTAGGGCTCCCAACTCTATCTTCAGAAATTATAAATGCCTGCATAAGTAACTCATAGGTTAAGGAGAAAGTCATGATGGAAACAATGCAGATGCATAAAACTGAGCAATGAGTATGAAACACATCAAAATCTGTGGGAAATGTATCCATTAACTAGACATTAGAAGAAAAAAGAAAATAATTTTGTTGTTGGAGGTTCTAGCAAACTATAGATCTCTGGAAATTTATAACTGTCTTTCAGTGGAACATGATAAATTGCTGTTAAAAACCAAAAAAGAATACACAGTTGGAAATACTCTACAAATGTGTAAAAACATAAAGTATGAAAATTGTGATATGGGTAAATTCCAACACAGTATTTACCAACAAGTTATAGAATTAAATCCAATGTGATACAATTTATGTAAAGCATGGCACAGCAAAATATAATTGAAATACATGAGAATGACACACTAAACTCAGGATAACCTCAGGTAAAGAAAAAGGAAACTAGTCAGCTGTAGCTATTACATTAAAAAAAAAAAATCCAAAGGGGAAGGAGAATGTAGAACAATGTTAGAATATTCCCTTTATGTAAAAGTAAAAAAGCAAACATAAGCAGAGATAGATTCAAAAGGTTCATTAGTCTTTATTATTTTAAATCTTGTGCTATATTTCATAATAAAACTAAACATGTAGGCAAAAAGAATTGAAGAGGAGTTAGAAAAATTGATCTTTTAGATTCTTTTCTGTTCTAAGTCCCACCCTGTTCTAAATGTTCTGATTTAATTACTGTCTTAAGTACCTATACTTCTTTCTTTTCTAATTAAATTTAGTATTAACTTTTTAGAACAAGCCATAACATAAATCAGATAAAGAATAAGAAGCCCGGGTGACAGATATTTAATTTCAGTGGCAAGACTCGACTTGTGATAATTTTTCTCTTAAGTAATCCCAATAATTCCAACACATTATATAATTAATAGATTTGTAAGAAATGTTTATCAGTCATCTCTTCAAATTTCAATTTTTTACTTGCAGCAATGATTTCTTTCCTTAATGATATTAAACTACATTGTGGGAAGCCCTTCAATTAAGTTTATAGTAGTTTTACTGTAATTGCAAAAGGAAAAAAGAGGGGAGAGAGAGAGAGAGAAAGAGAGTGGGAAAGAAAGAGAAAGCGAGGAAGGGAGAGAAAGAGACACAGAGAAAGAAACAATGATAACCTGATAATGGTCAGTATAGGAAGGCATGACCTTCCCTTCACTGGCTAAAGCGCAACTTCCTTCCAATTCTTCCTAGCCTGTGGCTCTCCCTCATCTTCTTCCAAGTACCTTTTGTTCTCCTAAACCACAACCTGTCTGCTGTCCCTCACTTTAAGCACTTGAACTTCTACCTCTCCCCTCAAAGCAAAAGTCAGATTCCTAAACTTTAAAGCTAGCCCTATCCTATCTGACTTCTCTGCAACATCTTTCTTCCTCTAGATACCAGAACACTATTTTTTGATAATTCTCTTCCTACTCTGTTAACCACTTACCTTTTTCCACTGTTTGTCTTTTTTGCTGGTGTTTTCTAGGAATTCTCTTCAATCTCCTCTTTGCTCCCTATATACTAACCTGGGTGGTTGCACACGCTGTTGTGTTCTCAACAACTACTTCTACAGCTTCTGAACACATTATATAAACATTATACACACATGTGCGTGCGTGCGTGCACACACAGAGTTGTGACAGGCAGGGCAGAGGGTCTTCAGTCTCCTCTCTACTCAGAGCATAGGGCTCATGTCACCTACTTGCCACAGGTACAGTACTTTCAAATCTAACTTACCACCACAAATCTTTCCTGTAAACATGTTTTCATATCCCACCTCTCCTAAGTTAATTCTTTCCATAAACGCAGAGGACTGAACTAGACGTTCCCAGGTCACTCCTGACACTTGCTTTCCCTTGCACCTGAGTCATCTCAACAGTCACCAAGTTTTGTTCATCGTACCCTCAAAATCTCTGTTCACAACTGACTTCTCTACACCACTAAATAGTTTCCTTTTTCACTTCCCTGCTTCCTACATCTATACCTTTTAATACACTGTCCAATTTACAATGTTTCTAAAATAGCCACCTGATTTTTTTTTTTTGTTGGGGGGGTTTCCAGGAATCGAACTCAGGACCTTGCACTTGCCAGGCAGGTGCTTATGCCACTCAGCTATATCCCCAACCCGCCACCTGATTATGTTACCCTCATGGATTAAAAATTCCTAGTACAGTATGTAACTACTGCCTTCAAGATGACTTTTCTACTCATGAGCAAAGCACCTGAGGACTTGTTCACCTAGCTTAAGGGCCTTACATTTTAAAGTCTCACAACTCTTACCTGCTTTCAGCTTCCTACTTTAATCTCACCACATCCACTATTACTTGCAATGTTCTTTCCATAGTCGAAAATATTTTTTCTTTTTGTTCTCCTTGGGACATTTGTATTCTTACAGTAATAATCAGATTCCAGATATTACATAACATGTTATCACTGTTCAATCAAGTTATTTAGTAAAAAGAATATTTCCTGAGACAAGAGATAAAATTTTTTGGATTAAGCCTGATCTTTTCTCTCTATAAATGACAAAAGTAAAGGCTATAGATGAGACAATTTAGCTAAGAGCATCGAAAGCATTGTTTTATACCATGTAAATAACAGAAAAAATAAGTTGTGCAACAACTGGGACTTTCTGGATTAATACTTTGTTATGTCATCTTAACACATAAGAATATAGGAATATGAGATTTTAATGAAGTATAATGATTCAGTAATCATTGTGTATTCATGACCAATGTGTACAAATTAAGCCATAAATATAATGAAAGAATAAAGTATTCTAGAATGTAAGTAACAGTACCAATAGTCCCAAAACCCACAGCTTTTTGCTTCTCACCACCAAGAGGAATTCTCCTCCTTCATCACTTAATCCTCATTTCTCAGGATTAATTAGATCAGTCAGTTGGCAATGTACTGGTCTCCTGACTTGCTGGATGAACTGTCACAAGTTCCAAATTGATATGTCAGAATTTGCAGGGTTTTATTATATGTTGAGTATAATTATAGATTTTTATGGGGAAATAACTTTGTGCCTTCTAAAACTATGGTTTTTATCCCTCCTAATCACTCAATGGTTTTGTAAAGAAACATCTCCTTTCACATAAATCAGTGAAAATAATGGACTTGCTTTTCAGCCAACTTTTTTTGGAAGGGTCTATTCTATAGGAGAAAGGAATTCATACTATAAATCATGAATATTCTACATATGTAAACATGGATATTTATAGTGGGATGCATGCAAAAAAACTAAAGAAAATCAACACATATTATTCTCTTTCTTATTCCATAAAAATAAATGGGCAAAAAGAGAACTTAATTTTAAAATTGGCAAAGAACTTAGACATGCATCCGAAGAAGACATACAAATTGCTAAACAGCAGGAGAAGATACTCAACATCATTAATCATTAGGGGGAAAGCAAATTAACCTACAGTGAGATACTAATTCAGACCCACTAGGCTAGCTAGAAAAGAACAAAATAAACCATAGACATTAACAAGTGTTGGCAAAGATGTAAAGAACTAGAACCCTCCTACATTGCTGGTGGGATTCCAAAGGGTGCAGCCGATATAGAATATAGTTTGTTGGTTCCTCAAAATATTAAATACAGAGTTACCATATGATCCAGCAATTTCATTTCTTGGTATATATCCAAGAAAGCTGAAAATATATGCTACATGAAAGCTTGTACACAGTGTTCATATGAGTATTCACAATAGCAAAAAAGTAGAAACAACCCAATTATTCATTAATTGATGAATCAATAAATAAAATACAGTACATCCACACATTGGAATATTCAGCAAAGAAAAAAAGAAGAAGAAACAGAAGTACTGGTTCATTCTATGGCACAGCTAAGCCTTGAAAACATCTTATGACAAGAAAAAGTCCAATCACCAAAGGCTACATATTGTATGATTCCATTTATATGAAATGTGCAGAATAGGAAAATCTATAGGAATAGAAAGTAATTAGTAGTTGCTAGGGCTGTGGGAAGGAAGGCATACTCATTAGTTACTGCTAACAGGCATAGGATTTCTTTTTAAAATGATGAAAATGTTCTCAAATTAGACAGTGTGACCATTATACAACTTCAAGAATACACTAAAAACTACTGAATTGTACACTTTTTTTCTAAAATGGTGAAATTTATGGTATAGGAATATCTTAATACAGCTGGGATAAAAAATGAGAAATCAAAATTGTAACTTATTTTCCTCTATGACAGCTCCATTTTCCCCACTATAACTATAAAATTTTAAATGTGACATCACCATATGGAAAGTGATTATTTTCCCAAGTTATGTGTAATTTTCCCTCATTTAAGATAATTTTTCTGTCCTTCAGAACAGTAGTTTTGTAAATTTATAGTAGGCATCTTTACATATTCCACAAATATTTACTAAACATTAGAGAGAATCAAAAGTTGTATTGTTTTACACCACGTGTAAAACAAGGCTGGCGATGTGCTTCAGCAGCAGATCACCTGCCTTCCTAAAACATGTGAAGCCCTGGGTTTGATCTCCAGCATCATTAATTAATTCATTCATTCATTAATAACATTTTTAAAAATGGTATTGTCAAGGAAGCACCGATAGAGAATATTTTGTTTAAAATCTAATTGGAAAAACCACTATTTCTGGTTTTAAGTTTCACCATCTGAAGACAGATTTGTGACATCTTTTTAAAATATTTTCATCTTGAAAGTTCTATAATTTTATCAACTCTACAATTGCAGAAGTTAGATTTGTAAATTCTTCTCTTCTTAAAACTATAAAGCCTAGTTTATCAGAAAACTATTCTCAGGTCCTAATAGTAATGGCCTACAGTCATAATGAATTTGGACATGTCTATGAGATCCCTAATAGAGTAACTCTGCTCTAGGTCCACAGAGTGATTTAAGTTATTCATTAAGACCTAGGTATTCCAAGTAATCAGACCATAGAGTGAGATGATAGAAGAAAATAGCTCCTTTCATTCACCACTGACTATAAGGTACCACTTCCTCCAATAGAGGTTAGACATTTACTTTATGAGTTTAACACAATTATTTCACTGCTGAAATCCCAGTACCCCACAATCACCTATTTTTCTAATACAAAACATCAAACCCAGATACTTAATAAAAGAGTCACCAGATCCTCACTTGA
Organism: Chinchilla lanigera; assembly: GCF_000276665.1. Taxonomy (NCBI): domain Eukaryota; kingdom Metazoa; phylum Chordata; class Mammalia; order Rodentia; family Chinchillidae; genus Chinchilla; species Chinchilla lanigera. The sequence goes on along the minus strand of NW_004955416.1, from coordinate 3,846,127 downwards.
AAAGTTAGCTTATAAAATATATATATAAATAATTCTGCAAGTATTGCTTTTCTTTGGGAGAAGGTCTCTGGCTTGTGTTGGGTAATCCCAAGAAAACACTCCAGTAAATTATAAGAATTTACAACACCTCCCCCCTTATCTCTTTGCACCAACTTCAAACTGAATTATTTGTGTGGCTCTTGAGATTTTTTATTATGGTGGCCTAATGTTAAGGAAAACAGAAGCAATCCTATTCTTAAATGGGTCTGGTTTTAAAAGGCATTTGCAAAAAAAAAAGAGGGGGGTTCAAAATACAAAATAATATGGAACAATTTCTAATTTTTATTAAAGTGACAAAAACACTTCTCTAACAGTGTTTTGTACAATTTAGTGGGAAAATTATGTTACTGCCACAAAAAACACAACTACAGTACTAACACCTACCCTATAATTGTAACCTTTGTACTCCACCATATCCTTTGCTGTTCCTTCTGCAGAAGACTTAAACCGAAAACTAGTCCCAAATAACCCTATTAGTTTTTCATCAGTAATATTCAGAGCTAAAAGGATGAGCAATTCTGACCCACTTCAGATAGTTTTCTTAAAACAGCTGCTTATCAAAATCCAGTGAATTAATTTCACTTTCTCAAGTATGTCTGTGCAGTGCTAGGGATAAAGCCCAGGGTGAGCATTCTACCACTGAGCTCCACTCCTTCAAGTCCTTATCTTACAAATAAAACCATGCTAAGCCTTGTACTATAGCCACTTAGCTTTACTATAGTTGCTGTAAAAAATTAATGCAAATGTGGTGGATTAATAAAGAGAAATTTATTCTTTCACAGAATTTTAAGAATTTTATGATTAAGAGATACACTAAGACCATAGCAAGGGGTGAAACACAATAGATGTATTCAACATTTTATTTCTGAGGATGATTACATGTGTTTGTCAAAAATGCATGTAAGAAAACCAAACAACTGCATGTAAATCAATATAAAATTTAATAAAAATTGAAAAGATAATATAATTTTCAAGACATTTACCTTAACCAGTGTTCTATGAACTCATGCTGGCTTGGTACCCCTGCACAGACATGGTGGGGGAGTTAATTTTATAAATATATAACTTAATACATATAACTTTAATATATACCTAAAAGATAAAGATATAGCAAAAGAAAAAACATGCATAACAAAATATAAACCCTATAAATATGAACACATCATTTTTGTAGTTCATTTCAAATAAATTTACAGATTGCAATCTGACTTTAAAAATGCTTAAATTTTATTTAAGAGACCAGAAAATATAAAAGGAAAAATATTTAAAAACAATGGCAATGTTTCTATAAGAGAACAAAGCAGGACTCCAAACAGGATCACAGGTCACCCGGTTAGTCCATGATCCTGCAGTGTGACAGGGTGCTAAGGACAATGCTGGTATCTCCCCGGGAGCACTCCAAAATCATATGCTGAAGCCTGAATCCCCAACATGATGACATCTGGAAATGGGGTCTGGGTACATAATTAGAGTTAGATAAAGTCATCGGAGTGGGCCCTTATTATGGGATTAGTGACCTTACAGAAAAGATAAAAAGATCCACATGAGCTCACTACAGAAAGGACATGTGAGCACACCCTGAGAGCAGTTATCTCCAAGGAAGTAAGAGGACCCACACTACAGCAAGATTTTTTACCTCCAGAACTTGTAAGAAAATTAATTTCTATTGTTTAAGCCATCCAGCCCAATGAAATTCTCTTATATGAATTTCATTGTGGCAGCCCAAGCAAAGACTCAGGTTAATCTTACATAACAGGACACATTGTGAGAATTGGAAATTAATCATTCATTCTTCCAATATTTTCAGCTAGCTAATTAATTTTTCAAGTTCTAGGGCTGAGCCAAGTTTAACTCCGAGTTTATTTCTTAGGAAGAAAATTCTGAAACTCCCCTCCCCACAAAACTGCATCAGCTTATTTACATAGAGTTTTTTTATGTAATCTAATTTTACTCCATGATGTTCAATTTTTTTCCCTTTGATTTTCCAAATTATCTGGCCTTGCTTATTATATGTGAATTGCCCTGAATGGATCTCTTGTCTCAGGAAATTCCTCAGTGTATGAAATCCTATAAGAATACTCACTCTACCAATTACAGAAACTGACAGGGCCTAGGGATTTAGCGCAGTGGCACAGCGCCTGCCTGGCAAGCGCAAGGTCATGAGTTTGATTCCCGGTACCAGAGAAAAACCAAAAAAAAAGAAAGAAAACTGAATGGATATCTAGGTGCCAAGTTTAGTTCTCTGACTACAATGCTATCAGTACACATCTCATAAATACAACTACTTTCCAGCATTTCTGCAGAGTAAAAAAGTTTAGACAACTATTTAAAACCACTTAAATATTTCTCTACTACTTTTCTGCACAAAAAATATTTAATCTGCCTATCTTATCTTTCTTATCTTAATAGGTTACAAAAAAACAGTGAAAGTGATTGACAAGTTTACTTTATAAGTTTTATAATTTACGTAGATCATGCTGTAACTATTACTGTCTTTTACAACTTCTTTCCAAATAAGTTCTGGTACAATATTATGATATTAATAATCTCATACTTTATTTTCTAGCCTCTATTCCCAAGCGAAACCTCAATTACCAAACTGATGCTCTTCAGTTAAGAATTTAACAAGGTTTGGATATGGTGGCTCATGCCTGTAATGCCAGCACTTCTAAGAATCTGAGGCAGAAGTATCACAAGTCCTACCTCATCCTTTGTAACACAGCAACCTCAGCGAGACCCTGCTTCAAAATTTAAAAAAAACTGAAAAGGAAAATGCTAGAAATATAAGGCCCAGCGTTCAATCCCCAGTAAAAGTTAACAAGGAAATGAGCACAAAAGTGGCCTCCTGAATTTTTGTGGTGCCTTTAAATAACCTCAGTAGTGCTCTTACTGGTCAAACAAACCATGTGAAGCCTCAACAGATGCCATGTTTTCCCTACTATATTAGTTTGAAAAAAAACTATAGATTCTCAATCTTTAAAAACATCACCATTACCATGATATAGACTATAATTATTCTACAACCACCCGTTTTAATAATAAATGCTGGCACTATTAAAACAACAAATGGAACGCCTTAAGATGCATTAAGCTCTTCTCTTATGAAACACAAAATTCTAAATCTCACCACAAGCCTTTTATTCTTGATTCACAATCAAATCCTTTTGGCAGTTAGTCTCATCTCAGCACTTAATGTCCTTCACTCCAATAAAACCAATCTTACATGGCTGTAAACGCCTTCCCTACTTCTCCATGTGTCTTAAGAAAAATCAAAGGATGAGCAGAGATGAGATTCAGTAGCTGAAACTATGCAGTCTATAAGTAAGCTTTGTTATATAATTTTTCTAACATTCAATCTTAACTTTTCCCCATTTCTGTTGATCTCTAATACAGAAAGGGCACTCAATAAACACCCATGGTGACTATGATAAGTGACAGTATGTAGTGCTTACTAGGCACCAGGCATTGTTTCATTGAATCATCATAACGACAAACATAAAAGTGGGGTTATTATTTAAGAACCTGACGGGGAGAGGTGAGATAGCTTATCCAAACCAACAAAGCAAGAATGTGAATGCAGGCAATTTGGCCTTAGGTTCCTAATTACTGCATCCAAATGACAAAACAACCTACTTTGAAACACCAGTACTCCAATGTATGTATCACAGGATTCCTAGCTGCAAGTAATTCCATCTACTCAACCTGATTTCAACAACAAAAAAGGCTTCTAAGCAGCTCAAGGTATCTCCTGTAAGACCAGAAAGTCAGGCTCACCAGCCTCATCACCACACACAATATCTAAGCACAGGGCAAGAGTGCTCCCTTCAGACACCACTACAACCCTACCAAGGATTCTATCCAGAGTGCCAAGAGTACCACCCTTGCAGCTCCCAATAACTGATCACCCCCACTATAGCCCTTGCCAAAAAGAGTGGATTCTTCAGCTGGGTGTTATGGTGCACGCCTGTAATCCCAGCACTCAGGAGGCTGAGTAGAAGCACTGCCACAAGTTCAAAGCTATCCTAGGCTACATAGTGAATTCAAGGCCAGCCTGGATACAGAGCAAAATCCTGTTTCAATACCCACCCCCCAAATGTGGATTCTTCAAACAAAGGCTATTTCTTCATTAAAATTCACCACTGGGGGCAGAGGGTATATGTAGCTCAATAATAGAGTGCTTGACTAGCATGTGCTGAGTTTTGGCACCAGCCAGAAAGCTGTCTTCCCTGATAGAAACACAGAGGCAACGCACCCCAATACCATGTGGGGAGGTGTGTGCTGCTCACACCCTGGAGTCTTCCACAACTTCCTGCTCCAGACCAGCCTTAACCCAAAGGAGGAAGAATATTGATAGTTCTAGCCAAATATTACAGTGCTCCATGTCAAATCTTTGCTACACTGAATCCTTATACTGAAGTCTAGGCCTGTAAGCCCCCAAGGTCAAGTAAACGTCCTGATGTTTTGTGCAACATGGATCTTGCCTTCATAAACCTATTTAGTATCTCAGTTATTTGAAAATTTATTTGCTCTTACCATGAATTTGTCCCCAGGGGTAGCCTGGCTCCTGGGCCCTCCTCCCTGGAGAGAGAGCTCCCCAGAGCTATTGTACTGCTGTGAGCACTGCCTCTCTCTACCCACACTGCCTTTCTCTACCCACAATGCCTCTCTCCACCCACACTGCCTTTCTCCACCCACACTGCCTCTCTCCACCCACACTGCCTTTCTCCACCCACACTGCCTCTCTCCACCCACACTGCCTCTCTCCACCCACACTGACCCATCTGCAAAGTACTTGCTCTGGTTTCTTCCAACCTCTTCCTTACTGGTTAAAGAGCAGAGAAGGAGATCTACAAGCCAGCCTACAGCTCCCACCACTCCTTCAAGGCTGCCTAATTTCCCTGAGGAAAATGGGGTCATGCCCAGCTTTGCCCAATACATGGGCAAAAAAACGCCAGCAAATTTGCTTTGACTAGCAACTCTTTTTCCACCAGGGAACACATACTGAATCTATTTTTGAGCATAGGCACAAAAGCAGGTGACACTGTGATGAAAGAAACAAACACCTTACTACCACAATAAAATCCTAAGCTCATCATGTCAAGGAACTGTGTCAGATGGAAAGGAAAAAAGAAAGATACATTTACCATGAGGCTAATTTATGGTCTCACTAAATCCAGCACACTGAAGGATTTCATTTAGTTTATCAAAAATTCTTTGACCAAAGCAATTCTATCAAATTCTATCAGCCCTTGAAAAAAACCAAAAATCAAAAAACCTGAACTTGTTATATCAACCAACAAAAGCCTCCCCTATCTATTGTATCAGACACTACCCACAAGTGTAAGAGCTGACACCAAGGAATTTGCCCTTCTAAAGAAAACAAAATTAGTATTTTAATGAATTTTTCATAAGCAAAAATAGTAAAATAGGTATAAAACTTTATGATTTCACATACATTATATACTTATAATACTGAGTATTATTAACTGGATAAGTTAATACTGAGTATTAATTGGATCTTACTAGTATATGCAGATTAGAAAATGCAGACCTAGACAAAATTATCAACACAGATCCAGAAGCACTGAACTTTCCTAAAGAATAGAACCTCAAACTCGGTGCTGCAACTCCAAGTCCTTTATACCAGCTCCTTGAAGCTCACCTTCCCGCCATGCCTAAGATCACCATCATCCTCCTCATTACGACAGCAGCAACGACATTGCAGACCATGAGGTAAAGGAAGGGTCTACACTGCATTGCTTATATTTTTCTGTACAGATTCATTTTCCTGTATATATTCTCTTACTGGTGCAATTTTACTCAGTTAAAATATTGCAAAGGCAAATAATCTCCTCCAAATTGGCTGGGAATTTCCAAAATGACTACATTAAGGCAGGGCTAGACCAGGGCATTGGCAATTACACAATGTGCCAGGGAGGAAACCAAAGAAGAACAACATGTGGTTTCAAACTAGAAAAGAAAAAGAAAAAAACACTGCAAAGCCTATGTTTTCAAAAACCTGGCTAAGCATGCTGGTGCTCACCTGTAATCCCAACACTCTGGGAGGCAGAAGCAGGAGTATTACAAGTTTGGGTAACTTGGCAACTTAGTGAAATCCTGTCTCCAAATGAAAAATTTTTAAAAGGATAGGGATATAGCTTAGAATGAGGGCCCTAGGTTTAATCCCAAGTTTGACAAACAATAATAATAACAACAACAACAACAATAATCCGAAGCACTCTCAAATGTACACAGAAAATCTTTCATTGACTGTTGGGACAGATTAGCACTGTTGTTTTAAGAGTTCTCAGTAGAATTGCCTTGACCTAAGAGTTCATGAAACCTTTCAGATTTCTGGATTTAGACAGCCCATAAATAAGTTTCAGGTTGAATTTTAAAGTACATTTTTCATCTGCTTTTCCATTAGACTCTGGGTTCTTTAAAGCAAGGGATCTTTTTATATCTTTTAAACCTTACATCACTGATATTTAGCACAATACATTGCACACAGTAGCTTTTCAAGTGATGATATAAAAGAAAAATGACCTACCTTCTCTCATGCTTTAACGTGCACACAGCTTAAAACAAATGCATATATCCACTTTAAGCGAAAATTTAAAAATATTGCAATTCACAGACACAGACAATAAAGGACTCTGCTACTGCTGAAGGAAAGGCTTTGCTTCTAAAAACAGTGCTGTCTAGTAATTAGTAACCTGAAGTTTCTGAAAAGTAGAGTGCATACAAGAAACTACTTTTAAGGTCCAAAAACTGCCCACACCAAATACAGGAAAAACAAAACAAAACAAAACAAAAAACAAAACACTAGTATACTCTGGCCTTTCTTTGAGAAAATGACTACAATATCAAAAAGTCCAGAGCAATTAACTATTTCTTTTTAAACATATCAATGAATAGTAGAATCAATGAAAACTTTTTCTCAGGGAAATGATGTTTGTGGCCAGACTATAAATTAGAATGGCTTAAAAGGTACACTGTAACCTGCTCCCTGTATAAGGAGTTACTTCATCCAAACCCAAATCCTAGAAGTGCTAATCTTACAGAGAGCCTACCTGCCTCAGCCACAATCAGTAAGGTTTGAAACAGCTCTGAAGATGGTGAGAAACAGTATGAGGCAGCCACACCCAGATCTTATACCCCAGGAATTCAGTCTGATAAAATGTAGCATCTCTACCTCTGCATTAGATAGCATGAGATTGTAAGACACAGAATAGCTGAAATTAATTGTGGGTTAAACAGGGCAGACACTTGTGCCTTGTCTAGTAAAATCTGTTTCTTCCTTCACAGCAATTCAGCTCCTTCTAGCTCACCACTACACTTTAGCCCTCACCCCTGATTTGAGAGTGCTGCATCAGCACTGCAGACAGCAAGACTGAAGAGGCACCCTGAAGAAGAAACAGGAGGGCTATCCCTTAAGGAAGACGCCCCGGAAACCATCTTGAAGACTTACTTCACAGTAGGCAGAACTCCTTCCTACGACTATAAAAACTGCAAGGAAATTTGCTCAGGGAAGTCATATTCCTGGTCAAACATTGAAGGTTCTCTCACAGTGGAAGAACAGGAAAACAGATACTGGGGCAAACTACAGTAGAGCACTTTATTTACTCAAGTGAACTCCACTATCAGAAATGAAGTGGCTATAATTATCGACAATGTAGCATGGCTAAAATTTAACTATTTCAAAACTGACTTGATTCCCTAATTTTCACTGAATAAACCCAAGCTATTTTAAGCACGTGGTATGTTATTCCTTTGAGAATCCTTTCCAATGATTACTACAATGAGTTTCATTTCACAAACGCCATGGGTGAATAACAGGATACAAGGTCAGGGACACCACAAATAAAATAATTTTCTATCTGAAAGTCAAAAGTTTTGCAGATGTTTTAAGTTCAATAAACAATCCCCTTAGTAAAACACTAACTTTACAAATAAAGTATTTGATTCTCAAACCACAAAGTTGTTGTACTCTTCAAAGATAATACTGAGAAAAATTTAAAAGCAATTAATTTTCTGAGATATGAACATTTCAACAGAGAGGAAGGTACGCACCTGGACCCACTTAATCCAAGATGATTGTGTGTAAATCTTCTCAGTCCCTCTTCATTTCAATTAAACCCAGGTTTGCACATGAAATAACTATACATTTAGATGACACTCCTACTAGGTGATCAGTTCATTCACTCAGTGATTCAATAAATATTTGTCAAGCACCTGTTTGCTGACACACTCCATGTCTATATCTCAAAAAAGGAGGATGCACTGAACTCAGGTTCCTTAAGAGTCTACCTTAAAACTGGGTTGGGGATATAGCTCAGAGGTAGAGCATTTTCCAATCAGCTGTAAGGCTCTGGGTTTGATCCCTAGCACACACATGAAAGAAAGGACAGAGGAGAGAGGGAGAGAGGGAGCGAGGGAGGGAGGAAAAAAGAGAGAGAGAGCGAGAGAGAGAGAAAGAGCGAAAGAAAGAAAGAAAGAAAAAAAGAAAGAAAGAAAGAAAGAAAGAAAGAAAGAAAGAAAGAAAGAAAGAAAGAAAGAAAAAGAAAAAGCAAGAAAGAAAATGATTGCTTTGGCTAAGCATAAACCACAGTAATAGTTACTCTCAGAACTGAAGTTGGCTCAGTCAGGAAAGTGAATAGCTATTGTGTTCAGTGAAAAGAGACTCTCCAGCTGTACTTCTATATATTTTTCCAAGAAGTGATGAGACAAAAAAAATCTTCTTATAATAAGTTCTTTCAAATGACTTATTAAAAGGGACCTCACTACAGAATGGTATGCTGATAATTTGGGTAGCAAAACTACATCGGCGTGAGTCAGAAGCATCATCGCTCTTGTAACCTTGGCCCTGAATTTGGCCTAAAACATTTTTAGTGGCATGTGAGAACTGATGATGCTGTACCACACGAAAATGGCAGCATTTAAAATTCATAGTAGCACAAAACCATTACTTTTCCCACTGGACCTCTTGAACTTTAATAATGTCTGACCTGGTTGGTCAATAAGTTCTAAAAGCAGACAGAGGAAAATTGCCAGTATTAGGTACTGCTGGAATGATTTTTCATTTAGAAATATGTTACAAGTTCTCTGAAAAATAGATAACCAATTTTGTAGACACTTAATTTTTTTGAGGGGGGGCAGCAAAGAGGGCAGGTATCACTGTCTAATGCAAAATAAAATCTAGCTAAAAACTAGACTTAGAATATTTTTATCTTTACACAGAAAGTCAAAATAAACACACACTCACATACAGATATACATGCATCAATCCAAATCAAGCAAAAGAAGTAGACAGGAAGAACACCATTTATTTTGTCCTAAGATAAACAGCAGCAAAGCCAATTTCATTACCTACTCAGATAAGATGATTACACCACACAACTACAATGAGTAGAAAACCACACATTTATACTGTTCAGCTTACACAACTGAAAAGATTTATGAAAGCACAATGTCAGACTCTACCTGGCTTAAGTCACTTGAAAGAAACAAAGCAACTTGTAGGTGCTTCTCAAAAATGAGTACTACAGTTCTGAGTGGCCTTCTGCATGCCCCCTTTGTTTTAATCAAATATCATTTTCACTTTTTGTTATCCCTGTACTTTGATATATTAATCATCTGTTTTATTTTTCACCCAAATACATGTATACTAACTAAAAAAATTTCTAATATTGCGATTTGTGGCCTGTTTCTTAGGGTGTTGCTAATAATCTACAATACATCATTTCTTTGAATCCTCTGAGATAATATATAGCCAGAGTAGGTCCAGGGCACATGCCCTCCTCTGAAAAGTCAGATCTAAAGTGAGTGATCACAGAGTGGGCTGTACAAAGGAGAGGCACTCTATCCTAGAGTCTATAAATAGTTTTATTTCAAACCGAGCATGGTGGCACACACCTGTAATCCCAGCACTCAGGAGGATGAGGCAGGAGAATCACTGCAAGTCCGAGGTCAGCCTGGCCATTATAGTGAGTTCAAGACCAGCCTGAACTACATAGCAAGACCTTATCTAAAAAAAAAAAAAAATTTCTTTCATAGCTCTACGAAAACACCGGCCTGCAGACTGGCAGGGAATTACCTTGGCACTACATCCCTCTTAAAAAGATTTCTCACAGCCCTCGTTGATCTTCATGACATCCCTGTGCAAAAACAGGAGCTCTTGCAATTCACAGGAATAAGCTAGAGTTCCAGGAGAGTAAGTCACTCGCTCAGGGCCACACTCGACACTGTGGCACTACTCTGCTATATAAAGAAGGATAAATTTGAGTTATGTGTCAAATAGAGAAAATGGGTGCAACTTGAGACCACGTTAAGTGAAATGAATCAAACACACAAGCTTAAGTATCATATGGTGTGTCTTACATGAGAAATCCAAAGTATAAATAAATTAAATAGCTAAATAAATGACAGATTACAGGAGACAGATCTTCTGCAAATGGGAAGGGTACCAAAGGATGGAGGGAGAGGAGGGGTAAGGGAAGGGGACATAGAAAGAATTAAGATGTGTTATGTACACAGACAGACTCCTCACAAGGAATGTAAACATTATGTATTGTAAGCAGGCACTAATAAAAGTAAACATTAAAAAACAACTCATGTTAGGAGCCAGACTCAGCACCTGGTCTGGATCCCAGCAGAGACGACGGGGCTCTGCCCAATGCTCACCTGAAGGATTATACTTCCTAGGCCATAGCTGATTATTCACGTTTAAAAAGCAATGTATTTCAGTTGAAGTATTTTTTTTCAAGTTGATAGAGCCTCGATTTTTCATGACTATACTTGTTTCATACTTTGTTGATTTGCACAGTTTTTTTTTATTTTTTGTCACTTCACTAGCAGTCATATCAAACTGTCACTTTAGATGATATAAACTAGATACATTTATATAGACAATTTTTAAATGCAAAGAAAAAAAGCAAATAAATATATCTAAACCTTTAACTTCAGGAGATTGCTTGCCTAGCATTTTAAAAATTTAATATTTATCTAAAGAAAAAACAACTGTTTTCAAAACAGTATGTTAAACAATAAAAACTTCTCTGAAGGGGAATGCTATTTTCCTTGTAGGAATGTTACAGACATCACAATATAGTACTGACATCTGTATTTTCCTTCTTGAAGTAAAATCCTTTTAAAAGCACAACTCAAGGACACTATGGAAATAAAAAAGATAATAAACAGACTAAGAGAAAATATTTGCAAATCATAGAGAGAAGTGACTTCTAGCTAGAATATATAAAGAACACTTACAACTCAATAATAAGACAACCTTTAATTAGGACAAAGTAGACAAAGAATGTGAATAAACATTTCTCCAAAGAAGATATAAGAGTCAATAAATACAAAAAAGAGTTCAATATCATTAGTCACAGATGAGCTGAAATTAAACCATTATAAGATATAACTTCACACCTACTAGGATAGTTATAATACAAGAAGACACATAATATATAATTGAGGATGTTGAGAAACTGATGCCTTCATGTATTACTGATGAGAATGTAAAATAGCACAGCCCCCCCAAAAGTAAAATAGTATAGGCACTTTGCAAAATTATTGACATTTCCTCAAAATGTGAAATAATATGATATAGAAATTCTATTCCAAAGTATCCACCCAAGAAACATAAAAAATGTGTCAACACAAAAGTTATTATACAGTACTTCATGGAAACATTATCCAGAATAACCAAAAAGTAGAAACAATAAAATATTTACAAATTGATGGGTAAGCAAAATGCAGTATATTCATTTGATGTCCAGCAATAAAAAAAATGCAACAACACAAATGAACTGCAAAAACATTACACTGTAAAAGAAGCTGACATATGATACCACTTATATGCAACATCCAGACAGGCAAAGTTAGAAATACAGATAGGAGACTTGTGGTTGATTAGGGATGAGGAAGCAGGGCTAGGAAAAGGGAGTACTGCTCATGGGTACTGGGATTTTTTAGATAGTGATAAAATTTTCGAGAACTGGATAATAGTGATAATATATTAAAAAATAAACAAATTGTACACTTTAAAAAGTGTTAAGTGGATCATATCTCCATAAGAAAAATTCTAATTGAAAAAGAATATTCACATCACATATAATAAATTTAACTTCAAATTAGAAGAGAGGGATGGAGAGAGGGAACAGGAGGGCAGGAGAAAAAAAGGAAAGGGAAGTGTGGAGGAAAGACAGGCAGACACATTCACACATAGAGCTCAGAGAAGCTGGTTATGACTCATGGGCCTACGTATCCTAGTAAAACCAGGCTCCAGGTGGAATGCAGCCACATGCACATCAGGTCACATGAAGCAAGGCATGTTATGGCACATACTACACCGGGAAACTTTTTGACAACGCATGTTCTTCAAACGAATATGGTTTATATTTCCCACAGCTTAAATACCATAAAGTTACATCTTCTTATTCTCCTGTGAACATCACTAATGTTCTTTGTGTTTTATTTCCCTGAGACACGAAATAAGATGACACTGAACGAACTCCTGGTCCTACCCACATTTAAGGATGCCACATCCACCCATCTGACTATCTAATAAGGTATCTGTAGCAGTAGAAACAACAGAGATGACATGAAGCTCCTTCCTGTTCATTTGCATTGGGTACCTCGCACAATTACACCTACTGTTCATAAATTTCCAGTGTCACTTTTAATTTTAACACAGTTTACAGAAACTTGAGACTCAGGGACCAAACAACACTTGCTTTCACCAGTATCAATGACAGCAATATTTAGAAATCTACTGCTTTAAACCCAACCGAAAAGTCTGGAACTTCTAACGTGTTTGAGTTAATCCCTAGACAGGTGGCAACCTTACTTAAGACTAAATTAACCACCTCCTAATTGTACAAAAAGAGCTCACTGGTAATTGACAGGAACATAGTTAACTATGATTATGCCCTTTGGGAATACAAAATCTACAAAATATCCTTAGAGGTTAAGGGAATCAAGACCCCTTTAAACAGAAAATATTTAAAATAACATTTAATCTAACAGAAAACATTTAAAATAAAATTTAGGTATACAGTATTAAGGGATAAAACAGACATCATAAATAGAAATACCCAAATCTGGGTTTACCCAGAAGCTTAACCTCAGTCCCATATAGTTTATTTTGTATGATTTTCATCCAGATAATGAAAAACAATTTAATACAAATGCCACAGTCATGGCGTTGAGTACATGAGATGCTTTGGCGCTTCAACTGCACGCCTCTTCATGGGGGCACCCAATCATCTGCTCATTCTCGGGAAGCGCACTTCCCCCAGGTGGACACAGAGGTCCATAAGATAAAATCCACATTTCATTTCCCTATTCACACCAATTTCAAAAGAAGTCAGCTTTATGGAACTGTATTAGTCAAACTTCCTATCACCTTTATAAGTAATAAAGTAAACTTGTACTCTTTCTACTGAAAAGAAGAAAAACAGCCTGAGGGTTTGGTTCAGTTGTAGAGTCCCGAGTTCAATCCCTAGCATTACAGAAAAACAAACACACACACACACACCAACAAGAAAAGAACAGAAATCACACTGAAGCTAGTATTTTTTTTCTCTCTTCTCTCTTGCTTCCTTTTTTTCTTTGCAGAACCAGAGACTGAACTCAGAGCCCTGAACTAGACCCAAGCCCTGAATTTTTTATTTTGAGACAGGGTGTTATGGTTTGGTTCTGCATGTCCCTCTAAAGCCTCATGCAGTCATGGGGCCGGCTTCTAGAGTTTATGATTAATTTATGGGCGTGTGCTACACCTGCTCCGGGGCAGGCAGTCTGCGTATAATGTAAGGGAAGGAAAGAGGCTGCTTGCCTCCACTCCTCCATTTTGTTCTTGCTGCTTTTGCTGTTTTCTATGCCATGAACTATTGTCCTGTGAAATGTGTCACCCTGCCTTGGAGTCAGCTGAGTATGGACTGAAACCTCCACAGATTGTGAGCTAAATAAACCTTTCCTTCCTTAATTTTGAATGTCGGATATTTTGTCCCAGCAATGAGAGAAAAGTAACCAAGACACAGGGTTTCACTGAGTTGCTAAGTTTCCCATGCTGGGATGGAACTTTAGCTGGGATCACAGACAGAAAACTAGTATTTCTAAAATAATGTGATTAGCTGGGTATGGTGGTGCATACCTATAATCCTTGCACTCTGGGAGGCTGAGGTAGGAAGACACAGTGTGAGTCCAGCCTGGCAACTTAGCAAGACCTTATTTCAAAATAAAAAATTTTAGAAGTGATAAGGGTATAATTAACTGCAACAGTCTGGATACAATTCACAGTACCATTCCAAATAAATAAATAATAAATACAAACAAACTTTGAAATATCATGTGCAAACAAGGTATAATTATGCAAATATATGGAATATACGATAGGTGAAAAATTACTATCCTATATACTTATATATAAAATATACATAGCACTGCACAACACATACATAATACGCTTTGAAAAAACTAGCATCAAGGTTATCTGCTGTGACCTTCTATCAGCAGAGAAAAGGAGGTGGATGGAATTCTGGAACAAGCGTAAGATAATACTCATGTCAAAAAAAAAATCCACCCCCTTGTCCCCATGTAAGCTAATGAAGCAAGTGATAAGCTAGGGTCAAATTCCCACTTCTACAATCAAAACTTATCACAGGAGTCCTTGAAAAGGGAGTGCATCTGTCATATCTTAATGACTTCAAGGCGTTCACTGAACTTCTAGGTGTACAGGAAAACTTAAAAGCACTTTACAACTCCTTATGGGTATAATTAGCCTGTTGCAATTGTTGGCAATTCTCATCCTGGGACTTTCAAAGGTCATTCCACTGTCTAAGATACCAAATTTGGAGTCACTCTCCCTTCTGGACAGATTAAGTACACCCTACAATTAGTATACAGCTGCACCTGTTGTGAAGCTTCTTTCTTCAGTGATGTAAATAGGGACAGTCAACAACATTAGAAATTCTTGAGGGATTATTAGGCCTTGGAAACCAGGCAATGAACAAATCTGATGCCTGCTGTTGAGGTGATGGATGGTGGGCATGCTGACCACACACAGATGCCACAATCTTTATACTTTATAGACGGAATCAGTAACAGAGTCACTGACTCTACTCTCGACCTTATAAACAGTTAACATGAAATTTTGCCATTTAACAGAACTGTTCTTTATGGTCGAGCCAAGTTTCTACAGAGAACACAAAAAATTCTAGAATGTTTTAAGTCAAATTAACTAAAATATAGCATTACTGATTTACCTAAACTTTCCTAAATTACAGTGAAGAAACAAATTCTACTGGTCACATATGGAGGCAAATCTTTCTATTTCATAAATCTGTACTTTTAAGCTACAAAATTCGCCTTCAATTTGTAAATCGCCAAGTATTATACACAGTTCACAGACAGGAAATGATAGTGATTTCACTGCTACAGTACAAAATAAAAATATAATTATGTGATATAGCTTTAAATGTAAAGGCATTTAGGAAAGAAACAAGTTTTTAAAATGAGATTCATAAAGATGAAGGTTTGTACAACCATCAATAATAAACCTGAAGTCAGTAATCGTAATTGTCAGTTTTAAACATAAACTTAGTTATTCCAACCTCTGCCTTCCCTCATTCCACTCTTTCTCTTAACAAAAGAGCAGACAGAACAGGCTCTACTCCCTCTTTCATTTTAAGCCATGTGAATCATTGATATTTTTCCACTGCATCAGAAAAAAGTAACTCTTTGGCAGCTGATATTTCCACCCACATAAGCAAAATGAGCTACTACAAAGCCTTCTTAAATTAAAGATACCATCCTTAGAAAACCTACTGGGCCTAACCTTTTATCACTACCACAGTCTATAACACAGTATCATATGTGCTCAAGAGCTTTCCCCTCATGTCTTTTTAAAACATAATGGGAATTTTATAAAATAGAAAAAAATAACATTTTTCAAGAGTTTTATTGCATTAGGCTAGTTTCTTCTGTATATTAAACTATATGTAGAAGTTATTTTAAAAGATCAATCCAAATAACAACATAAAAGCTAAATTGGTGACACCAATTCAAAATTGGCATTCCAATTCAAATAAATGTAGCACAATTTGATTAAATTCTTGCCATTCTTCTAAAAGTATTTTCATCTGATATTTATTTAAATATATATTTATATATAATGTCCTAGGTAAATTATGGAACTGCTATTTTTTTATGTTGGCTGTTGGGTCTATATAGTAATCAAATTTAGAAAACTATAAATTATATTTAAATTTATTATTTACAAGCAATTAATTATAAAAAACAGCAGCCAGGTGGCTTTCATTACATAAATTACTGTTAATGATAGAGACCTCATGCTGCTACTGTATTTAGCATTTGCATGTGTCAAGTGCACACAGTGGTGTGTAACTACCCTCTTTAGAATGGCACTCAGTATGGAACCCAAGGCGTACACCTAAGTTTCAGATCACACCCAGACTAACTGTTTAAATCCGAACTATTCTAAAGGTTTTAACATTTGCTGCAGAGAACTCATTTTGTAATAACATACAGCTAAAAAAGCTCTAAAACAAAATACATAATTACTGAGTGTGAAATAACAACTTCACTTAGCTACTTAGTTTTATCTCTACGATTTAAATATTACCCAAAAACATTTAATCAATTTCCTTCTAACAAAGGGATCTGTTGATGTCTCAGAAATACAGTTACTAAAACGACATTTAATGTATTTCTTTCTACCACAAAAACTGTGCTAGAGGAGAGAGAACTCTCTTGCCAGTGTTTTGTGTATTTTCTTTAGCTTTCTGTAGTGGTCATTCAACTCTATGACAGGTGTTAAGTCCCATCCAAAAAAGAAGGAGAAATGTGAACACTCTACTTCATTCTGAGTTAAAGCATATGAGTTTCGATGCTGTAATAGGGATAAATGAGTTCAAATTAAATATAATTCTTAAAAAAATATAAACATGCATTTAAAAAAGGGGGAAATAAAAATGGATGGATGAATTTCATCTTCTTTCAAACTCTAAAAGGACTACACAAACACTTTCACCCCCTTCACCTGTACGACAACAAAAAAAGGACAGTTTTATGAAGATTCTTCTTCAACCACAGGATAAAATTTCAGAGTTACTATTATCTTCCTCAGCAAATATATTTTTTTAAAATTTAATTGAAAATCTCAGGTTATGCAAACTTTCATTTTCCTTCCTCCCCTAAAAAGTCTCCCTTAATAACAACCATCAGAGAAGTAGGTAATGAAACAGATTAAGAAGAAATAAATGTGTCTTCAGCATGTTAGCAGTTATCTAGTTTGAAGAATGCACAAAATAGGCAGGCACAAAATAATGGTTAACAGTTGAGGAGTCTGTGTTTCCTAAGTACAAGTATAAAGTAACTGGGTGAACTTTCTCAGGTAACACACGAGAAATAATGCACTCACTCTTTGGGGCCAAACTAATCACCTTAGAGAACGGGTGGATTTTGCAAATTTGCCACCCATGATGTTGTCTTTTGTGCTCAAAACAGAACTCATCTTTAGGAATCACGTTATAGTGAATTTCCAAGTTATAAAAGAAAGCCAACGGCATGGTCACATTTCTTATCTTGCCAAAACACAAGATGCCTACCAACTGTAGAAACACAGACATACATAATAAAGAATTGTTCCTGTTACTGAGCTGTGATACACAGCACAATTATGTCTCTAGACTTTATGACCACCTTGTAGCATCATCCCCTTGTCAAACTTAATGATGTTTGTCTATCTCTAAATGCCATCCTCAAAGTGCCAGGGGTCGGCACTCCTCAAAACATGCTCTAAAAACACTCAAAAGAGAACACTCAGAAGTGTTTTGGCTATCATTAGAATGTGTGTCTGGTAGGAAATAATATTCATTTAGTACTTTAAAAAAATATAGTCATTATTTATAGTTGCAATACACGTGGGAGAAAAGAATGGTCCATTTATCTGAAGACACTGGAAGAATTAAATGGAAGACAAGAGATGCAGGGCTAACCATCTACAGGCGCTAGAACACACCACCAAACAAGACAATCAGCCTCTCCACTGCAGTGCTGGGAAGCATTCACCCTGTGTACTTACGCTTAAGAATTAACAGTGACTGAAATTCATAATCCTTATTATTACATAATAATTTTCAACACTATAACAAGATCACATGTATCTTTTTGTTTTGTTTTGGTTTGGTTTCTTTCCTCAGTACTGAGGACTGATCTCAGGGCCTCCACACTGAGTTACATCCCTAGTCTTTTATTTTTATTTTTATTATTTTGCGATGGGTTCTCAATAAGTCACTAAATTACCCAGACTAGGCTTGCAATTCTGTCTCAGCCTCTGAAAACACAGGTTTTATAGGCATGTGCTACAACACCCAGCTACGTCTTTCCAATCTAATCTGGAAACAACAGCTTTATCCTTACGGGTAGAAAACAACTGGGTCCTGCATATCCTAAGAGCCTGGATATTCTGGTGTACACTGCAAGTTAATGACTCTAATGCCATGGTTAGTTCGTGTTCATGATGAGCTGTCTATTTTTATGATGCTGGAGGGAGTACAGTAATGGACCTCTTAGTGTTCTACTGAACAAGAAGCAGGGACTTTACTCAAAAGGTTAGGAATCCTAGTCCAAGAGAGGGCAGAAACCAAAGGCCTATCATAGTTGAAATTAAACATCTTAACCTGAAGAGGAAGGGAAGAGCCTTCTGCCTGGGAAATCATAGCATGTGAGATATTATGGCACACTGAGAAAATCAGGGAAGAGCCTACAGGAAACAATGAGTACAATGCCCTGAGGATGCTCAGTTATGAATCTCATGAAGGAAAAGCTTACTGAGCTTTAGTAACAGGGGGCAAATCACTTCAGAGAAAACCGTCTTACAGAAATATTCATAGCAAAGATCACAGAGGTGCCCATTTGAAATTACCAGGGTTGGTCAAGTGATATACTAGTCTCCACTTAATGATGGACTTCACATGCCTAAGATTATGAAAAGAACATGGGGAAGAGAAATAGGCCAAATTTCAGGGCACAAGTCTACTTGATTCCAGGCAAGAAGTTACAGAAAAATCCTCCCCTTTGAGTATTAAATTAGCTCATCCTCAAGTCTAGGACACCCCTATATGGTGCACACTTTCAAGCCCACTGAAATCTCAGTTGCTGAAGTCATTCATATTTTCAAGGAACACTATTCTCCTACGTCCAAATGTTACCACTCCACAATGTAAATGCTAAAAGGACCTTTCGATCCTTCATCAAAAGTTTAGGTTTGCTCCCTAAATATAATGGAAAGGAATTACTTTCAATTATACGAAGCAAATCTATTTACTACCTCTCAAGAACAAAAATCAGTCACTAAATCAGAACCACTAAAATTGGATAAAAAGATAAAAATATAAACAATTGAAAACTTTATCTACAACCGTTAGTAGATCAGAATTCATTAGGACCAATTCCTTTCACCTAGTTTTACATCAAAGTTTTATAAACTTCTGAAAAGTAGATTTATACAGAAACCACAGATCCCAGAACTAGTGCTGCTGTTGTATATGGCACTTCAGTTAACATATCTGGCATGTGACTGTGGATTTTTATACTGTCACCAAAGCATTTAGTTAAAATACGAATTCCTACCAAACCAAACCATAAACAAATTTTTAACTGAAAAGTCTGTCTTCTTGTTTATAATCTGTTACCTGGGAAAAAAGCAGAAGGTCTCTCTAGCCATCTAATCACCATATCAATGACACATGCCACAAGAGAGAAGCACTAGTTTATTTGATTGATCATGGTAGATAAACTCCAAATAACAGAGAAATTAACAAATGCTTGACATTTGCTCAACATCCATTATTCTGACACTGCTTTCAGAATTTCAAAGCCTGGGAGTATGCTTAATCAACATTCATATTCCCTTGTGAGTTACAGGCACCATATTGCACCCCGCCTTCATACTGATGAAAACTGCATATTGGCCATTTCCAAAATGTTCTGGGACTCCACACAGGGCCCCTTTTCTCTCTTGTTCCTGCTCTGCAGTTTTCTTTTAAACACTTCCAAGATAAAAGCATCTGCCAGTTTTTCTCTCTAGGGATGTATGCAAAATGAACTTAACAGTTTTAAGGCAGGAGTAACCCTCACATCTAAATTCATTCACAGGACAGAAAAGGGCCTAAGAGGCCTCTCCAGGGACAAAACCCTGCAGAAATTCTCCCCACACACAACAGTGGGAGCTTTATAAAATCTACATCCAGACAATTTCCAATTCAAATGCCCAACATAGCATGACCTTTGTCAGATCTCTGAGCCCAAGATGCACCCATGATTTTTTATTCTAACCAGCACAGACATTAGACAGGGCACTACTGCTAAGCAGGAGGTTCAATATTTGCATGCTCTTCTATTGTGAAAATGTAACAGTGACAGCACTGTGTCAAATTCTTTTCCCTCTAGAACTTTAACTCCATAGGAGAGGCATGGCTGACAGATGACTCCCCAACATCTGTGTTATGTACACTGCACAGCTGAGGAGCCCCGATCACTGTCAGGACATTATGGAGATGACCTATACCTCTCTGATGCCGTCTTCTTATCTCGACCCTCCATCCCCAAACAAATATATAAATATCTATAATACAAATTTTGCAACTTTAAAACAAAATATAAAAATGGTAGGACAGATTAACATACTTTATATTCATTAAGCTGTTCACGTAGCAGCTCAACATATGTTGTATAAATGTCCTGTACCAAATAATTTATCAGATCTGACATAGTGCACATCATATTGTTTTATTTAATGCGCTTACTAAAATTTCATGGATCAAGCATCACTTCTGAAAGCACACAGAACACACTAGAAAATATTTATTCACCCCCTGTGATTTATTTTGATTACCTTTACAGCTACATGATAAAGTGGAACTCACAAAATTACAAGGTTAAGTTTACACAGCCATTGCTTTGTATACTAAAATATAACAAATGGTTCCATGCCTGCGTTCTATTTTACTTTCATTTGGTGTTAAGGAGAGCACTAAGCTAAGCACTTAGCTGCCTACTGAATATTTTAATATTCTTAAATAGAACTTTAAAATCATGACCCACAGAATGAGAGCTTAAAAAACCACCTTAGGAAACAATAGGAAGTCCTTTGCATGGAACTCCATAGAACAGTACTGGTGAAAATGAACAAACACACTTCTAAGTCATCTCCTCAAAAGAAATCATAAAAATAAGCACTGACCCATACCTGAAGGTTAGCAAAAATTCACTGAATGCATAAAGGGACACAATATTGTGTTAGGCATAAAAGGAACAAAAACATAAAAATCACAGCAAAACACCTATCTCTTACCCAAAGGAATCCACAGTCCCTCTAACAGAAAGCAAAAGAAAGTTATGTATATATTCCAAATGAACAGGTAAAAGTAACTACAATGCTCAAAGAGAAAATGAAAAGTCTTAGTGGATCTAATCCACAGAGAAAGGGCAGTGGGAGAAACAGATGGGGAAAAGGGATACAGAAAAGAAGGGGCTGGGAAGAGGAGGAAAATGGATGGATACGAAGAAAGAAAGAAGTCAGACATGGCACTTGAGATGCTTTTTCACCAATTTCCCTACAAAGTTTTATCTTGGTAATAAGTCTCCAGAACAAAGCAAATAACTTGAAAAAGATGGTTAAAAAGACCAGAAATAGAATCTGAGAGCCCTAAACAGAGAAGTTCAGTATTACTGTTCAAGAAAAACATCACTGTTTTTTGGCCTGATCACTTTTGAAAAAACTCTTAAAAAGTTTATCAGATCAACTACCTTGGAAAAAAATACGAAGGAAAAAAACCTTTTAATTTCCAATGAAGTGTTTTATCTAAAATGAAGTAAAAGTGGGGGCTGGGGATTTAGCTCAGCGGCAAAAGCGCCTGCCTGGCAAGCACAAGGTCGTGAGTTCGGTTCCCAGTACCGGAGAAAAACCAAAAAAAAAAAAATTAATTAAAATGAAGTAAAAGTGAAATGAAGACAAGGAAATATCTTTCTTAGGAATTAAGTTTTATTTCCATTTATGAGTGATAAAGTAAATAAGAACTGTCCCAAAGTAGCAACAAAATAATCTTCCCACAGTAATATTCTCAGATACTCAAAGAAGCTCCATATGTTTCAAGGTGTAGATGCAGCAGTCCAGAAGCAAAGCTTAAGCGTCTCAAAAACTTGACCTTACCATCCCATCACAGGAGAGCTGACAGTCAACGAGAACTTCATGTGGAGCAAGAAAACCACAAAACCATATATATTGTATTGCAAGCCAGGCAGCAGAGTGACTTTAGATGAATAACAGGTTACTGTAAAAATACTGAAAGGTCTATCACACTGCACTTTCAGAAAGTAAAGATAAGATGATGAAGTCAAACAGAGTTCAATATAGAAAAGACTACAGTTCCAATCTCCCAAAAGAAAAAAAACTAAAAATAGGAAAATAACATGGCTTATTTTTAAATATAGTGATGATGCCTCTGCAAAATCTAAGTAAAAAACACTTTAGCCCTTTGATTTTAGATCAGAACAAACTACTTGGCCCACCTTGAAGCTTCACATGAAAGTGCACACTTGCATTAGAAGACAGCCTTAGGAGTTGGGGTATGGTAGGGAACTCACGTATCAAAAAATTCAATGAGAGTCCTTTGAGAATACTAAAGAAAGGAACAAGCTTGAGCATTGCAAATTCTTGCTGGGGCCCCCTATCATCACCATTATTCTGGAATTTTATTTCTAGACAAGAAATATATTCTACCTTTCTAAGATTATTTTCTGGTTACAAGCCAACCATTATGAACCTTTCAGTGAATCACTGAATAGGGCACTTAAAGGGATAAACAATTATAAAAATAACTCTGTCACAGAGCATACATTCTATTTTATTTAGTGATGTAATAAGCTTAGGGGCATATATCAGGTCCAAAATGGTCTTGGTCATTAATTTAAACATTAAATCATAGGTCTTGCCAACAATGACGGCAAACAGATGCTAACAAGGAAATGTATTATTTAATATTGCCATGTGTTATAAAAATGTAAGTGTGTTTAAGACATGTCTTAAATTTTTATAATAATATGCATTTAATACATTACTGTTTTGACACAGGCAGGAATCAGATTTATAGGTCCCATTCCGTAGCTGCTTCTTCTGTGAATGTGAGAGCAAATTCTGGATTTTTTTTTTAAAGAGGAAAAATCTTTAAGATGCATGCTTGCAACAATATCTATTTGGTTGTATTGCTATTTTGCAGTAAATATAAGTCAGCAATCAAAAGTCATTAATATGACTCCACCTACTTTGCCTAATGAGAAAAATAGAACATTTTAAAATTATAATTTTTAAAGAAACGTAATAATCTAAATATAAGAACTCTTTTAAAGCAACCTGGCAACTAATCTTTCTCCTACTCATTTTGAATTATTCTGCAAGATATCAGACAAAACTTAGTAATTTAATTAACAATTTGACAAGTAATATTTAATATTTAAACTTGGAAGTGACAAACTAAGAGAGACCCTACTCGTAGCTTTGTGCAAAAAAAAGCAGTAATAAACAGTAGTATCTCAAAGCACAAAAGAATTTAAAATTGAGTCTTTTTCCATAAATTTGGCAAATTATGCCAAACCATAACATCACCTCCTTAATAGTTCCTTTC
This sequence comes from Chinchilla lanigera, assembly GCF_000276665.1. Lineage (NCBI taxonomy): Eukaryota > Metazoa > Chordata > Mammalia > Rodentia > Chinchillidae > Chinchilla > Chinchilla lanigera. The sequence continues at coordinate 3,822,380 of NW_004955416.1, read as the reverse complement.
AGAGCAGTAAGTTTACATCCCTTTACCAACAGGCTGAATCCTTCTCAGGAAAGAGCTTGTGATAGAGGAAAATTAGGGGTGCAAAAATTAATCCAAAACATCTTTTTAAAAAACAGAGCCTATTTATAGTAAGAAGATGCCGACTCTAATGAAAGCATATTTTTGTGAGCACTCTATTTTGTCCGAATTTCCCTTTCAATCAACTCTCCTAACTGCCAGCATGGTCTTCCCTCTTTTGTGTGCAGGCAAGAGTCCATGCTTTTGAACACTTGAGGAAGCAGTGCTTGGAGTATGGAAACTAAATTTTCTTCATTAAATCTACTGAAGCAGATATTAAAAATGCATTTAATATACTGGAGATGGTTGGTGGGCACCGCTGACTGTGACAGGCCAGTTACTGATGATGTGCCGTCAGATGGCCTTCTCAGCAGGCGCCTGGGTCTCAGGCTGCTGAAGGACAGCAATATCTTCCCCTGTGTGTAAGCTCTATTCATCTCCCAAGTATTTACTAAATCACAGGCCTCTGCACACATAGCCCACGTTTCAGCGTATGCTAACAAATGATGGATGGCCTCGTCAATTCGTTATGTCCTGAAAGCATGGTTTCCTGCCATTCCAATCATCAGACCTCAGCACTTCAGAGCTGATCAGTCCCAGGGAATATATTTTGCAGGCTCGATTAAAAAGTAGAAGTTCTTTCCATTAGAGTGTCTGACACTCTCCTCAACTATATGTTGTTTCAATCAATTATTTGGGCAGAATATTCAATAGATATTCAAATAATGCAGCACTATAGGTCTTTCCTGTTTGGTAGGGTATAATTTCATTTATGACAAAACCGTCAAGGTATTTGATAACAAAGTATTTAATAGTAAAATTTATGTTTTAAAACAATTTTCCCTCTAGGTACGTACAGCAGGCAAAACCTTAAAAATATTTTATCACCACACAGTGCTATATAATGTAAGTGGATTAGTCAATGCACTTTAAAAGAAATTCCAAAGGACTAACCAACCCCTAAATCATGTGAGCTTTTTAAGATAATAATTCATATGAGGTCTCTTAATTATAATCTATATAAAGGCATAAACCACTTAAAAATTCTTCTGACAGTTCCCCAGTTAGATGACAAAAGTTCAACTTGTCAAAGAAAAAAAGCCTCTTGAAAGAACATATATTTTCAGTTCCAATCTTATATATGTCAGTTGTCTTTTCCATGAGCTATAGAACACTTTTATTTTTAGCTATAGCTTATCTATGGAACAGATAATAACAGCACACTCAGACTTTTCACTCAGAAACAGTAAACTTTATAAAAACAGATGAACTTACCCCGAATAAACAGAGAACTGGACCTTGAAGAAATGGGGTGGTATTAAAGACTCAAACAAGTTGCTATAAATAAGCTTCCCAAAATGCTAAGAAAAGTAATCTTTTTAACAATATTCTTAAAAAAGTTTCAGGCTCCCATTTATCCAATAACCAGGTAGTCTCTGAAGCACCCACAGTCAGCATAATCTCCACCACACTACCTTGCCATTCACCTCAACCTTAACCTCAAGATTAAGCTCACTTTTATTGTGCACAAAGGTCACCTGTATTAGGTCAAAATTCAAAGTCCCTTTTGTCAGAAAAGGTTGATATATTCCAACCTTTCCTTCTCTATGCACCAAATTTTTCATGGTAAAGTCATATTCAGCAGACAGTATATTCAGCAATTTATTGGGCCATTGTAATACTGTGCAGAATACAATTGTCCAAAACTCTACCACATGAATAAAATATTTCTCATAATAATGTACCAAATCAAGACTCCCTATATATCTCTAACAGATGAAATAAAACTAACAAACCCAGTCTTCGAACACTTCTGAGAGTTGGATGGCAAAAAATCCGGCCCTAAAAATACAATCATAGCATAATTGTATACTATTATTATTATCTATTAATAGATATCTATTATTATTATTATCTATTATTATTATCTACTACTGTGTTACTATATAATTAGTGTGATTTTTACATTCGTGGTCTGTAGTTATAGGAGACACTGCTGTAAGTATGTCATTCAAACTTAATCTCCCAAGTTTTTTTAATGCTTTTATTCAAATCTGGCCAAAGAAGTTTAAGCGAAGTAGACCTCACCCTGAAAGTCACTGTGTGACCTAGACTCCTAAGGCAAGTATGCTCTCTGACAAAGAAAGCAGAAAAGGAATGACTGTCTTGCCCAATTAATTATCACTGCAATTATGTGATCAGCAACACTGTAGAAATAAGATAAAGGAATTCTTTAAAAGCAACATTCTAGAATACATTGTAATTAATAAAATCCAAAGCCGTAATGAATAATAAATCTATTCCAAAGAGAAAGTGTATGCAACTTCTTTGGGTTTTAGTACAGGTCTTCCCATGATCAGTACTAGTAGGTTGAATGATCTGGGCACTTAAAAAATTCATTCTTCAAATTTGATAAACACCCATAGAGGAAACACTAAAATCAATGTTCACCTTACGTGGTGATCTGGGTCACCCTATAAAATCTCCACGTCCTGACGTCTTTAACTTGACCTCACATATTTACTGGATTCAAATTACTTCCTTCTAAGCAGAACCTTGAGTCCAAAACTGGTATTTGCCAAATATCATTGATAAATACATACTCCCTCTTCTATCAAGTTGAGGCAAGAAAATAAAATAAGCTTCCTGAATATGCGTGATCACCTTTGGGAAAAACAACCACACAAGAAATACTTTAAAATTCTTGAGTTTTAACAATCCTTCTTATTATACTGTTTTCTATTATGGGGAGAAAATTAAACCTAAGCCAGTTGTCATCAAAGGAATATGATATCTCAGTTGCGAGTATCAAAGCACTTTACCACAATTCACTAAAAGGTGTCCTAATACACTGGGGAGAAAAGAAAGATACTTTCAAAACCTAGGATATAAAAGGTCTGATTTTAGGCAAAACTTCCTTGGTTCTAGTATTTTGAATCTGATTATTATAACCATAAATACATTATAAGGATCATGCTTATATAAGTAATGGTAACAAGACCAGCAACAACCTGCACCATAACAGGAACTGTGTTAATCAATTTATATGAAGAATCTCATTTCAAATTCGTAACAATTTAATTTAATGAAAAAGGTCACTGAGGCAACAAGAGGTGAAAAAAAACCTACCCAAAGTTACCCAGCAAATAAGTCATGAATGTAGAATTTATATACCTATTTCCAGAAACCAAGATCTTTAAACTAAAATATAAAACTGCCCTTAAAATAAAAATCTATGTATAGCTTCCTAGAGTTCATAATAATATGATTTTTGCTTCATATTAATTTGTAAAATAACCATAAGAAAGGAAAACTAAATAAATCAACCTAGGTCTAGCACAGGCAATATGATATCTCTGCCAACCTAAATACCACCTGGCTGGCCCACTATCATGGGCCAGAATTCTATTTGTCATCTGAAAATATACACACTCTTAACTAGCATTGTGAATATCGATCACTTCTGTTTTAGTTGTATGCTGTTATATTCTTTAATTATTTGAGATATACAAAAGAAATATCCAAATGTGCAATAATTGAGCCTTTAGAAAATTTTAGTAAATTAAATTGTAATCAATTAAGTATTTCTCATTTTTCATTATAATTTCAGAAACGTTTATTTTTTATGTCACTGGCAAATGAAAATGTAACACCTAGCCCTGAAGTTTCTCTAGAAATTATTTCTAACATGATAGATCTTCAGGTATACCACTGGAGCATTTTCCAAATTCCTACAGAAGACAATTAATGTAATGTCCCTATATTGAGCTAATTAATTTATTTTGAAGAGATTAAATTTCCCAAATGAGATACATATGTAAGGCTTTTTCTTTGTAAAATAAGTAGCATTTTCTTTGGTTCCCTCAGATGTTCATTATGAAATATATCATCACACCTACAATATACTACGTACTGACAGATGCAAGACTGCAACTCCAGCTCCCACACAAACTTGGAGAAAAACAAGGAGAAAGTCCAACACTTACGGAAATACTATAATAGGTGAGATACAAATAGAAGTACTTTGAACATTTTTAAGGGGAAAAAAAAGCTATAAAATTCAGAACAAATTGGGTTAAGAAGCTTCAGCCAAATATGCCATAGGGGCCACAAGGCATAGCGCACCAATCTCAAACTGGTGAGACTGTTGTGAGGTATTTCAGGCTTACCTGCCTTTGAATGGGAAAACAGGCTGAGCCTAGATTTTCTGCCATTTTCTGTGGTGTAAACACCCTCACTACAGAAGAGTTTCGGCCATCCAGGTGAGGTCACAGCTTGTAAAGCCTGGACAAGATGCTCAACAATCAGCTCTCACAAGCTGGAGAGAGACAGCTCCAGCACCAGCTGGCTATAGGCCAAACTCAGCCCACAGACTTGTTCTGTTTGGCCAAGAAAATGTTGGCCCACACAGTGTTTTAAAAATTCAAACAAATTGACAACATTTAAAACTCAAGATATTTTATTTTATTCTTTAAAAAAATTTAAAAGAAAAAAACATCTTGAGCTGCTTTCTAAGGAGCAGAAGACCTGGCAAGACTGGGGCTCACATTCCTGCCTGGCAGTGGCGGCTGGCATAAATTGGTAGCTGCCCTATTAGTGCACACAGCTGTGCCCTCACTGTGCCACAGCTCCAGCCAGGACACTTGGCAATGATACCTGCCCGGCTCCTAGTGGTATGAGAGTCAGGGTCCCTAGCTGAAGAGCACATGTGGAGTTTTGCCTCCAGATGTGGAACTTGGGTCAAATCCAGGAGTAGCATGCCACCCCAGGTTTCTGCAGGCATGATAATAGATTTGACCAGATGATCTCCAACTGTTATCTCAACACAATACTATTTTGCTGTATTCTAAATCAAGTCACTAACTTTGAAGAGATGAGTGTACTTCCTTCCAGAAAAGCCTTTGTAATCTCCACGTGGAGAGTACCAAATGTGCCCACCAAAGCTCAAAGAGACTCAAAGCATTGTAAATTTGAGATTATAAATTTACAAGATTATATATATTAGTTGGCCTCAAAAAATATGAATATAGATGACTTTAACTTCATCTGTTAAGCAGTGATGTTCATAAGCTGCTACATATAGGCTGCAACATTCAAGCTGCAAGAGTATGTGGGATTTTTAATGTTATACAACAAGGAGTTGGTCACATATCCCCAGTCAATTTACCATCTTAGCTAAATGGGGCTTGAAGTGCAAGTTAATTTCAAATTTTATTAGCTTTCGCTACTAATATTATCAGCAAAAACAAACAGCAGTGTAATATACCTTAAGCAAAGCATGATACCAGCCTGGGAGAATTGTAGACAAAAACAAAAAATTGAAACAATTGAATTGCTGGTCTCATTTCATATGTGTTACAGGAAGACACAATTAAATGATGCTTCATCTCTCAGATCCCATCTACAAATGAGGCTACCCCCTATGACTCTTACACAATATGTTGTAAATTGCAGGATTATAGAAGGCTAAATTGTGCCACAGGCATAAGTGTCAAACCATGAAGACTGTTCATCTGCATTTCTGGTTTTTTTCTTTCTAACATAAGGCTTCTTTTTAATTTTACTTTTTATTTTAAAGAGAGTAGTACATGAGAAACAAACAAACAAAAAAATAGAACAGTAGCAGCATACCAGTATCACGAACATAAACAAATCAAAGCAGAACATTCAAAGTGATACAGGGTCTCAAGACAAATCAATACAAATCAACAGTGGTTGTTATGTTGCATATCACTATCCTCAACTACATTGCTCAGATTATCAGATGTAAGAATGAAAGATTGCTCAAACCATTAAAGAGAATAAGAAAATAATTCTTCAATAAAACCTTAGAGATAATACAGAGTTTCACTAGATAAGACGGTAGGAGTTCACCATTGTAATTCCAGTGCATATTGTTACCTTCAAATCAGTTGCTCAGACCACAAGGCTCAAGCACTCAAAGTCGATCAGAACATAAAAAATTGTGAGCATTAACTGTTCATTTCAACACACCATCAGACAACAGCAATACAGTCATCACAGCTATTCATATATATATTTAAGTTTTGCCTTCCTTCTTTCTTTTTTCTTCTTTCCCTCATCCCAGTCGTTCCTTCCTTTGAGCAATTTCATTCCCTTTCCTATTATCTATTATACATTTTGGGTTTTACCTAGTCTTTCAGGTTCCTACACCAAGGAGACAATATGATGTTTACACATGTGGGTCTGATTTATTTCACTTATGAGTATGGTCTCCAGTTACATCCCTTTACCTACAAAAGCCTCAAGTTTATCTTTTTTAATAGCTGAGTAATACTCCATTGTATAAAAATATTACAACTTTTTTATCCATTCCTCAGTGGATGGGCATAAGTCAAAATGGATCAAAGATCTAAATATTAAAACAGAAACACTAAATTTATTGGAAGAGAAAGTAGGTAAAAATCTTGATGACACTGGGGTAGGCAGAGAGTTCATGAACAAAAACCAAATTGCACAAGAAATGCTTCAAAGAATCAACAACTGGGATCTCATCTTATTGAAAAGTTTTTGCACATCTAAAGAAATCACCAATAAAGTAAAAAGAAAACCCACAAAGTGTGAAAACATTTTAGCCAACCGCCCCTCAGACAAAGGATTTCTATCTAGGACATATAAAGAATTAAAAAAAATCAGGCCTCCCAAATTCAAAGACCCAATCCAAAAATGGGCAGCTGAGATGAATACACTTCTCAGATAAAGAAATACAAATGGCAAATAAATACATGAGAAAATATTCAACATCATTAGTTATTCACGAAATGCAAATTAAAACAACATTGAGATTTCATCTCACCCCAGTAAGAATGGCTATCATCAAGAAATCAACCAATAACAAATGCTGGAGAGGCTGTGGGGAGAAAGGAACCCTACTCCATTGCTGGTGGGAGTGCAGACTGGTGAAACCACTGTGGAAATCAATTTGGAGATTCCTCACAAAACTAGGATTGGAAGTCCCATTTAACCCAGCTATTCCCCTTCTGGGTATTTTCCCAGGATTAAAGACATCATACCACAGCGATATATGCGCACCCATGTTTATAGCAGCACAATTTGTTATAGCTAAATCCTGGAAACATCCTGCATTTCTAATTCATCCTACAGCATTTTGAGATTGAACAAGCCCAATTCTGACTGCTTAAGAATGTTCACAAATATCCGTGACAAACAGTGATTCCTAAACTTGCTGAGTGTAAAGCTGAATCTTTCACACTGCAAGGATGATTTGAGGAAGTAGTAAGTCAATTAACTGATAAGTAAGCATAACCAAAGACTGGCATCCGACAGGTTAATACACCTTTGACATCTATGCAGTGCTGGCTAAGAATATGGGGATTTTCAACAGTCTTAACCTCTTCTTTCTAAAATACAATATAAATGGCAAAATTACACAAAATGCATTATAAAAATGTAATGGTAAAATCAGTCCACATTTGCTGAAAGTTAAATAACAAAATATTATCACCATATACTTTTATTGAGTCTTTTTTTCCCTAAGGAAATATATAATCCTGCACTGTACAAGCAACCATTCTGGTATGGGTTATTACATGGAAAACTGAAGTACGGCGCCTGAATATAGATTTTACGATGAAATCAAAATTCTAACAATATAAAAATTTCCCCTCAAACTAATGAAGAATATAGTTAGTATACAGATTCTTCTCAGAGTATCCTTATCTGAGGTTTCCTTGAAAAATACCCCTGAACAGGAATTCATGGTTATCTCTTTTATGTTAACACAAATGCAAAGAAGCACAAATACCTGATAAAAGCTAGGCACTTCTTTTACAAAGTGATGGCGCCACACATTAACAAAAAACGTTTTGTAAGTCTTTAAAGCTAAGCAGCAACAAAATAATAATGCAACAAAATAATGCAACAAAATAATGCAGCAACAAAATAAAACTCTAAAATCTTTTCAATTAAAAAAATCGTTGTTTTAAAAGATTATTTAAAACATATTATTTAAAACATATTCTTTTCTTAGACATTCCAATCTAGTCGTCAGTACAGAAATACCTGCAGGCATGTTTGCTGAACACATTGATTAACATTGTTTTTGAAGTTCAAGTAAATTAATTCTACTTCTTTGGCAAAACCACCAACAGAATTTCCAGTCCAATAAAATACTTTTTCTTTCTTTATGGACTATTCTCACTCATTATTCTGGAATCCAGGCCTACCACAACCTTATGAAAAGTATAGAAAACTGACCACAAATTAAGAACTAATTCACAATTCAATTGAGTGAAACAAGACTAATACAAATAGTACTTCAATTAAGTAAACCAACCCCAATGGAATTAATGACACACTACAAAGTTCCACAATTCTCAAAAACTGCTGAATCTAAGTCTAAAAGCTTTCTTAATGCCATTTTACATCAAATGTAAAATAAAGAAATTTTAAGGCAAATTTCTGATATGTAGGCTACATTCATCCGCTGATCTAATCATATAGGTTCAAAGCTATCCAATCAACTGGCCCGTGTAAATTTTGTTTTCTGCAGATTTACTGCTTTTTATTTGAAAGTAAAATTATGTTTTATATGTTTCAAAACATTATTATTTGGACATTTCTTCTGTAGACAAGCTACTAAATTCTAACAATAATCATATTTACCAATGTTTGAATACTTTCCAAGGGCTCTTCTCTTTGCCACAGGTTTTATGTGGCTTGTTTCACTTAATCCTCACCACAGCCTTAAGGATCTGGACAACAGAGGCACAGAATGAGTAAGATTCTGAAGCCAGATTATCCCGCTTCCTTCAGGACTTAATCACTCCTCTTTTACAGGTGAAGCAATTGTGACACCGATTTATAAAAAAAAAGGCACAGTCAAGTCATTTCCTAGAGCAAATTATTATAGGAAGCAAGAACACCGGACTGTAAGACCCACTCGGAAAAGTCAGTGTTTAAAATGCATCATATGCTGGGGGAATGGAGTACAAAAATAAAGAAAACTGTAGCCAATGGCAGCATTCAATTAAACCAAGACACCTGAAATAAATAAAAACCTAAGTAAAACTTTGTGCTTTTCCCTTAGCTGGAACTGGATACCTATAATTACCAATAAGAACCCACCTTAACCCCAGTTTTCTGGTACAGACAGGTAAAGAGCTTTAAAAAAAATTATATTTCTGTAAGCATTAGGAAACGGTGCTTACAAAAAAATTTTAGCTAGTCCTTTTGAGATCTTACTAGGAACAGGAATTTACAACTGCTCATATGAATGAATGGTTCTCTATGTATGGCCCCAGAGTAGGAAGACAGAAGGAGGTGTGGGAAATACACAAAAAGTATACTTACAAATGTGGACGGTACCATTAGAAAAACAAGCAGGATATTTAAGGGCAAAGATATAGCAATACAGACATTTACTTGCTTAAAGATTTATGCTATCAAGAGTTTGATTTATGATGCGTTAGCATAGTAACTAAATAACTAACGTATGGTAAGGGAACTTGTGCCAAAGAGCTGAGTTTACCAACAAAAGAATTTCCAGCAAAGGTATCATTCTCTAGGAGTTCTACTTAACTAACCACATATGAACTGTTTAACAATTCCTTAAACTCTTTCTTCAGACTATAAACTGTTCAAAGTTAATTATATTATCCAGTCTTCTTAAAAAAAAAAATCCAAGCCTGGGTGTAGTGCCACACCCCTATAATCCCAGCACTAGGGAGCTTGAGGCAAAAAGATTGCCTCAAATTCTGAGAACAGCCCGGGCTACTTAGTGAGTTCAAGGCCAGACTGAACTACATTGTGAGATCCTGTCTCAAAAAAACAAAAACAAAAGTACAAATAGTGTCACAAACATAGCAAGCCCCCAGTGAATTATCACATACTTGATGCTCTGAGTAGGAGAACACTAAACAAATACCAAATGAAAACCATGGGCTGATTGTAGGGTGTAGTGTTTCATACACACAGTGGTAGCAGTTGGTGAAACTGGCTGAACAAATATTCTAGTGAAATATTCACCATCAGGCAAATATCACTAATACCTGTTTAATGAAAGAATCACAGACAGAAGGTAAAACCAGTAGGGGAAAGTAGAATGAAAAGCAAGGTATCTGCATAGTATCGAAGCACATATATCCCCACAAGGTACTTAATAAGTGGAAAAAAATAAAAAGTGACTTTTTCGCAGAATACATGGCACACACGTCTACCAAGTGAATAAGGTTAACGTCACCAATGCTGTCATAAAATATATGAAATCAATGCCATGGATATGATGTGCTCAGAAGGGCACCACTTCTGGGGTATGATTGCCCAAACTGTATATCCTGAATCTACCACAACAAAACACACACAGACAGAAGGGCGTTCTACAATTGACCAGGTTCGTCAAAGGTGTCAAAACTATCAAAGACTAAGAAAGAGTAAGGAATCATTAGCTTGCAGAAGACTTAAAACATAATTAAATCCAATATGTGATACCAGCACAGAAAGGGGACATTAGTGAAAAAACTAGCACAATTCAAAAAAAAAGTTCTATCTAGAGTAGTTCAAGATGTTAGTGTCGTGAGAAGCCAGGTGAAGTGCATATAAAAATGCTCTATAATATTTCTAGTACTTCCTTGTAACTTTAAAACTATTTAAATTATATATATATATACATATATATATATATATGATCAAATACACGTGTAGTGTTTGGGAAGGAAATGAAAATGTAAAATATAATCTTGTAAGGGATAGCTGATTGGGCTGGGATCGCCTACCTGAATGGCATGGTCCAGGAAATAAACTAGATGTGATAATCAATAAATATATCTTCAATAGCTACTTAAACACATGTGTCTTGTGTTCTAGGGCCCATTACTATTAAACTGCAGAACAGAAAAGAATTGAAAGAGGGTAAATTTCTGAGTTATATCGTAGTAGAGATCATAAAGTCATTATAAGTAAGGACTCTGAAGGAGACCAGAATAGTTAAAAATGACTGCCCAATTTTAATGTAATAACTTAGAAAGACATAGTTTTTAAAAATATTAGTAAGCAGAAAAAAGCCACAGAGAAGTAAAACTACTTTAGAAACCACAAGACAAAAGGAAAATTAAGCTGGAGAGAAAAAAAAGATGTATCTATGCCTCTCAGCATACACTGAAAATAAATTTCAGCCAAAATCATTAAAAAGAATAAGAATGTTTTAAAAACTGAGAACATGATTTAGAAAAAAAAAAATTCTGTTAGGATGGAACAGGACATTCTGAACAGAAAGGCAAAAAAAAATTTATGCATAAATTTAAGAATTAGATATGTCAAAAACAGTAATTTTTAAAAGTAATATCTGTAAAAATATGACACTTGGGATCCATACCTTTAACACAGGCAGATCAATAAATAACAGTGAACACTCCAGTGGAAATTAGGCAGAAGACAGGTATCCAAGGTATTCAAGAAGAAAATTAAATGTTCAAAACACATTTGGAAAAACGCACGAGTATAACTTCTAAAATGCTAATTAAAAGATGTCATTCCTGATTCAACATAGTAAAGATCAATAGAGACTCCTCTTAGAGCTGGAAAAAGTTGCACAGACAAGACGCTCCCAGGCTCTGCTGGTAATAGGATCAGTACAACCTTTTTGATAGTAATTTGTTAATACAGATGGAAATCCTTCACAACATAAATACTCTCATTTCAAGCAGTGAGAGGATGTCAAAGTGTGGTCAGTGGGCTGGTGGAGTTCCTGAGACCCTTCCAGGGGTCTATAAGATTGAACTATTTTTATAAAAAGAGCAAGATTACATTTACTTTTCCTCTTATATTGACATTTGTACATATGTTGTACACATGTAAATAAGTATAACATAACTATATTCATAATTACTGTATTCTTCATCAGCACACAAGTGCAGGAAAAACAAAAAGACTTTTCTCTTAAAAATATTCACTAATTAAAATAAGAAAATACAAAGGACATTTACTGCATATGAAAGTATGATAACTGTCTAAGGGGAAAGCACATACTTGATTTTTTGAGAGTTAAACTAGCTACTTTTTGCATGGAACACAATTCCTAGCTGAGTGAACAATGAACAAAGTATGATTATTCAGACTGGGATAACTGGTAGACATTTTCTCAAAAATAAATGATGTGAGCCTGTCACTTCAAGGAAAACAACTGGTAGCATTTGTTGCCAACAGTAAAATTTGAGCTTTCAAGGGAAAATTCAAGTCTCAGAAAGCTCATATCCATCACCACAAGTTTGACAACTTCAAATCACACAGACTTCTGACAAGATCAGTGGTGCTATTAACAAATGTGATTTTTTTTTAATATTGTATAATAGAAGGTGACAACATTTGGAAGATTTGTATAGATCATAACCATTTTACAAATGAGCAATGCATGATAATAAAAATCACATATAGTCTGTGTGTGGAAGCACATGCTTATGATACCAGCACTGTGGGAGGCTGAGGCAGGAAGATCACAAATTCAAACTCAGCCTGGGCAAATTAGTGGGTTAGTGAGATTCTGTGTCAAAATAAAATAAAAAAGAGGAGATGGAACTTAGTGTGAAGGCCCTGGGTTCAATCACCAATAACAAACAAACAAACAAACAACAACAAAAAAATTCATGCATGAGTAGAAGATTCATTTAAAGTTCAAAACAGGCCAGCAGATTATAAAAGTGCGGACAGTTTTTTTCCCCTCTTCTGAGACAGGGTCTCACTATGTAGTAGTTCAGGCTGGCCTCAAACTCAGAGATCCTCTTGCCTCAGCCTCCCAAGTACTGGGATTACAGGAGTGTATCACCACGCCCAGTTAAAAAAGTTCCTTGATAAGATTTCAGATTCTACCTTGCAATTAACCTTTAAGAAAATATCATTTGCTAATGTCTGTATAAAAACAAAAATATTCATAACTATCTCAAAAGCATATTAAATTATTGTTCTCTTCTCCAACTACATATCTGAGGCCAGGGTTTGTGGGTATTCCATAATCCAGGATCGTTGAACCCATGGTGTATGTGCCACTGTGGGCTGTCTGTATTACTGAAAGCTCTAAATGGTTCGCTATCACTGCATAATCAAAAACAACACATTAGGCTGGGGATGTAGCTCAGTGCATGAAGCCCTGGGTTCATTCCAAAGGTGGGGGGATCAGGGCATCCAACAAGTTGAATTCAGAAATAGCCATGTTGTCTTTTATTAAGTAAAGGCACTAAAGAGATTCATGGAAGTTTAGGACAGCTTCATTTGCCTACCCTTTTTTTTTTGAAATTACAGTTATCACCCATAAAACCTGGTAGGAAATAATGAACTTAGTAGTTTTGGAAATAATTAACAGGTAAATTTTTTTACATTTCTCATTTTAGTTCCTATTTTGGCAAATATCTACAGATATAACTCGCATAAATGAAAGCTCTTTTGAGGCTTCAATACTTTTTTTAGAATTTAAGGGGATCTGGAGACCAACTAGGCTGAGAATTTATGATTCAATCAACCCCAACTTTTGGGCACCTACAGGATGAAAATAGGCAGACCTAAGCTTGCACACATGCTAAAACCAATTACATAAAATATTAGATAAACAAAACCTCTGAAAGCAACAATAAGGAACTGTTTAGTATAGCTATCTAGAATGTGATATTACTAGTTATTTGAAACAATCTCCTAAGACTTTTTTTTTTTTTTTTTTTGAAACAGCATCTTGCTATGCAGTTCAGGCTGGCCTTGAACTCACTATGTGGCCCAGGCTAGCCTCAAACTCTCGGGGCATCACCACAGCCACAAAGACTTTTTAAAGATGAGAAGGCTCACAGTACATTGGGGAGGGACAGTAAAATCTACAGACAAAATGGACGGGGTTAGATGGGTGTAGAGGTGCACTCTTGCAATCCCAGCACTCGGGAAGCTGAAGCATGAGGATCACTGCGAGTGCAAAGCCAGTGTGGGCTACACAGTGAGCTAAAAGTCAGTCTGAACTATATAGTGAGACCCTGTCTCAAAATGTTAACAAAAACCCCAAATAAAACAAAACAAAAACGAACAGGGATAGTTACACACTTTTAGAGAAATGGATACCCTCCCCAAAAAATGCTATTGTTATTGTTAAAACTAATTAAGGCAGCATAGTATAGAACTCTGCACTAAAAGGGGGAAAAAATCATATTCTAGACATTGTTTGCTCATTGAACATCTCTGGGATTTTGGATGTCATTTAACCTCTCTGAACTACCAGAAATTATCTCAGAGGTCCTTATCTAACTCTGACAAAATGAACTACTGCATCTCAGAGCTGTTCAAAACCTTTGCAACATTCATACAAAGTAAACAGTGGTATCATGAAAACTGTGCAACTCCAAAACTATCTATATAATTCTGACCCAACCTACTCAATAGTTTCTTTTATTCCTTCTTCTGTAAATTAGTTTGGGCTCTAAATAATGTTTCCTGTAGAAAGAGAATTATTCCCTGAATGGTACTGTATTTGGAAGAAGTGGAAAATATTTCAGCCTATCACGAATAAGAAAGTAAAGGGCATAAGAGAGTAAGCCTGACTATGGTGTCCCACATGAAGGAAGCCTTTCTAAAGCCCCTGATAAGACCACTGGGGAGGTTAAGACCGAAAAGAAAAGAAAAAAAAGAAAGGAAGGAAGGAAGGAAGGAAGGAAGGAAGGAAGAAAAAGAAAGAAAGAAAGAAAGAAAGAAAGAAAGAAAGAAAGAAAGAAAGAAAGAAAGAAAGAAAGAAAAGAAAAGAAAAAGAAGAGAGTAGAAAAGGATGCAAAACTACAAAGTAATAATGTACGTACACAGTAAAAACAGAATACCAAAAATATATGCTCTATTCTAAAAGAGCCCGGTAAAATCTAATGTTTTCCTTGGCTGTCCAACTTTCACCCACTTTACTGCTTATGAAAGAACCAGCGAGAATGAATGACAGAAAATTAAATTCCAATCTGTCAATTCTGTTCCTTGTTGGGAAGTCTGATAACATCTTAAAGACTATAAAGAGATAAATGTTACCCTAAATTAAACTTGGATAATATTGGAGAAAGGCCCCTTCAGTTTACAGATTAGTCCACCAAAAACCTGAGGTAATTAAAAGACCTTCCACTTAAGCCTCACTGTGTATTTTAACGTCTAGTATCCAAACGCTTCTCTTTCCTTAAAAATAGATTAGTAACTTCCATGGTAAGGTCTCTGGTCAAGGGTTGCACATCATAGCTCTCCACTAAGGATAACCATGCTCAATGCCATGAAACTAACTGAACAGGTTTGAATTTAGTTTTGAATCAGAGAAAAAGACGTATGCAAACGTTCTGTACTTTGAACACAGCATAAACACAAGAACTCAGTTGTCTTGAACTGTACATTCATGTAATGTTTCGGTCTCAGTCTTCACATCTTTAAAGAGAGGAATCTATTTAATTCCTAAAGTCTTTACTTCGCAAAATGGATAATTCTCAAATTACTGGGGAAAGAAGGAGTGATGGGGGAAGAGAAACATGAAATACGCCTGGAACGTGTAGACATCTGGGGAGAAATATTCCCTTCTAGTCTCTCTCCCTGGACTAGGACCCCGGAAGCACTGAACTGTGGTCTACCTACACCGTGCGCCACAGTCAACAGCGTGTGGGCCCGGTACGCTGTGTTCCCTTGTTTATTTCCAGTGGCCAAGGGAAAAGGGGCCTCTACAACTCCTGTTTTCACTGTGCGAAGACCCTGCCACCCAACACCCCAACACAGTATCTGTCAAGTCACCACTGGACACCTATGTGCACCCATCACCCGAACATACAGTAAGTTTTCCATGAACAGGGGTTGACCTGAATTTAACTGCACGGCCTGAGGAAGCTCCGCCACTAGGAGTTCTGTGTGCAAAGCAGGCGCAGGAAGGAAGCTCCTCCACCATTCTTGACCTGCGAACCCTTCAACTCGTGCTCCTCGCCACGCTCGTGTGCGGCACGTGGTTCCGAGGGCTGCCTGGGCGGCGGGGGCAGCTGCTGCGGGCCGAGGGCTGTGGGGGGAGCAGGAGGGACACTTACCTGGGGAACCTCTGCTTCAGCTTCCTCAGGCTCTGCCTGGTGGGCGGTACGGACACTAGGCACTGGGCTATCTCGTCGTACTGGGCTTTGGTCAGTATCATGTTGGGCCAGGGACCGGTGGTGACAGGGACAGGGAAAAAACACCCTGGGGCTGGAGCAGCTCTGAGGCAGGGAGGAGAAGGGTGGGCAAAGAGAGGCACGTCTCGGTCCCTGTCTTCCTCAGCCTGTCCTTATCCCCCCAGAAGCACACTCCTGCCTGCAAGGCGGGGTGGAGACACGCCGGGCCAGCACTTCCCCAGGCACCGCCGTGGCGGGGGCGGGCTGTACAGCGGATTGCCCTACCGGAGTTTACTGAGCAGCCGCAGAGGGCCCGGCTGAGGCACTTCGGCGCCATGTCAGGTAAGGGCACGCCAACCAGGAAGTAGCGGCGCGCGGCGGTGGAGGGTGCGGGCGCCCGCGGCTCAGCGGGCCATTGTCCCTGGCGTCGCCCATCGGGGTCAGCCAGAGGTGCTCGTGGGGTCACCTCCTCCCGGCTGTTAGGAGCTGGGAAGGCCTGGCGCACACGCTGGGACATGGCTCACGTGGTAACCAGCCAGCCTTCAGCGTGAACCCCCGAGAGCCTCTGCCTGAGCGCGAGATTTGAATGTTTGCCGGCGCGCGGCGCGGCGCGGCCGAGCCCAGGCCGCCGTGCGGAGCCGCCGCGCGGAGGACCTGGCGCCGCAGGGGCACGCGCGGGCTTCTGCCGGGGACCTGTGCACCCCGCCGCCCTGGTGGGAGGCAGATTTATCCTCAGTGGGAAACAGACTTCAGTTTAAACCCCACATCGTCAGACAACCGACAGTAGAGAGTGTCCTTTCACTCCCTGCACTTAGATGCTCGAGGACTGAAATCACATTCTCCCGCTAGCTCTCAGAAGAACACGGACGCCCAATAAAAGTTTGGAAAAATGAATCACTAAGTCAGTCATTCTTTGGTTTTCTACGTGTGCGAATGGATTTCAGCTCTCCTAAGGCAATTTATTGGAAAATCAACCCCTCCTTTAATCCCTTTTTAAAAAAATCCCTTTGATTCTTAGAAGGCCAAGTGTTGTGTTACTTTTCTTCAAATCTTAACATTTTAAGTAAAGGAATGAAAAAATGGTTCGATCTTAGAGAACATGTAAAGTGGTTTAAATTTTTTCATCTGAATAAAGCCTGGGTTGGAAGTGTGGTTTAGATATGCCTCTTTGGATAAATTCCTTAATCCTTCAAAGTTTCGATTAGTGAGTCTGTAAAATTAAATTTTAATCCATACAGCAGATTTTTAAGATTAAATAAAATAGTACAAGTACTTATCATAGTGTCTAGCAAACAGTCTATATAAAACAAATAAGCTACTTCATAAAAATGGACAGGGTGTTTACCAGGTATTGTTTTACAGGCTGTCCATGTAAAGGCTGAATCCTCATAACTTCCTGTGATGCAGGTTCTGTGGCCACTATCGTCCCTCTCCTCTCTTTTGTACAGAGTGAATAAACTAAGGCATGAAGAGGTTAAGGTACTTCCCAAAGGTCGTGAGCACAAGTCAGTACCAGAGCGAACTATTAAACTCTAGAAATTTGGTTCCAGAGTCTGGTCTTGCCACCTCTCAGTAATGCTTAATTACGACATCAGATAGTCACACTCTCCTCAGCCAAAGGTTAAGGGTACTTTGGTTTTTGTTTTTTTAGGAAATATTCAACATTTCAAAGACTCTTTTAGTTGAGATTTTAAAAAATGCTGTGTGGCCTTATTTTCTCAAAATCCAGGAGCAACAGTGGCTTCTAAATTCAGCAGCCATCATTTTCGTCTGAATATTTACATCAGAATGTTTTCTTCCCATATGCTTTGCATCTACCCCTGGTTGTGTGACATTAGTACATAACTATTTATTTATGGCAGCGTGGCCTGGAGTTGCCACCTGGCTAGTTTGTTGCTGACCCTGCCATGACTTTCACATGAAAGCTAGCTGACAATAAGCAGACACCGCTTGATTCCCCCGCTCCTTTCCCCATTCTCAACTTCACTCTTTGCAGTTCACAGCCATCAGACTTTTATAGAGAACATCAGTTTAAGGATGTTTGCACTGGTTATTTTTATAGCAACTCTGCTTTCTGGCTCTTGTCCTGTGTTCACCCTCACAATCCTTAAGGAAAATGCCAGGTTTGTTTTTCTGTTTTTATTTTTAACATGTTGCCAGTTTACAATTTTGACTCAAATCCAGTGGATTGTTTAGAATAAGTGCTGGGAGAAAAGCATAGTTATGTTGTAATTTCCCCTAGCAGCAACAGTAGTTTAGTCAGCCCAAAATAGAAGCAGAACAGAAATGTTTTGTTATTTCATTGGCTTCTTTTTTTCTTATAATATGAAATAGTTGCGATTAGTAGATTTTTCTGAGGCATCCTTTCTCCCTCCCTTGCTCTCCTCTATCCTACTGCCATCTCTCATCACACCCTAATGTACTATTACTTCTAGAGATTTCCAAATCTGGAAGCCAGCGGGTACCATCTCCCGCTAAGTGAAGAGGGTTGTGAAATACAAACACAAAGCTAAAAACCTAAAGAACAGGCTACCTATTTAAAATCGGCCACAAAATGTGTTATTTTGAGCTACTGACACCATTTGTCATCCTATGTCCTCAATACCACCTTAAGCAATAAAATTTTAGAGTCTTATCTGAAAGGAAAGAAAAATCTAAAAATATGGGAAAGGTATTGGAAATTATACCAAGAATACATGCCAAAATGGGGACTACTACAGCTCCCCGAGAGAAACTGTAAGGGATTCCTTTCTGCCAACTCCTGGACCATGTGAATGGTGAACAATTTTAAAGGAATATGGAGTTGAGCAGGGAAGCATCAGGACATTCCAAGAAGGCTGCTCACACAAGGGCCTGAAAATAAGAATGAGCCAAGTCACATGCCTAAGAAAGTTATTCATATCAAAGCAAAAGTTCTAGGCAGAGTGAAAAGCGTTAAGGATGTCTGACCTTGGAAAGAGTCACATTTTCAAATAAACTGCCAAACCCAATGCCTGTTTTAAAATATAAATACAGGGGTTGGAGATCTACCTCAGTGGCACAAGTGCCTTCCTGGCAAGTGCAAGGTCCTGAGTTTCAATTTCCAGCACA
>NW_004955416.1:3791391-3803042 GCF_000276665.1 Chinchilla lanigera | reverse complement strand
AAAAAAAAAAAAAAAAAAAAAGAAGAAAGAAAGAAAGAAAAGAAAAAATAAAGAAAACATAAATACTGAAGGATTATTTTTATTCTATTGTAAAGTCTGATTCTATTCAAGGAGTCTCTGTTAAAGTTATTGATCATTTTAAAGAAGTTACTAAGGTGTACAAACTGTATAAAGAAAAAGGGAGTTAACAGTATTTGGCCACCTATTATAGGCAAACTAATTATATGTTATCTCATTTAATCATCATAATTACCCTGTGTAGTAGAAGTAGATCTCATAGGCCTGGTTTATAGATTAGAAAACTGAGGCTCAACTACAAGAAGGGTTACCTGAAGGGTCTAGCTAGTAAATGCAAAACCATGATTTAAACCCATATTAGTCCAGTTATAAAGCTTATGTTCTCTATTGTACTTTGCTGTAATTTAAAAATGAATTGAGAACTCTTTGGTTGAATTATGCACAAAGTAAGCATTTATTCTTGAGAATGGCCACCTACTTTCTCTGGCCACCAAGATGCCTTTGAAAGGGTAGTGATCTTGAATTTTGATATTTAACCAAAATACACTATTAAAAAATTGTTCCACCACCTTGACTAGAAGAGATTGCATGTTTTTCTATTTGTGCTATAAAACAGCACTTTAAGTGACAGCTCTTTTCAAAGCAAAGTTTCAGTCTATACTTACCATGCTTGTGTGACGGGTCATTCTACCCTGTTCCCAAAAATAATAAAAGCTTCTCGTAATAATAGAGGCCAGAATACTTTAGTTGTTGAGGCCTGCAGAAATTTAATGACTTTAGGAAAACAAAGGAAACATACTGAAAGAGATCCATGCTATAATGCTGAAGTAATTGCACTGAAAGGTCAAGGAAGACCAAAAATCAAATGTGGGTCCCTCCACACAAGTCAGTGCTAAATGAGCTCTTAGCGTGAGACCCGGTGGCCTGATTCCAGAGGAAGGTTGCATGTTGATGGACCATGCACTGAGGGACCATCACAGACAGAAACTGTGTCCTGTGTGCATGTAATTCCGAATAGCATCTCAAGTCTTTTTGATTCAATAGTACTAGGAACTAATGCTGAGCAGGCGACTTCCCAAAGGCAAAAACCTGCTTCACATTCATCAACCTTTCCTTAATTCTTATATCTAGCCCTATAAATCAAAGGTTATTACTAAATGTGTGTTCCAGGTGAGAAAAATAATGCATACAAAGGTGGCTTCTATTTACTTCATCAGTTACTGTACAATATTCTAGAATAGTGTTTCCTATACCATCTGTGCTGAGGGCCCAGTTTCCCGCAATTTGTCATGGAAAAATGAGCAAGGTAAGATAAAAAATTAATTAATCAAAAATGAAGGGGCTGGGGATTTAGCTCAGCGGCAAAAAGCGCCTGCCGGGCAAGCACAAGGTCATGAGTTCGGCTCCCAGTACCGGAGAAAAACCAAAAAAAAAAAATAATGAAATTAAAGAGGACAGCTAGGCATGGTGGAACATGCCTATAATTCCAACACTCTGGGAGGCTAAGATCATAAATTTAAGTAACACACATACACACACACACACACACACACACACACGACAAAGACATGAAATAAAAACCAGCAATTTCTTACTTTGAGATTCAATAGAATACAATTATTACATCAAATTAAAGTGACCTATCCAAACTGCTTATTTTCAATATCTGTGCTACATGAAGACCTATAACAGAGCCAGAGGTAATAGTATATACCTACAATCACAGCTACTCAGCAGAGAGAGGAGGGTCACAAGTTTGAAGCCAACCTGGGCAATGTAGTGAGACAAAATAAAAAGAAAATAAAAATTTTAAAAAGTTGGGGACTGTGGATACACCTCAGAGGCAGAGCACTTGATTAGCATGCACAAAGCTATTGAACTCATGTTCAATCCAAAGAAAGAGAAAGAGAAGGAAAGAGCAAGGCGAGAAGGGGGAGGGGGAGGGAGAGGGGAGGAGAGGATGAAGGAGAAGGGGGAGAAAAAATAAGCAACAAAATGAGCAGTGCTGGTTTGCTGATCGAGTTTTGCGTAGTACTGTATCTTAGAAAGACAAAATTATAAATGAATATGCAAAGGCAGAGGACTAATTCCAGACTTAGGGCCTCACACTTGTTATATACTCTCAGCTAGAAAAGATGTATGACCTGTTTCTCTTAGACTTCTATGTGTCAGTCATCATTACTGTTACCATTTCTTTACTGCATTTAATTCTTTCTGAATGATACATAGTTATAAGATCAACAGTGTGAATTTTCACAGGTGATTTAATTTGTACTACATAAAGTTAACATGATGTGGGGTGTTTTTTTGGCATAAAACCCAATTTCTTCTTAAGATTATAAAGCTGTGAGTCAGAGCTCATATACCTCTTCTGCTCTAAATCATCCTCACAACGCTATTAGTGCATGATAAAGGCTATTAATTGGCATTTATGGGGTTACTATCATCACCTTTGAGAAGGATAAGGAACAAAGGTAGCGATTTCTTACAGGAACCATCTCTTTTAGGTGTTCGTGTGTTATAGCAGGGGGAGATACATAAGCATGTTTGCTGAAGAAAGACTGAAACCTTACATTTTTTCCTCAGGCTCATCAGGGACTTGTGGATTATTTGCAGGCAATTTGTATCCCCCTTTCCTGCAGGACTAAACCTCAGATGTAATTTCTACAGTTGTCAATCACTCTTCTAGTCCCAAAGACCATTCTGCAAGAATACATCATGTTCTGAGGGTTTTTGCACATTTATAAATTCAGAAATAAAAAGCAGCAGTGCTGGTGGAGTAGAAGGTTTCTGCTGGACTTGGGGAGGAGGAATGAGGGACAGGGAATCCAGTCTGTCCTTAATGAGAATTTCTTCCAACATAAGGGAGAGTTTGAAGCACATGTCAGATGAAGATTATCTCTAAGACTCTTTATTTAAAAAATTACCCTCTTTTGCCATCCCACTAGGTTAGACTTTAAAAAGAGCAGGTAAGATGCCAGTCAAGATTTATAACACTTTCCTTGTCTATGATTGATAGACAGTTAAGGGAAGGAGTTCCTTCTGAGATAACTATAGCAGTTATTAAAATATTGATACCAGGCACTATTCTTTTGAGAAAATTCAAACATATAATTATCTAATGTATTGGCCTCAAAGAATTGATAACTGGCGTTATCATGCTCACTTGGTGTATGGGGAAACTAAGATATAAAATGCCTTGGAACTTCAACCAGTTTCCTTAGATTTTATGTTTAAATGTAAAGCCATACAAATATACCACTTCAGATCTTCTTTTCTTGAAATCATTGAAGAAATATGTTTCTTGGAGCCAACAAGAAATGAAGGAAAGAACAGAGACTGTAAATCACCTATCATCCCACCACTTGAAAGCCATCATTATAAAAGCTTTGATGTTACTCCTTCTAGTCATTATTTACATTTTTTCTTTACATAGATAAAATCAAGCTGTATTTACAGTTTGATTTTAGCACTGTTTAATTTATATTATACTTTGAACAAGATACCCTCGTCAGTCCTCAGTAGTTTTGATTCTAGTTTCATAAGAAGAGTAGAGTAGTAAGTAGGTTTTTGACATTAAGAGATGGACTCTCCCAAGTCCATAAAATGAGGACATTGGCATAGCTATCAAGAGGTTGGGCCAGTCTTCAATTCCATCCAATTCAATGTGGGAATGATGTAATGGATCCTGCAGGAAGGTAGAATTTCAGTGACGGATGGACAGGAGTTCTTGGGCATTCCATTCACAGAACTATGATTGAAATCATGTCAGTGAGCCTCCTACCACAAGGACATTCTGTCAGTCAGCATGTTGACGGAGAATGTAGAGTGTATTTTTTTAGCATGACTATGAGTTATATCTGAACATTCAGATTTGTTCCAGCCTTGATGTAGAAAGCCAGTGTTTTACATGGCCCAGAGGACAGTCACATGCAATGCCAACCTCAAGCCAAAAGAGCTTGAGTTTCCATTTCACGTCCCAACAACACTAAGAACCTTAAGTTGGCAAGATGAGAAGGATTTAAAGTAATGATGCAGGCAGAGAGTAGCAGAGGTGGGAGCTTGAAGAACACTTAAACTCTATACATACTCACACATCTGCACAATTAGGCAAATCTAATTTCACAAAACAACACTTGAATTATTTGCATGGGAAGAAATTTTGAAAATAAATGCTGTTCAAATGAAAAGACCAATTTAATTCATTTATATCAAATCCTCTTTAGAAAATATGGATGGACATCCACAAAAATTCATTCATTTATCATTTACTTACTGAGAGATACCAGGTACCAGACGCTGTTCTAGCCCATGTATATTAACAATACACAGAATTCACCAAGACTTTGACCTCAAAGCTTGCAATATTCCATAAATTAGATTCATTATTTTTCTGTTTTTTGTTGTTGTTTTTCCAGTACCAGGAATTGAACTCAAGACCTCATGCTTACCAGGCAAGTACTGTGCCGCTGAGCTAAATCCCCAGCCCTTAGATTCATTATTGAAAAATTACTTCATGTTTTAGTTTAAGGCAGGCTAGAACCATGACAACAAATTACAATGCTAGACTTAGACTCAATCTTGTACAAGAAAGGGAAAAGTGCAGTTTTGGACATTATCAGATGAACTGACAAAATGGGAATTCATGCGATAGGGTAGATGTTAAATTGTTTAAAATACATGAAATGTAAATAGTTTCCCAATTGTTAGGAAAAATACACTGAAGTATTTGAAGTTTAGGATCACGGATCCTACATTAGGATCATGGATCCTAAACTTCAAATATTACTGTAAATAGTGCAAGAAATAAAATAAAACAAAGTTAGTAAGAGAGCACATTATAAATCAAATATAAGAAAACATTAACAACAGGTGAATCTTGAGAAAAAGGACATATACAGGCATTTTTGTACTCTTTTATTTTGAAACATATTAATAGATTTGAAATGACTTCCAAACAAAAAGTTCTTTAAAACCTATTTATAAAATGTTTGCAGCCATAATGTCCTTAAATCAAATGACAAACTCCCTTCAGTCACACAGGATTTATAGACATTTGCTTGACATGCTGATTTTCTCAGCACCTCAGAAATGAGCTTGTCTTACCTAATTGAGACTGATGGCATAACTGGGCAAAACTTTTAAAATTTCTCTATCCATCTCCCCCCAAATATGGGAAATACATGCTTTTTGTTTCATCCAAGTATTAGTGATTTCTGTTTTTATAAGAACAATATTATTTATGTATAGTTGTGCCACTCATATACAACTGTAATTCATTAATAATGCTAATAAGCACCCTAAAGTTCTCAGTTATATGATATAAGTGGGAAATATAGCCAGGTAATCCTTTTAAACCCATCCCTGCTTTTCTTAAAACTGCAGCACTGGGAGGCTGAAGCAGAAGTTTCATGAATTTGAGGCCATCCTGGCCTATGTAGTGAGACCTTGTCTCAAACAAAACAAAACAAGTTTAAATATTGCATGATTTCTCTTACATGAGATAGATACTAGGAAGTAGGGATATCTTCTTTCAAACAGGAAGGGGAACAGAAGATGGAGGAAGGAGGGAAGAAGGGGAACAGGGTTTTAAAAAAGAGAATCAAGGAAAAACAATGGAAATAGAGCTTTCTACTGGAAAATGCATTGAGTTGGAGGGGGCAGAGAGAGATAAAAGGGAAAAGTTACTGAAAAAAAAGAATTAAGATGTCTTATGTACATGTGCAAACTCCCCATGATAAATGCAATTGTTCTGTACTAATAAAAATACATAAATAAAATAAAATAAAATAATGGAAAAAACAAAACACAGCCCTCCAAAGAAAAAGCAAACAAAATACACTACAGAACCCTCCTTCCCTTTCTCCTTCTCTTCCCTCTTTTCTCTCTCCCTCCCTCTCTCCCTGCCACCTTCCCTTTCTGCTTTGTAGAGTCAGACAGCTTTCCCAACCTCTTCCCACTCTCTATTCTTGCTTCCTCACAGGTGTTGATCCCAACAAATCTCTTGCATGCCGAATCTGGCCTTCGTATCTCCTTCTCAGAAGATGTAGACTAGCACAGCCTGCTATGTTTAAAGGCATCCACGATGAACTAGAGGATACACTTGCTCATCTTATGATATGACTGTTTCCCAAGCTTTCATCAGCAGTACACCAAAAATTAGTTCTGGTGAACGCAATCTAATCTAGTATTTATGAGACTATGCTTTGAGGTAAAAAAGACATAGGTAGAAAAATCAGTTGGATGATCTTAATAGTTAGTGGAATCAAATCTCTGCCACAGTAGTGCACATATTACAAAGTAATAGAAACATTATTGTGGGTTTTTCTGCACCCCTCTTTTATAGGCACCATGCAGAGTTTCCATATTTCTGAAGACAGCAAAGTAGCAAAATGCCAGCATCCTTTGTTGTATCAAATCCCTGTTTGCTTTCCCAAGGAGACAAATTTACAACTACATGATCTAAATCAGATTTTGGCTATTCCTATAAATCTCCAGGTTTGCACTCATTAGTACTCTCTTGGATTCTCATAAATGACTGATCTCATTTTATGTTCTCTTTTAAAAAGTAACTCATTTCATTCTTGCTATTTACTCAATGTATAATAAAAAATGTCTTAACTTTGAGTTTGAGAGCCAGATATCTACTTGGGTACCATACACATCCATCTCTACACCCTGAGAGAATCTCAACACAACTTTGTAAAAATTGAGTTTATTTTATAGCCCCTTTAAGCCTGTTTCTTTTGTTTGGGGAGTGGCACTGGCACCCACTTTGCCTCCACATCCAATGGTCATATCTTACCTGACAGTCCAAGGATTATGCCACTGACACTTTTTAGGCTCTCCCTTTCTTTACTGTATTAGTCACCTAAGGGTATTCTGGCCATTCTGTCTACTGAAGTCCTCTGCATGGCAACCAAGGTGATTTTTCTAAAAATACAAACATAAGTGATTTTGAGATGTCCTTGTGTGTTTTTCAGGCTTCATTTCTTTTGGTACATCCTGATAAAACCTACATACATTCAAGTACAAAAATGACAGATTTCATTCATTAATTATGTATTATCTGCTAAGTACCGGGAGGAGTCCTTCAGAGATCAAGAGAGAGGTATTATCATTTTAGATAAGAAAAATTAGAGAAGTTCAGTAACTTCTTTGATGTCATAAAGCTGACAAAATACAGGGAAAGACCAAATCTTTTTTATCTAAAGATGATTCTTTTGAAAAAAATTAAGATATACATGCTACAAAAGTGCAGATCTTAAGTGGACAGTTTGATAAGTTTAAACAAATATATATACTCAAATAATGACATAGAGCTCCTTTATCATCCCTCACATTTTTCCTCTAAGAAAAATTGGCTTATAATTTACATACAATGAATATACAGTTTTAAACATACAATTGTTGAAGATTGTTGTTTTAA
Organism: Chinchilla lanigera; assembly: GCF_000276665.1. Lineage (NCBI taxonomy): Eukaryota > Metazoa > Chordata > Mammalia > Rodentia > Chinchillidae > Chinchilla > Chinchilla lanigera. The sequence goes on along the minus strand of NW_004955416.1, from coordinate 3,795,595 downwards.
TCTTCTACGTTTCATTCACACATACCACATTGTTGTTTAATGCCATTATTCAAGGGACCAGGCATTTTCCTCTGATGCGACACCCTCACTCCACCTGATGCGATCTTTTCATTCTCCAAGTATCAAGGTGACTTTTCATTGATTTCCTTTGCTTTGTGTTGTGCTGTTTTGTTTTTGCAGTACCAGCCACATCCCTGGTGAATAGGCAAGTGCTCTACCTCTTCGTTCTATCTGCAGTCCCAAGTATCCATGTTGAGCATCCATGTTGATAGTATTCTATTTCTTTGCTTCTCCCATAGCTCAAACCTCAACATTAGCTAATTTTTCTCTAATATCTCCTAGTGATTGTCATTTCATTTCAGTGATTTACTTATTAATCACTCTCATTGCAGTCTAGTGGCTCGGTTGTGTGCATAATCTATTTATAGATACTACTTGGCAGCTGATCTCTTATCAACTACACAGTGTTCAAAACATTTGTTGAATAAACATATACATGATACTAAAGTCATATGCCAGTGGCTTGTATGTCATGTGTGAAGTTTAGATTTTATGCACAGGTAACAAAGATCTGTTAAAGGCTTTTCAAAAATAACACCGTGATTCGACCTGTGTTATAGGAAGGTAACCAATGGCAGTTTAAAGGCCACTGAAGAACGATAAAAAGAGTAATTACAGGAAATTGACTTGGGGAATCATTGGAGAAATGCATAAAAGAAAACATATTGATTAAATGAATTAAGTTACAAAGCACAACCCAATTTCAAATAATTTCCCAAGAATTTCTAAGAAATATTTAGCAGACTTCCATGAGAAAAATAAAGAAGGACAAATCAAAGGCATTCTACAATTTTTGGTTGAGAAAAAATACTTATGCCACAAGGAAAATCCTGTAGAAAAGCAAAAAAGTAAGACAAATTAATTTTAAGGCACACAAGTGTACTATAAATAGATTAGAAATGAAATAAACACCACCCATGATCTCAGAATAGTCAGGATTGGAGCTGTGGCACATGCTTAGTACTTTTTCCCCTTTCACCCTCTGAATACATTTTTTCAAATTTCACACTGTCCTAAGATCCTTCCCTATTTTCATTGCACCTTCGTCCATTAGCTTCCACATGGTTTGAGGCCATGGAAAACACCAGTAAAAGTTCAAAGGATAGAAACAGAGTGAGTTTGGGATATTTATTTCATGACTTTCTCCTTTTCAGGTCACTATAGGCTAAGAGCATCACTCTACCAAAGGGCACAGCTCTTGCCCAGTAACCTTTTCTAGACAACCACTTTCTCGATCCTAGCAATGGCTGCCTACCCTCATCCCCTCAGGCCTTGGGCACTGAGACTGGGGTATTAACAATTCCTTTCAGAAATTGTAAATAATCCCTTTATTAAAATCTCTCCAATTATTCCATATAGAAGTACCATCTGCTTTCTGCTGGGACTTTGATTGACATGTAAAGATGGTACATAAAGTCCTTAAAGACAAAAATCACTCAAGGAAATCAGGTAGAGTAAGAGTCCATGCAGGAAAGCAAAAGCAGAATTTAAATTACTCAAGAAACTTGTAGAAAAATTAGTTTAAAAGGAAGGGGGCTGGGGACCTTAGGAAGAAAAAGATTTCAAGAGTAGGTATCTTAGTTACTTTTCTTGTTGCTGAGATAAAATACCTGATGCTCAAAGTTAAGGCAGGGGAGGTTTATTTAGCTCATAGTTTGTGGAAGTTTCAGTCCATGATTGGCTGGCTCCAAGGCAGGGTGACTTGGCAGAGGGGCAACCATTCATGGTGGAAGAAGGCAGAAAAATCAACCAAGGGAAATGAGAGAAGGGACAACCCTCTTTCTGTGTCTTATATTGTAGGCAGGCTACCTGCCCTAGGGCAGGTGGTAGCACTCACACCCTTAATACCAGTACTGGACCATCAATCAATCACAAACTCTAGATTCAGCCACCTCCAAAAAGCCTGCCCTGTATGACTGCATGAAGCTTTTGGGGGGACATTCAGACACAAACCATAACATTCTGCCCAACCCCACCCAAAGACTCATGTGCATTCCTTTACACAAAATGCATGTAGTCCATTTCTAAGTGTTGCCAAAGTCCTAAAAGACCTTCTTCTGCAATCTAGGTGGAAACCTTGGTGACCCCACAGATCTTCCATTCTGTATCTTCCAGAGCCATGTGGATGATGGCAAGGTCTGCAGCCTGCTGGAGCAGTAGACAGGCTTCCCTCTTTCTTGGCTGTAGGGGTTGAATGCCCGGCTCTCTGAGCACTCTGAACCCAATTCCAAGGAACAAATTCTCTAGGCCACCACTATTCTGGAACATGGTGCTCTGAGGCTCTCTTCTCAAAGTAGGGTCTTTCACTTTTGCAAGTTTGAAGCTGCAAAAGGTGGAGTCCTGCTGCTTCTTGTCACGACCTCAGGCCATCCTTTCTATTCTCCTGTTGCTTCTCAGCAATCAAGAGCTCTTCTGCTCTATCTTTGCAGTCCATAGCTTACTGCAACTTCCTTTCTGGCCAAAATCTCAATGTTTTAAATCATTCTGCTGGGCTCTTTGCTCTTGATTCTTAACATAGACCATAGAGCAGAAGAGCTCTTGATTGCTGAGAAACAACAGGAGAATAGAAAGGATGGCCTGAGATCATGACCATGTTTTGAAATCTTGTATTGCTTTTATTGTTTTTGTGTTTTGTTTTTGTCTTTGTTGTTACTTTGTTACTGTTTTTTTCTCTTTAAAATAAAAAAAATGGTCTGGCCTGCAAATATCATTTTTCTATGACGAAATGTACTCAATAATATAAGCAATATCTATGACATATTTTATCAGCTCAGTGCTATGCAAAGAGCTTTATGTATGTAACGACTGGGAAATTTGCAGAAGCAATGGCGGCTCAGAGATTTTAATCTTGTCTAACATCAAATAGCTGGTTATGTGAGATTTGAACCAGATAGTTCGGCTCCAAAGTTCTATGCTAAACCACAAAACTACATTGCTTTTTTCCCCCCCCCATGCAACTATTTTTCTCTCTGGGCACAAGTATTAGATAAGATATGATTAGGCTGAGTTAAAACTTACAAATAAATCTAATGGCATAGTCAGTCATTAAGACACCACTAAGGAGCAGGGACTACTTTTCTAGGAACTGTTATATTTTATCTTTCTAAAGAATAGTGATGTACTTTATCAGCTTGACTTGATTTAGGATTCAGGTATGTGGGAAAATATTCCTCAGCTTTCACTTTAGAGCATATGTAGCTCCCTGAACCTTTGTAATACAAACCTGATTTCTTTCCTCTATGAATAAAGAACTCTTTCTGATTTAATAGGTATGAATTAATTTTTAAAGATAGAGATTTCCAGGGTGGTCATAAACACTTCCTCCAAGTGGAAATTTTCAACTCAGGGAGACATTAGATTTAGAGAATTTAAACAGCAATTAGTTTGCTCATGCTTAATAAAAAGAAAGGAGAAAACCTTTGATGGTCTCATTTCTCTGTATCTCCAATGTGCCTTCCTTTAAGAGAAATTTGTCCTCTCCTAGGTCATGTTATATGTCATAATTTCACTTTGGATCCATTTCTTATTATGAAGAATGATCTGTAGCAGCTTTTTGGTTTGCATTCCATTTTGTAAAACAAAAATACTGCAGCTAAAGATTATATGTTTAGCATTTATAAATAATTTACTAGCTAATAATCTATTTCAGAGTGGCAAAGTATGTATAATGATGTTGTTCATTAGGAGTAATACTTTCAAGTCTGATTATAACTGTCTTTTTTTTTGGTTTTGGTGGTACTGGAGATTGAACTTTGGGCCTTTGCACTGAACTACATCTGCAGCCCTTTTTTATTTTTTATTTTGAGACAGAATGTCACTAAGTTGCCCAAATTAGGCTCAAAATTACCATCTTCCTACCTCAGCTTTGCAGGGTACTTGGATTACAGGCATATGCCACCATGCCTAGCTTGAGAGCTGAATTTCTGCAAGCACTGCCCCTAATTCCCAACTATCAAGTGAAGTAATTGCTAACTCCTTGCAATCTAAACCTATAAACAGAGTAGCCATTTAGCAAAACTTGGGAGAACTTTTTCTTTTTTTTAATTTCATTTTAAAAAATAAAAGAAGGAAAACATATTAACAAACAGACAGCCATTTACAAAATAGCATAAGAACAAACAAAACAGAGTTACAGACAAAGTGG
>NW_004955416.1:3760900-3788836 GCF_000276665.1 Chinchilla lanigera | reverse complement strand
CATTTTCAATCTCATTAATTGATATTGGGTTGTTCAGGATTTTTATATCTTCTTAACTCAACCTTGGTAATTTGTACATATCTAGGAATCTGTCCATTTCTTCTGAGTGTTCTATCCTATGGGAGTAAAGATTTTCAAAGTAGGTATTAATGATCTTCTGAATTTCTGTAGAATCTGTACTAATTTCATACTTTTCATTCCTTATTGCATGAATTTTAGTTCTTGGGTGAACATTTTCAAAACTACTGTACTTTAATCTGTATTTTGCTGAGTCACAATACTAACTGCACTGAAATAAAAGTAATTTTCTTTGCTCTGAGCCATTTAATCTGGGTCAGCAACCTGGAGCTCATATTATCAAATCACAAGATTTCAAGAGTGAGCAGCTCCATTTTACCATTTTCCATTGTTGAGCTTTTCCCATGGAAATGTACACATACCTCAGGAATCAATGCATGTCTTGAAAAACTATGATGGACCACTGTTAGCCTAAGAACTTCCTGCTGTGACATTAAAATTTTAAAACAAAGTTTCACAAACTCAAAATTAGGAAAACTGGTCATATCAGAATATGATAAGTATAAAGAAGATAGGTTATAGTCCCCAAAACTTAAATGGGTGTTTCGATGTTGTCATCGGGTGTTTCTTAAATAAACTATTGTATTTAGCTAGGAGCCAACAGAGGCTAAGAAGTATAGTGACTAAGAGTTGCTAAACTGGTTGTTCATGAAAAATAGCAACCCTAATTTGTCATATTTGCCAATTTCCAGTGTAAATATCCCCACCACATTCAACTGCAGCCTGCCAACTATTAAGCCACTGAACTTGAAGTTGGGAAGAGGTGCATGCACTCTGCTTGCAATTCAGTAGGGTTTAGCTCCAGCGCCAGTGTTGAGGATACAGGCCCAGAGCCAGAAAGACTGGAGTTTAGTTTCTCTTTCTGCTGCATACTAGCCATATGAATTTACTTAATATTTCTGTGCTTCAGTTTGTCAGGTATAAAAACAAGACAATACCTGTGCCTTTCTAACCGAGCTCTGTGGTCATCTGATGAGATAATAGCTGCAAAGGATTTAGCAGAGGGCTACACATATAGAACGTGATTTATAAATGTTAGCTCTAACTATAATATTTATCTTTTAGTATTTTCTGTTATTGACTTTATTCTCTTTGCAGCCTGTTGAAAAATTAAGATAAAAGTCATCCAACATAAAATTAGCAATCTTACCCATTTAAAAGTGATTCACTGGTTTTTTTACACTAAAAGTGCAATCCCCCTCCAATCGTATAACTCTCAATCATTCCTCCTGCCCTGGCAACCACTAATCTACTTTCTGTCACTATATATTTGCTTACACTGGATATTTCACACAAGTAGAGCTACACGGTATTTGGCATTGTGTTTGGCTTCTTTCACTTATTATAAACATTTTCAGGGCAAACCCACTTGTAGCATGTACTGTTGCTTTCCTGGAATGAAGAACACTCTACGGTATGGGTCATATCTCCTTACAAAATTCCCTTTACTAGTTGATGGACATTCAGTTGTTTCTATTATTTGATTATTATTCACAATATTGCTATGAGCATTCAAGTATAGCTTTTTGTGCACACATGATGCTTTCTATTTTTTTAGGTACATATACAGGAGTGAACTTTTTCTCCACTGATGTACAATGGTTCCAATTTCTCCACATCTTCACCAGTACTTACTACTGGAATATTTTTAAAAATGACATCTAACCTCTTGAATGTTTAATAGTAATTCATTGTGGTTTGACTTGCATTTTCCTAATGACTAATAATGTTTATTTCCATGTGTTTATTTGCCATTTGTATATCTCTGAGGAAGAGTCAACCCTTTATTCATCTTTTGATTGGTATAACGTCCTCTGTATTAGTTACTTTCTCATTGTTTGGACAACAGCTGGCACAGCTGAAAGGAGAAGAGCTGTATTTTGGCTCATGGTTTCAGTCCATGGTTGGCAGCTCCACGGCAGAAACAGGACGGTAGAGGAATATGGAGGAGGAAAAGGAGCTCAACCCTCAGGAGCCAGGAAGCAGAGAGAGAAGTCTGCAGGAGCCGGGGACAAGAATATACTGTTCCAGGTCTCACCTATAGTTTCACACCTCCAGCTGCACCCCACCGCCGAACAGCACATTCACCGATGCGATGACTCAGTGAAGGAATGTGCGGATGAGTATAGCGGCTCCGTGAGCCAATCGTCTTCTAGACACACGGAAACGTGGGGAGAAGTTCTAGATCTAAACCATAACGTCCTTCTATTATTATTTATATATTCTGGATATTAGATCGTCATCAGCTATATGATTTATGAAATTGAACAGCATAGATTATCTTTTCACTTTCTTAAGTGTCTTTTGATGTACAAACGCATTTAATTTTGATGTTCAGCTTCTTTATCATTTTTCTCCTTGCTCTTTAATGTCATAGTTAACAAAAGGTTACCTAATCCAAGGAAAGGAAGATTTAAATACGTATTTCTTTAACATTTTGTGACTTTAGTTCTATTTATTTATTTATTTTTTGGTCTATTTGAGACAGGGTCTCGCTATGCAGTTCAGGCTGGCCTTGAGCTCACTTTGTAGCCCAGGCTGGTCTCGAACTTGCAGCGATCCACCTGACTCAGCCTCCTGAGTGCTGGGATTACAGTTGTGAGCCACCACGCCCAGCTTGTAACTTTAGTTGTATTTCTCCTTCAGGCAGTTTTGGTAGTTTACATGTTTCTAGGCATTTGCTCATTTCATTTCGATGACCTGGCTTCTTGGCATAAACTACTCATACATTGTCTTGTCATTCTTTTTATTTCTATAAGGCTGACGGTTATGTTCCCAGTTTCATTTCTGATTTTAATAAGTTGGGTCTTCTCTTTTTGTGTTTGTTTGGTCAAGGTAAGCATTTATTGGTTCTGTGGATCTTTCCAAAGAGGTTTGATTTCATTTTTCTCTGTTAATTTTCTAGTCATCCTTATTTTATGTATCTTTACCTTAATGTCTGTACTTTCTTCCTCCTTCTTGCTTTCAGCTTAGTTGGGTCTTTAACTGATTTCTTAAGGTGGAAAGTTAGGTATTCACTTTATTTTGTAAAAAAATTTATTAGTATATATTTGTGATACATAATAAGCATATTAAATATAGGGTACTCATGCATACGCATATCAAATCTGGATCCATTTTACTTCCCTTCCCCTCATCTCCCATCTACCCTCATTCCCAGAACTCCTTCCCATCTCCCCAAAGTCTGTCTCCCTGTTTCCTATCATCTTTAACTTTTGCTCTTTAAATCATTTATACTTTGATTTCTCATATAAGACCATGCAACATTCAACTGGCCTGATTTATTTCACTTAGCATTATGGACTCAAGGTGCATCCATTTACCTACAGAGGACTCATATTTATCCTCCTTTACGGTTGAGTAGTACTCCGTTGTAAGATCTTTAATGCAGTTGTTGATAGCTATAAATTTTGCTCTGAGTGAACATTGCTTTTAATGAACCCCTTAAGTTTTGGTATGTTGGTAAGTTTTAGTTCCCCTCAAAGTGTTGTCTGATTCTTCTTGTGATTCCTTCTGTAACCATTGCCCTCAGTGTTGTACATTGCCTGTAAATATTTTTAGCAAATTCCCCTTGGATAGTAGACTCAGTGCTGTGTGAGTTCCTAGTTAGGCAAAATAAATGAAGCTTTTTGAGCCAGCCTTCCCAGGTGCTATTAAGAGAAGAACGAAGGGCAACTCTTTGTAACTGATGCAGAGTCTGTTTTTTCTAGTACTGGGAATGCAGGCTGCTATTTTGAGAATGCAATAGAACTGAGGAATGGGGCAGGGAATATGGTGAGTGCACAGTGGGAATGTAAAGGGGTATATTGGAGAGGGAGAACTGGTGGAGAGGAGTAATTTGAACCTTAGATTTAGATAGACCTGAGTGTGAATTCTGGCCCTTCCACTTATTACCTACCACTTTATGTAAGAAATTCTGCATTTACCCCTTCATCTCTCAATTCCATCATAAGGAGAAGACATTGCTACCTACCTCTTCCATACTTCTGAGGAGTAAATGTACTCCAAAGTGTCCAACACCATTAACAGAACATAGTAGGTGCCCAATAAATATCAGTTCTGCTTTTGTGGACACTACTTTCATGAACGCAGATAAAGACAACCAGCTCTAGTGGTGGCAATGTTTGGAGAGAAGAATACTCATTCCTTAGGTCAAAACACTCAGCCCAGTTCAGATCACAGAGGAGGGAATGGGTCAGTGTGTAAGTGGAAGTAGTACAATGTCACGGTAAGCAGGAAGATTGCAAAATTGCGTATAGTAAATGCAACCTTCATTTTCTATTCAGCTTGATGTTTTATGTCATTATTTAATTTATAGGGACTTCAACTTCCTCATCTATAAAATGTGATAATAATACATCTTGGTCTTAAAGTGACAATTGAATTAGATAAATGTTTTTGACACTGGGCCTGAAAGAAACACAAATTCTAATTTCTTTCCTGGAGGAACAGTAATATCTATTCCAACCAGTGGCAGATGATTTCTAGACTATGAATTTATCTGTTCTGGGGCTGAGAGTGAAAAGTACTAGGGGAGGCTGGTGATGCTACTTCTGAGGGAACTTACTTCCCTATTTATTGCACACATTAAGTAGGCACTTGACATTTTTTTTTGACTAGTGACATGAGGCTCATTTCAATTATATCATGTCATTGTGTGGAACTGGTGGTCTAATTCATATACTATGTAATATTATACTAGTTCTCAAAAAGTGCTACTAATTCATGACTGTTTACCTTGTTTGGCCAAGATGTAGCCAATACCCATTGAAACCCTCAAAAAGAATTGGTAGTCTAAGCTATGGGGTACTGTAGTGGATTGACAACTGATGGTCAACTTGTAACACCCAGATGAACTGAATCAGCATGGTGCTGGGAGTGGGAGGCCCAGCTGAGGATTGTTGTCAGCAGCATAACAGGTAGAACTGGAGAAGAAGGGTGAGACTGTTGCGAGCTGGTAGAAGCTGCTGAGAGCTTGTTGGAGGTGGAGAGAAGCTGTAAAGAGCTGTTGATTTTCTTGGAGGACCTTGTCATGCCAGCTTTCCTGATGAACTTGGCTGTTCTCATTCTCCAAGGAGCTCGGGACATTTTTATCTCTGAGAATGGCTTCGGTTCACTTTGAGAGAGCTCTTGTCCTCACTTTGAGCATTGATTCCTGGCTCTGGAGGGGAAGATGGTGCATTTCTCAGTTTCCTGGAGAAGCTTGCTGCATTGGCTTTCCTGATGGGAACTCTTCTGTCTCCATCATCGGAGAAGCTTGGGACCTCATTGTTGCTGAGGATGGCTGTGGTAATTTTTGGGGGAGCTTTGATTCTTCTTTTGAGCATCATTTCCTGGTTCCAGTGTAGATCTCTCAGCCTGCTAGCACAGATACTTTGTCCCATTAGCACAGACTTTCTAGATTCCACCACTGACCTTTGGGCCTAACCTGTGCAGATTCGTGAAACATGCCTGCATGAGACATTGCTATAGGCTGTAGGTCTTCAGGTGAGCTCATGCAGGACATTGTCGGGATGTCCAGGCCTTCAGCTGGATTCTTCAGTCTTTCGTGTGTGGACAGATTTCCTGCACTCTCTTGTATATGATTCTTTGGGTGACTATTATAAATAATCTTATAAAATACATGTCTTGTATTATATTGTTCACCCTGCAATAAGCTCTAAACCATAACAGGTACAAACCACATGTTCAGGACAGCACAGCTTCTCCATGGCAGGGCCAGAACTCAGATGTAGGTCTCTCTCAGCACTCCCTCTCCTGCCCCAGAAAGCCCTCTCCATTTCCTTACCTGGCCTTTGATTTCCCCTCTACTTTCCCCAGCTGGTCAAGGTTCCTCCTAAATGTAAATCCTCACAGCACTTGTTTCCACTTTCTGCATGGTTTATATACTTTTCTATTAGTCACTGAAGTTACTTGAGTTCTTGTGTTATTTCCCCGAATCAATTGTAATTTCCTGGAGAGGAGGGACACTTCTGCTCACTGTTGTATCAATTGGGAGTTCTTTCATTTTTCCACATTAAGTATATTTTTCCCACAAATAACAATACTGGGAGTAAATGACAGTGGAAAAGCTTCTTAAAAGGCCTAAGCTCTTTCCATTTCCTCTCTACCATACTTAGTGAATGAGATTTTTATTTTCTTCGTTTATTGTTTCACAGTTGCAAGATGGCTATCAAAGACCCAGGTACCTGGTTATTTCTTGAGATCAGAAAAGGGTGGGAGGGCAGTATCCCTGAGCCATCTCCTCATGTCCGTACTTTATAAGACAAGAAAACTCCCAGAAGCTCCCTGATTAGCATTCTCTTACTCAAATCTCATTCTAGCATTGGGTCCCTTTGTCCTCCATCAAACGTACAAACGTTACCATTGTCCCAATCTTCCCCAAATGCAGTGCATTAAAACTGAAGAATTTGAAGACCCTTTTAGAGCCATGATGATAGTTATAATCTATGGAGAGCAAGTAGTAGACCAGAAAGCTGGGGCCACTCTTGCACGCTCCACAGTTATCCAGGATACCTTCCCAGGAGTTGTGCCCGTTTCCAAGCACAACTCTATAGCACCTGAAATTGAAATCATGGCTCTGCAAAGGTACAAATCACATGGAGGGAGAAGTCTTCAGGCGTGCTTGCAGTGACAGTCGCTCAAATGTAAAGTCTGAAAGCAAGGTTCCACTTCAACTTCTTTTTTGATGAACAAGGAGCACTATGCATGGTCTTTGCTGAATCATTACTTTCCTCAGAGAATGTCTTTGTTGATAGCTGACTTTCAGACCCAAGCACATGTTTAGTTATAGCTCCCTAAGGTGTCAACAATAGGTAGAATAAATTTAAAGATGTTGCAGGTGAGCAGCATTTCTCCCTGTATTGTGGTACAAACTGTGTGTCAATTATTTATGAGTTCAGCCCAATTTGTTTAAACCTCATTGACCTTTAATACAGTTATGACATGTGTCTTGACTTGATTCTTCCCTCTATTGATTTGGTCTGGAAAAGTAAAACAAGAGTTGAAATGGCCCCTCAGGGTAAGTTAAAATTGTAGGTTACGGCCACATTAAATTGCTTTAGTATACTTTGTGTCCTTTAGAGTCAGAAAATGAAGCAATAAAGTAGGTTGATGTAAGTAATTCTTGTTTTTAAAAGGACCTTGAAGTGCTCTTAACAATATCATGGATTTGATAAGATCTGCTTCAGACTTCTTAATTTAAAATGAACATAAAGATGGTAAAGCCGAAGGAATGTTGAAATACTAGTGTTGTGCTAACAGCTTTGAGCCAGGGTTCATGGGAGAGGGCCCATAGGAATTTTTCACTATTGTCTGCCATACATGGGGAAAATTAAAGCAGCAGTCATTGCTAGGAATTTCCTGGGGGGCATATCCAGGTGTACAAAATGTTTAGGAGGGTTTCAAATCTTTTTGCTCATTACTTATGTGCCATCAAGTTTAGTGTTTAAAACTCAAGCGATTTTTCAAGTTTTAAATGTTAATGTTTGTGACAGGTAAATCTATTAAATCTGCATGCTGACAACCTTTTCCTCTCCTTGCCCTTCCTCCTCCTGTTTTGTGGGGTTGATGGGCTAAGCAGAAAGCTAGAAAACACAGGAAAAGCAACATAAATTCACAGAAAGAAGGAGAGAAAACACTAGAGGCTGAAGAAAAGAATCGATCATGTTTGAAGGTATGAACAGGGAAAAGGACAAGAACTAAAGAACCAACATGTGAACCTGAGGTCGGTGTGGGGTAGAGTATTGGGCTACTTAGGGAGAGGGAGGAAGGTACTGAGGTGTGGTTTACAGAGAGAAAGTAGATTTCAAAACATCTTGTCAGGTGTAATGATGAGTGGTGTGTTTTGAGCAAGTTATTTAAATTACTTGTTACCACTTCAGAACTTTTTTTTTTGAGATGGGGTCTTGCTAAGTTGTCCAGGTAGGACTTAAACTTGTGATCTCCTCAGTCACCCAGAGTGCTGGGATTACAGGTATATGTCCTCACGCTGGGTTTCTAATTCACATTTACAGAATACTCTGCCCAAAAATCAAATATAGACACTTTTTTTTTTAAAGAGTATGAGTACTGGAGATTTAACCCAGGGCCTTCACACTGAGCTACATTCCAGTTCTTTTAATTTTTTGAAACCTTGAGATAGTGTCTTGCTAAATCACTAAGTTGCCCAGGCTGACTTTCAACTTGCCATCTTCCTGCCTCAGCTTCCCAGAGAGCCAGGATTCCAGATATGTGCTACCATGTCCAGCTATGATTTATTGTTTTCGGTGGACCTGAATTTGGTTTCAAGGTAAACATAAGTCAGTTTGGCTGTATAGTAGCTTTAATATTATCCTCAAGGCTAATATTATATTAGTCATCTCTTGCATTTTAAAGCCAGTTCTTCCTCATATGTCAATACAAATAATTCCATTTATTTATTACTCATGAAGGAAATGTATGACAAAGAGAAAGACATTCAAAGCTGGAGCTAGGTAAGATGGGACTAGGAGGTGAACTAGAAGATGGAATGGTTCTAGAGAACACAAAACCAGGGCCAGAGTTGGCGGCTCTTAAGATAAATGGGCAGTTTAGGGAGAAGCTGTCACTCTAGGACTTTAGGTATTGCTTAATATTGCTTCTTTGTCTTCAGCTCATGCCTTTATATATTTGACTCTAGAGCTCAATTTGCGCCATTAATAACTGCAAGGCTTGTTTAAGCTCTCTTGAGCACTGCATAAATGACATGCTAATTCTGAAGCTCCATGCTCTGAAGATCACATGTCAGTCATAGAGCTCAGGAGCTTCAGTACAAGGATCCCCGAGTCAAAGGTTGTAAAAAATCATTTATGAAGAGGCATCCACTGTGTTGGAACCAGATGAAGTAACAAGTTCGACCTAAGAAATCATATAATTCTTTTGGTCCAAAACTTCAAACTCATTGGTGTTATCAGGATGATATAACACTGGGGAAGGAGTTAGTGCTATTTGCAGACCTGTCTGTCTACCAATATGCACCTACTTTGAAATTGTCTTCTTTGGAAAGATCAGAAAAGATCTATAGAATGCAGTTCAACTGCATTGGTCAGCAACTGTCAACCCGCTCTCTTCAGTCACACGGAAGCCTGAAACCACTTCCCTTCCTTTTCTTTCTTTCTTTCTTTGTACACTTTTATTTCCCAACACAATGTGAATCCTTCAAAATCAAAGGGTGGGAACATCTTTAGAGCTCCGGTTCCAACTGTTCAGATTCGCCTGTGCACTACTGTGGTGTCCCCTCCTCCCCCACCTAGGGTGACCTCTCAGGTGGGAGGGCCCTTCAGGAGTTCTGGGAAATCTCAGGTAGACACATACACCCTAAACTTCTCTTCCAGTGTAACTCTCTGAGAATGTTAGTATGACGAAGAGGGTCTGTGAGGTCTGTATAGGGCTAGAACCACCAAAGGGTCACAGTCATCATACGCCATCCAGCCACAAGGTTTGACAAACTAGGTTTAGAAGTGACTGTGGCTCACAGATGTGCTTCTAACCAGCTTGTCTACTGTCTCTACACAGTTCCAGGCCATGTCACTCCCGACCTTCTATGGGGCAACTTTTCCATTCCAAATGAGATCCCAGCTCCAGCACTGATGTTTGTGGCTGAGGGTGTCAGGATGTGCTGTGCCACAAATAAGGTCATCTGGGCACCCCACACTGTTCAGTAGCAGCCAAGGTAAAAACGTCAGTCCATACCTAACCCTTGGTCCATCTAGGAAACTGTATGAATGTGTCCTGGGGCAGGTCAGGGTTCTCACTGGGAATGGAGAAGTTGCTCATATGGAAGGCCAGGAGTGTGTAGTTAGATGAACATAGCATGGTGGTCAGCACTCAACATGGTGGCCAGCATCACGGTCTTCCCAACTCCTCAGATGGCTGCACCCTACATCTTCCATGTCCAGTGGGAAGCTTGTCCAGTGGGTGAGGGTATCAGAGCCAAATGTTGGGTAAGAAAGCAAGCTCTTGAAATCATTGATATATTTTCCATAGTTTACATGCCCTGGGTTTTCCACCAGAAGGTTCAGAGCAGCTCCAGCTTTCCCTTGTGTGTTCAGAGATCACATGGTTTCAGTCAAGCATTCCGTGGGGGACCCCATCCACGTCAACATAGGCCCAATTGTGGGCTCCATAGAAAGGCAAAGAAGAGACACATGTTGAGTTTCTATATCCTTGAGGAAGTATTGTTCACTATAGCACAAATGCAGAACACTTTTGTCTATATAAACATCAAAGGATAATGGCCTTTTGTAGACTCTCTAGGACACAAAATATCTGGAGTTGCCTCCACTGTCTTTAGTTTTTTCAGAGCAACTTTTTCATATGCAAACTTTGATGCAGATGGAAGGATAATACTCTCTGGTATTTTTAAAAACTCCTGTATAATCTTACTAAAGTAGAACACTTCTTAGTGAGGTCCCCTTGCTCAGTAGAGTGTCCTAGTCATAGCTGGTGGGCTATGTTGCATAGGGTGTCTTGGCCCCATTCCAATAGGCACAGCTGGTCCCGCCTATAAACATGTACATCACATTTGCCCCACGGGCAAGTATATCAGAGAGGGAGGAAACCATGGTCTCAGTCTTGACTGTCCAGTGATGTTCACACCAGTGGTCTAGCTAACCAATATAAAATTCAGAAATGACCAAGGGTCCTTTGGTCTCATTTTTTCTAGAGATTAAAAAGCTTCTTTGATGTCATCACCTACTCCAAAGTACACTATTACATAGAGGCCTGCCGGGTTTTACACCACAGAAATTCTTGTTTTGTTCCAAAAGTGGTGAACAGAAGTACATTGTTACCCCGAAGGCAGTGGAAGCCCTTCTGCAGGAAACCCAGGTGGTTATAATTCCAGGTAAAGTAGGAACTGTATTCATTTTCAACCTGCACAGTTATAGTCAGCCTTCCATTCTGATAGAGGAGAGGTTTTACCTTGGCCAGAAGGACTTTCAGCCACTTATGCACAGCTGCAAGGTAATCTGGGTCATAAGAGTTGAGCAATATATTCTTTCTCTAATAACCAAGCAGGTAATTCCTTCATGTTTCCTTTAGCACAGGTGTAGGACCCAGCCCTCAGCATGACCAATAGTCTAGCTCATGAGCAAGCTGAAGAAATATTCCATGCCATGGTTCCAGAAAGCCTGTAGTGTCCTGGTTAGGGGTTGTGAAAGTTCCCGGGTGTATTCCTGCAGATGGCATTCAGCCCTGCCATCTTAATCTTCAGTAGTGAGTCCTCTTAGGAGAAATGGGGTATCAGAAGCAGTGAATGCTTGCTGAGATGCAGCAAAATGACTCTCCCTATTTCAGGATTCTGTCCTGGCCGTAGTCAGTGGATTCAAATATCCTCTGGAAGGCATTCATCAACTCACCTCACTGCACAAATGGGGACACAAGTCCACTTGAGAGGGTCTACCAGAACCAAACACTTGAAACTATTTCTTAAGCGCTAACAATATGAATGTCCTGAACTAGTTGTGTGGGAGTCAAAGTTCATCTTCCAATCAATGATAAGCATAGAACAAGCATTTAAAACAGGCTTTTACAAGTTTATAACAAGCATCTAAAACTGCTGTAGCTCAGGGCTGGGGATTTAGCTCAGCAGCAAACGTGCTTGCCTGGCAAGCGCAAGGTTGTGAGTTTGGTTCCCGGTACCGGAGAAAAACCAAAAAAAAAAAAAAGAAAAAAATTGCTGTAGCTCTTTGGAGTTTTACATAATCCTGAAATGCTGGTGATCTGTAAATATACACTTAGCACTATTATTTCTATTTATAGAACCAGAAAACTTTGATGCATAAAGGTTAAGTTTGTTCAAATAGTTTAATGAAAGATTTTTGTCTACATTTTGATTTGAAATTCTTGATCCTTTATAATTTTGAAATAAGGGACAATTAATGTAGCTTTAAAACACATTGTATAAATTTTGTAAAAAATTTTAAAGAGGCAATCAGTGAAATGTGTTCTCAAAAATAAGGAATTTACTGTAGATTCTAAAGAAGCATGTAGATTTGGAGGAAGATATTTATGGGAAACAGAAAGAAATGAACAATTATAAGTTGATGCATATTGAATATACATATATACTATACATATTTTACAAAATGCATATTAGAGTAATAGCTAGCATTTTTTGAGGACTTAGTATATATCAGACATGAGATATGTATTTTCTTGTTTAATATTCACAACATCCCTTTGAGATAGGACCTATTTTTAAACTATTTGATAGTTGAAGAAATGAATAGTCAGAGAGATTTGTCTTAAGATCACATGTAGCAGAGTAGGAATTCAGGTTGCTTGATTTTTATAATACCACTTTGCAGAGCCATGGGCCCAGGCTGGGCATGATGAATAAGACTGTAGTATTCAAGGTAGCCTGGCCATGCTTAGCATGGAAGTCTGCCCCGGAGTAAGAAGGGTTTCAAGGAAGCCTTCAGTATCACTTTGAAAGTGTCCCTAAGTTCTCCGGGATCCCTGCTTCAAGCTTTTCATCCCTGTCACTCTGAATTGGACCCTGGACAAAACTTCTTAAGCTTAGAAAATATGACTCTCTGAGAATATAATGAAATTATTCTTTTCACTAAGATTTTCAAAAGAAATCTCAAATGCAACTATAGCTTATCCCTCTTCAATATCTTTTCCTTATTCTGGAAAATTTTCTGAAGATTTTTATTCAATCTCACACTGACTTCCATAGACTAAACTCCAACATTTACTTTCTTTTTAAACAAATTTCCCTTTTTATCCCCAGATTTCTCTTAGCCTTTATTACAACACTTGCTGTATTTCCTGTTGTCATTATGAAACACAACATGACTCAGATTGAACTATTAGCCATTTCAAAAGACCCCCACCCTAGACAACTTTCCTTTTTATTGACTATTCTTCTCTGGCCCTACCAGATAGCTTTATATAGATCTGGGTCTAAGAATTACCAGCCCTTTTTGTTAACAGTTCCCAACTCCCTTTATTCATAATCCTACTGCGTGTAGCTAAAAATATTATTCATTACTCAGAGCATGTATTTCTGTGAATAATTGCCTCCAGTGACTTCTTTACTAGATAATTGGTATTTTTCTTTAAAACTTCCCTATCCATCGGGCTTACTCACAAAATCTATATTCTCTCTTATGTAACTCAGGTCACATTGTGTATTTAGCCCTCCTACCAAGACAAGATTCATTTTGCTGTAATACTTTTTTTCTACCTTGTTTAATCTCACAAAGTTTTAACAGATGCTTCCCTAAAATTTTCAAATAATTCTGTCCTTTCTATTGTCATATCATATCCCTACTCTTAAACACTAAACAAAATAAAAGAATACATGAAACAGAATTTTAAAAACCCAAACAAAAGAAACCAAGCAAAAAAAAAAAAAAACCTCTCAAAGTTCAACTTCCAGAAGATTTATCTTGACTTATTAATGTCTCATTTTCCAATGTGTCAAGAAAATCTCCAACCCAAGCTTTCTCACGTCCCTTTTGTAGTATTTATTAATAAGCGTCTATTTTAAAGTATAGTTATCACCTTGATTAGATCGTAAATCTCCTTGAGGGCAAGAGACTGTGTCTAACCTCTAATAAGTACCCACCCATTTATTAGAGAGCAGTACAACCTCTGGGGGGTCAATAAATACTTGTTGACTCACTGACTCTATAAATATAAATGGCAAAATAATCAGACATTCTGCTAGCACCTAATTTGCTCCCTGTAGGTAAGTTTGTCTCTTTGGTAGCATTGATTCTTTCAGGCCACCGGGGTTCCATTTAGTGAATTACAGCTGCCATGTGCTAACTGGTACCCTGGTGGCCTGAATGAGTTTTAGAGTCTCCCAAATGAAGGACCTTTCCCGAGAGAGTGACTCTGACTCTTGCTAAATTCCTAGCCTGGACTATATTTTTGTCCATAGCATTTTCTGTTTGAGATGTACAATTCCTTTGCCTTCAGGCCTTGTAGCCTTTTCACAAGGCAGAAACTCTCAAGTCATAAACAAATAACAAATGCACTTCATTTACTATATTCTTGCTATTTTACATTTTTAAAGGAAAGTATTGTTGGATTAAAGTGAATGCCATGCAGGAAATTCACAATTTTCCTTGCAGCATTTCAAAATGAGCAGCTTTCCAACAGATCCAGCTGTCAACAGTGCCCTCCTACTGTTTGACTCACATTCAGAACTCATTTCTATGTACACTACAAAACAAAAATTTTGCAAAGCATTAAAGGAGCATAGAATACTCCCTAGGTGTTTCTTCCTTGAGCCTTGGCTCCCAAAACTTTTCTGCTTTGCCTGGTATTCTGTACCAAACAATAATCCTTTATGCAACTGTAGAAAACCTACAACATGATAAAGTTAAGGGGTAAATTCATTGCATCTCAGCAGGGAATCTCTGCCTTGGATCCTCAGGAATCTGATGTCTTTTGTTATGTTGAGAGCTAAACATTGCAGGCAGAGTCTTAAGAAGTGGTATGAGTCTTCTGGAATGCAAAGACACCAAGTTCCCAATTCCCATAACAGGAGGGAAATGCTTATGAATTCAAGAGATTTATGAGCAATTTTTCTCTTGAGTTAAAACACAGTTCCATTCTGGATAAGTTGTGAGAAAGGTAGTGCTATGCTCTGATAAGACCTCTCCATCCTGATTTCAGATGTTTGGCAGGCCTTGCCCTCCTTCTACATATGCCTCTTGCAGTGGCAATCGTGTGGGCTACCCCTATGTCACTCCAACCAGCCACTAGCCCTGGCTGTGGAGCCAAAAGAGTAGCTGTTTTCGTTGGCCTTTCATCCTGCTGGGAACTGCTTTACCTGCCTGTTTTATCTGGAGTTTTCTTCAGCTCCAGTTTTGTACTTCGGGATTTCTTGTTTTTGTTCATTTGTGTCACTGTGTCTGCATTCTTGTTTCTTGCCAGCATGAGCTGCCTTTGAACCCCAAATAGAGTTGGTTCTCTGTGATTATCCCTGAAAGATCCCTGGAGGAAGCTGAGACTTATACTGTATAATTGGTGCACAATGCCATTTATTGAATAAATTCCTATTTATATGAAGCTCTTCTCAATAATAAAAGTTAGCATTAGTTGAACATTTTCTGTGGGCCAGGCCTTATAATGGGTGCTTTTCATGTTGTACACAGATGTGTGGTCTTGTATACACAGCAACATTTATCATTGTTATTATACCTACTTATTAATACTTGTAATTTATCCTTTAAATTACTAATTTTAAAGAGTGGAGATTAAATCTTACTTATCTTTATGTCCTTCCTCTCTAAACTTAGAGATTGGCACCACGTAAATTGCTTAGTAAATGGTAATGATAATATTGGTTTGGTAGAGACATCGTTATAAAATACATTTTAATTTACAGAACTTTATTCAAGTTTCCATCACTCTTCTACCATTATGGCTTGCAATTTTGGCACTCCTAAGGGGAATATTTACAGACTACTTGGGCAATTTACAATTATGCTCTCTTTATCTGCACTACTAGCTAATCAATTGCATATTAAAATAAAGGATTTGTTTGAATAGTTGGGCTTAAAATATTTTCGTACTGCAAGATCATTACAACACAAACAGAAGCATCACTTTTAGCAACAGTTTAGCAAACAGCCTGAAGTAAGCCTCCACTTCATAAGACAGTACTACAAATGGAAGTCAAGGTTCTGGGCTACTATTCTTATTCCCTCTGCCTTTTTGATTGAATGTATTTAAATACCTCCTAGGGATTTGACAGGTATGTAGATGAAATGTCTGAAGTGGTTAATCTAGGTGTATTTGCTTGTCTGTTTGTTTGTAGTAGGGTTTGAACCCAGGACCTCCCACATGTGAAGCAAATGCTACACCCTTATTTTAAAAAAATATATATTACTAATAAAACAAGAAAGTATCGTAATTTAGTACAGAGAAGATTGTATTTCTAATTCTAATTCCTGATAAAATAGTATATTGATGGTCCAATTTAACTCATCACTTTTTCTTGGAAAAATGCTACAGTAAGGAAGTGTTCCTTGTTTAATTTGTAACTTACCAACTTCTCAAATGGACAGTGTGGTAGACATTTTATCTGAATTAAAATATTCTTTCTGAATTCATATTTTGCTCTTTGTTCTAATTTCTTCCTGTAGATTTTCTTTTTTGTGTATGTTTAATATAAATGTGAAAAAGAACCCCAAATCTAAAATAATAGATGGAGGATAGGAAAACATAGGCTGATTATTGCAAGACTACTTCATATATTATATAAAGGCAGCGTCTCAGCAATTTATTTAGCTGTGTCTGGGTGCTTGCTCAGGGAGCTAGAAATCTATTCTTTCATTCTATCAACAGCTCTTGCTGTCAATTAATTAGAATATATATTCCTATTAATTCAAGGATGTGTGCTGCCTTCTCTATGTACAGTATAAGCATTTCCATGAAACTACATCTGTCGCTGGTTATAACATGCTGCCCTCCCACTCTGAACTTTACTGTTTTCTTTATTCCAATCTCCATATTGCATGCTTACCAAACCATACAGATGCTTTTTTTTTGCACTGGAAATACATTGCTACTTTTAATAGTATTTTAAAATGTTGAGTATGTAGATTTTTAACTTGAATTCTTCACACACATGGCTAAGTAAAACCTGTTAAACAGATCAGGAAATTAGGCCACCTTTTATTTGGCTATCATATTCAAATCAAGCAGTTAGACATCTTCCAACCATGATTTGCCCCATGGACAGAACAATCTTGCAGATACTACAGCCCCATGTTACTTTTGAAATAATCTTGGCAGTTTGAAAATAGAGGTCCTAAGCCCGTTGTCTTCATTCTCAAACCTGCATTTCCTTAGAGAATTGTGCACTTTGGCTCGTGCCATTTCAGTATTTCCTCTCACTTCAGCTAGAAGTCCTAAAGTCATCCCTGACTTACATCGCTTATTTTCCATGTCCAGTTGATCATTGGACCTGTCATTTCTACCTCAGAAGCATCGTTGGGCTAAGGTTCCTTTTTATCATCCTCATGGTCACTGGCGTGGACCCTCATCATTTTGTTTGTAGAATTAATACAGCCTCCTATCTGCTGTCCCTGGCATCTATCTTCTCCTCAAGTCTATTCTTCACATAGACACCAGAATGATTTTTCTGAAAACAGTTCTCACCAAGTGACTTGTCTCCTTCAAGACCTCAGCAGGAATCTTGTAGTTCACAAGATGCACTCCAAACCCTGTGCTGGACAGACAGGACTCATGCAGTTGGGCAGCAGTTTACTTCTCCAGTCACAGAGCACTGGCTCTGGTTATTTTGAATATGGACTCTCCTTTCTGGCTCCAGTCCAAACTCTCAGGTTAATTGCTTATATTAATTAATGCAAGTTTTCCTGCTGCCTGGGATAGTTCTTTTCTCCTTCATCACTTGGCACACTTACCTTTTCAAATCATGCTACTATCACCTCCTGTTGCAGTGGTTCTGGATATCGATAGACAAAATTATTGTTACATCCTCTAGACCTTTTCATTATGGTGCTGATATTTCTTCTATTATAACATGTATTACTTTGTTTTAACGATCTATTAACAGGTCAGCATGTCATCTTTTGGGCAAGATGAATCTCCCAATATGTGATTCACATTTGAATTTACCAAGTAGAAGGACATTTCGTAAGTGCTGCAGGAATGAACGAATGAGCCATATTGATCCCTTCCCTATATGACGGTGCTTTGTTACTATGTGCAGTGATACATTTATTCATGTGTGCTTCTGCTATAACATGAAATATGCCTTCCTGAAAAATTTGATATTCTACAAAAACAGACAAACATAATAAAAAGAGCTCATGGGACTGAGTAATTAAAATCTCATACAATTTATAATCAGAGCCCTAATAAAACAGTATTTGGTATTTGAGCTACATTTGATCTCCCTAGAAGCTTCCTCACTGCAGGTGGACACCGCCATAGTTGATACCAATACCAAATGATAATAATGGAGTGAAGATTCTGATATTACTTTGATAAGTAGGGATGGAGCATTGCTGAGATAATGTAGATAGGAATGGAGTCTGAGCTGATGGGGTGATTTTTAAGGTGGGCTCATGGGTGGTGCAAGCTAACACCGACCTGGAGTCTTCTTGGGCTGGGGAAGCTGCCTCCCTGGCAGTGATCTTCTTCCTTCTCTGTCCCTAGCTAGTTCATGGCCCCTGTTCCTACTGGGTGATCCTTTGCTTTTGCTTTAGCTCCCACTGGGCATCTCTGGCTCTGCACCAACGCTTCCCTGTGTCTCTTGGATGTGGGAGAATTTCCTGCTGGACTAATTTCTAGGTTATTTCATTGGTCCTTGTCTGGCTTCTCAGCTCTTTCATCACTGTATTACCATTTCCTTGTATCAGATTGTCTCTACATAAAGCATTTAAAGTGTGTTTCCTGAATGGACCCTAACTGATGAGAGTAAAATTAGATATACTATAGGTTCTCACTGCCCAACTTGTAAGAAAAAAAATTCTATGTCTGCATTCATTCTGAAAAAGGTCTATTGGTCTAATGTTGTCACTGGAAATGTTGGAGAAGTCTTGAGAGCAATTCCTGACATATTAAGAAAGCCCATGAACTGTTTCCTAAGAAGTTTTCACAGCCCCTTGATCACGTACTTGAACTCTGACATTTCTCTCATCTAGCAAAGGAGCTGTAGAGCTATGCTGCTGATGGTACACAGGACAGAACCTTGATGATTGTGTCTGAGACTGTGATACTTAAAGATTTTCTGATTTTCTTCTAAGGTGTTAAGCAACAGAGAAGTGACTAAAATGTTCTGAAAATTCCAAAATTTCTTTTGCCCTTGTTTTTGACTAATTTAATTCAGGCTGAAAATAAGCAAGTTGCAAGCCCTTTGTGGCTCTCTGCAATGGAAAATATAATTTAAGAAGGAATATTCTTAGTAGACTCTAAAAAGTGTATACTAGCACCTCTTGCAAAAGATGATTTTTGACGTCTCCAAAAGAACTGAAGAAAGACGGAGCAGGATGTGGTGGCATACACATATAATCCCAGCATTCTGGGAGGTTGAGGCAGGAGGATTGCAAGTTTGAGCCCAGGTTGAGCAACTTAGCCATTTAGTGAGACTCTGTCTCAAAATAAAAAAAAAGAAAAGAAAAAAAGATGGAAGCTTATTCATACCCCACCTAACATCTGCTACTGTAACTAATCCAACTTTTATTTATTGATGCAAGGTTCTTAAACCATAACCACACAGACTAAGAAAGAATAATGCGGCTCTTTTGAGTTGGGATTAAGTTGTGTTGGTTAATGGATTTGGAAAAGCAATATTATACTTGGCTTCTAGATAAATACTGCAGAGACCTCTTGTAAATCCTCCAGTAATTTTTTGTAATCTTTCACAAGTACTAAAATCATGGCTGTGAGGCAGACAGGAGAAGAATCCACAAAGAAGACATCTGTTATTGTTATATCAATGATGATATATGCCCAACTCTGGAATAACAACATTTAACAAGAAATGGAACCTTATCCAAAATGAGATCTCACTTACTTCCATGACTTCATTTGCCACATTAATAAGAGTAAGCTGAAGTTTGTAATTGGGTGATCTTATCTATTAGCATTAGTAATACATCACAGGTATAAGGCTTTATATTTTGGATGAATGGAATTTAAAATGTTAGAAAAATCCTATGCTAACATGTAGCCTGCATGGACAGATGAAGTCAATGATATATGGAATAAACAAAATATATTAGGGTTATTTGCCTTTTGTTCTGTATTTTTGAAAGAAATTCATTCACCTTTCCAATTTTTTGTTTGTTACAAACTTACATTATTTTTATAATATATTAGAACAACATTGAAATAGTGTTAAGGTTTATATTCAAATATTAATATTTAAAGATTATTTAGAGAAATAATTTATTGCTTGATTCTAATGCATTTTTCCAACTTACATGCAAAAATCTAATTAAATTCTAAATTCCACAGGTTATGTTACCGTATGATCAAGGTCTTTTAAGAATCCTGGAGTAGGACTTTGAAGATGTGGGAATCAAAAGAACTTTAAGCAGGCACTTTTAGTATGCCTTTAAAGGATGTCCAGGATCTCTGTCTTTACTTATCTTCCCACTGACTCCCTTTGACTCCTGTACTTTATATACTATGAAAATAAATGTTAACTCTGCTCTCAACATTGGATGGTGGCGATTCTGTACACTCGCCGATTTCCCCTGAGTCTCCTGCTCCATAACGCACACAGAGGAAAAGACCTTGCTTCATTTGGAGGTTTTCAGCTCAAGCTATATTTTATCCTTTTCCAGGCTTTGTTAAAGCTGGTGACAAAAAGTGCCAGAGTTGAAATGTATAAATCTGCTTAGAAGGTGGGTCTTAGAGTCCTCTAGAAAAGTTACAATGGGAATTTTGGAACCTCCTTTTTCTTAAGCTCCCACGACATGTTTTCCTGGCACTTCTCCATGTGTAGGCCAACCTTTCTTTGTCAGTTTTCTTTACTAACTCATCCTTTCTCCCCACTTTTGTATGTAAGGACATCTAGATCTCTGTCCCTGATCATATTCAATACCTTTGTTGTTCTATCTAGCATACTATTGGTACAGAGTGAGGGAGTAGAGACAGAATGACAGGCAGGTGATTAGATGAGCCCTGCCTAAGACCCTCAGTGTATCTTAAAGCAGCCTACATCATGGCATCTTAAATACGTGGTAACATTCTTTCCCTCTGAATCTATGAAGAGCATCCCTTCTTTTTTTTGGTTTTTCTCCGGTACCGGGAACCGAACTCACGACCTTGCACTTGCCAGAGCATCCCTTCTTGACTCTCATTAGGCCTGCTTGCAGGTGACAAGTTGGAAAAGTGAGTTTATTTTTTTAAAATTTGGTTTATTAAAAATTAGATTTATTTTTAACTGGCACATAACATAAAAATCATACATATGTATGAGGTACCATGTGATGTTGTATTTCTTTTTATGTGTGTATTTCTTAATATCAAACTATTATTAATACAAAAGTTTTTTATAAAGAACATTTAACCGTAACTGAGAAGATTGAGAGTATATATAATATAAAGTTAGTTAATCACTGATGATAACAATCTATTAACTTCAACAGGTTCTATTAATATATCAATAGACACATTGCCAGCCTTTACTTTCCTTAGTTTTGTTAAGGCTGTAACTTTGTGTAAGTAGTAAGTTCCTTCCCTGACAAACA
Source organism: Chinchilla lanigera (assembly GCF_000276665.1). Lineage (NCBI taxonomy): Eukaryota > Metazoa > Chordata > Mammalia > Rodentia > Chinchillidae > Chinchilla > Chinchilla lanigera. The sequence continues at coordinate 3,767,543 of NW_004955416.1, read as the reverse complement.
CAGTCCTCAATCCTTGGGCTCCAATCTGAAGGCTGGGAAGCACATTAGATTTGCCTCTGCAGGAAATGGGATCTAGAGTTAGCCTTATTCCTGTATGATCTGTAAGACCTGCCCCTACTATCAGCTCTGCTACTCCTCTGTCCTCTGGCTTCCCTTTGTCCTTCTGCGCATGACTCATGAGTGAGTGAGCAAGTGAGTTCAAAGGCATAACCTTGTCCTTTCACATGAGCATTCCTAGATCTTGTAGCTGCTGGTTTTCTGCCCTAGATTTCAGACCACAAAAGGTACCTTGTACCTCTCGCAGTCATCTTTATGAAGGACTAGAACCTGTCCCAGGTACCTCTAGCTTTTAAATAAGATCCTGATCCAGAAGCTGTGCATTGTCACACACTAAATTTGATGAGCACAAGGTGCAGAGCATGGTAGCAGCAGTCTTTACTAGCATATGAACTCTGTGAATTCACTGGCAGAGCTCTTCTAGGTGACAGTGGCCAGCTCTGCTGTTGGACAGCATTCTATCCAGGTCAGTGTCAACCTGCTTGTTTCCTCATTTTGCCCATATACATTTGACAACTTTCATTGGTTTCAAAATATTAGGCCAGCCATAATGAGCCAAAATCATGGGTTATTTTAAATGTGTCTAGTGGGTTACATTATTCCCTCAAAAATAAGATTTATTAAATAAATAAAGGGTATTGTCTCATTCAGCGTGATGAGACAGAGGACTTATTTCTGTCCTCAAAGTGTTTACATTCCAATGGGAAAGTCCTCGCATTTGCATGTGCATTCTCTCTCCCTCTCCCTTCTCTCCCCTCTCTCCTACCTCCCCTGACCCAATAATGCGATATAAATGCTAATCAACCCAGTAAGAAGTGGTTCCAGTAGAAGGAGTTCAAAGAAGAGAAGGAAGACTCTGCAAGGGTGGGCAGAGATAGCTTTATGCAGGACATAGGACATGGAGATTGAATTAACAAGCTGAGAAAGAAAGGAAAAAGCAAATATTGGAGAAAGCATGAACACAGGACTGAAGGCTTGCCAGTGCTGTCAGAATCAGATATTTAGAAAGGGGCTGTGAGGAATGGACTTCTTGTACTTTCAGACATTCTCAGTTGGAAGGGGTAAGGCTTTTTGAAGCCTACAGCAAAATTGGAAAAAGCTTTCTGGCCTCCAAGCTTTGGAAGTAACATGCCCTATTAGTGGCAGCCATCAAGGGAAGAGAGTTGGCCTTAGCAATGACACAACAAGAAACCTGAGACATCCTGCTTTCCATTTAGTTCCTACTTCCATAAGGGCAAAGACTGATCCTTTTTCACTTATACTCAAAACCTCCCAGGCCACATTTATATATTGCAATTACATTTCACATGTACTGTAAGTGAAGCTTAGAGAAATATGGAATGGGACTTGTCCTGGCGATGGTACCTGCCCTTCCCTAATGAAGGGAAACATCAATTCAGATTGCTTTACCTATTATTTTAAGCATGAAATGAAGGTACGGTAGGGCAGGAAAAGGGACAGACTGAGAAAGGGAGGGAGAGAGAAAGAGAGAGAGATTGATGTTTTCTTTTTGAACCAGCTGTAGTGGATTGACAACTGTGGTCAATTTATAACCCCCAGCTGAACTGAGTAAGCATGGTGCTGGGTGTGGGAGGCCCACCTGGGGATTGTTGCCAGCAGCATAAGAGGCAGAACTGGAGAAGGAGAAGGAGGCTGAGAAAAGCTGTTAGGAGCTGTGAGAGGCTGTGAACTTGGCTGTTTTCATCCTTCGAGGGGCTCAGCACCTCGTTGGCACTGAGAATGTCTTTGGTTCACTTTGGGGAAGCTCTGGTCCTCACTTTGAGCATTGCTTCCTGACTCCAGAGTGGAAGATGGTGCACTGCCAGTCTCCTGGAGAAGCTTGCTGTGTTGGCTTCCCTGATGGGAACTTGGCCATCTTGATTATCGGAGGAGTTTGGGACCTCATTGTTGCTGAGGATGGCTGTGGTATCTTTCGGGGGAGCTCTGGTTCTTCTGAGCATCGCTTCCCAGCTCCAGTGCAGACCCCTCAGCCTGCTAGCACAGATCCTTCATCCTGCTGGCACAGACATCTTAGATTCCACCACTGACATTTGGGCCTTCCCAGTGCAGATCTGTGAAACAGGCCTGCATGAGACTTTGTCATGGGCTCTGGGCCTCCAGTTGGATTCGTGGGAGGCACTGTTATGAGCTCTAGGTATTCAGCTGGACAAATGCAGGACACTTCCGTGGGATCCAGGCCTTCAGCTGAATTCGTTGGTCTTAGTGTGTGGACAGATTTCCTGCACCCTTTTGTATATTGTTCTTTGGATGACCGTTATACCTAATCACATAAAATATGTGTCCTGTATTATATACTGTTCCCCCTTTCTAAAATATCCACCAAACCAACACACTAGCCATGAGGCCAGCTACTTAGAGTGTTGCAAACTGAATTTAGCCCTTAAACTGTGTTTGGAAATGCAGAGGACCTCTGGAACGGCAATGCATAGTGAAGTACATAAAATGTGAGCTAGTAACCTTTTCTCCTCCCAATTTCTGTGCCTGTTTTCTACTTGCCACCACCCTCCCTCGGGTGTTTGAGACCCCATGTGTCATCTTACTCACGACTGTTCCTTAAAAAGAGAGCATTTTAATTCAAATTTTCTCCTTTCTTACCCCATCCACAACTCCTCCTGTCTCCATAACAGTTCTAATACATACCACTATTCCATAACTATACTAATTATGCCACTATTGAATGCTTATAATGTACCTGGCCCATGCATTATTTCATTTAATGCTTATCCTCTCATGAGCAAGCATCACCTCTGTGGGCTGGATGTATAGTGAGCACTCCAAGTTCTCTGCCCAGCAGTTTCCTTATTTATGGAGTATGGAGAAATACTCACCTATTCATTAGTTTCAGTGAAAATGTGCTAAGCTAGGGCTCAAACTTGTGGGATCTGATGGAAATTTGTGTTTATCTCATTCTACTGTGCTACAGCAAATTTTCAACTCTGGTTGTGGGGCAAGGGATATGAGATTTTCCCAGACTACATAAAGTGTAGACTGGCAGTTAAATTGGAATTTCATATCAGAAAATAGATAGGTTTTTTATAACAAATATTGCACGAGACATGCTTATGCTTTTAACTCATCATTGACTTGAAATTTGCAACGTTTTTCTTTCTAAATCTGGAAACTGTGTAAGTGCTTTGAAAATCACACTTGTAGACAATTGCTGAAGTGTAAGGAATGCACCCCTTGGGGCTAAAAAGAGGTAATCTTTTATTATCACATCATAGCCAGTTGGGATGGAAAAGTGTCTTAAAAGTTATCTCATCGTCCTTTTACCAATAAGCAAACTAAAGAATTGGATGGGACTACAATTTGCACAAAGTTGTGATACTTATGGAGGACAGAGACAAAATTTCAAGTTAGGGCCCTGTTGTCCTCATTCAATGGTAAATCCATGACACATAGAATTGTTGAAAAGTTTAGAATTCATCTCAGGTTTGCTGGTGAAGGAGTCATTGTTATCTTATATATTGTAGCTTTACAAATATTTTGGCCAAAATGATGATTTGATGTTAATCTGGTGCTTGGTACAATGCTTTATATGAAATAAGCATGCTATGAATGCTTGTCAATATGGATATGTGTCACATATGCTAATATAACCACACACACACACACACACACACACATTAAGAACTGAGACAATATGCTCAGCTCTTCTAAATGTGCTACCAGATCCCCCTCAGTAAATATGAAACATGTCCACTGAGTTTCGATATCCCCAAAGCCTATCATATCTAATAGAAAATCTAGGGTGACATGACATCCAAATTAGGGGAACAAAAGAAACTTAAAGCTGTGCTATTTAGAAAGATGATCAGTCTTGAGACATGTTGTAAGTATAAATTATACCCTAATTTCAAAGACAGGACAAAAAAGTATAAAATATCGTAATATTTTTATATTAGTTGCATTTAAAAATTTTTTGATATAGTAGTTTACATAAACTATGTTATTAAAGTAATTTAAATTTTTTCTAAAACCTTTTTCATGTGGCTACCATAAGCATTTGAATTATATAAGTGTATCAGCTTATATTTCTTTTGGACAACCCTATTTTGGAGAGTCACTATTTGCCTAAAGACACACAGAGGAGAGAGAGTGAGAGAGATTAGAACACACACGCATGAAGGCCAAAGGATGGCTAAGATATACATTTCTTGTCATCTTTCTATGCCAGTATTTGACTCCTTTATTTGCTCATTGAATATTTGTAAAACTGTTTTGGAAAGTGCAAACCATTATGGGACTATAGTGTATCTTAATAATAGTTGATTATTGGATTTTCCTTTTAGAACTCAGCAAATAGTTACTGGTCTCAGATGGGCTCCCCTTTTTGGAGCAAGTTACTTAGGCTGAGCCCAATTAAACGCCTCAGTTGCCACTTCTATAACCCAGAGCCTGTCATAGTTGAAGGTGGCTACCAACATCCATAGAACCCAGGACTCCGAGAACAGTGAATAGTGTTGTCCCATTGTTGCTGACAGATGGGAATCATTCACTTCTTAGTGTCTGTTTTCTGAAATGCTTTTGAGTTCACACATCCCACTGGGGCTGTTGCCATGGTCATATGCTTTATGGTGTTAGGCCTTTGCCTCTTACTTTTCTTTTGCGGAAAAGTGAGAGCCTTGCTGCAAATTTCACAATTGTAAAAATATTTTACTAGTCAGTGCCTTTGTAATCTCTTCTTGTATTTCCCATTAAATTTGGTTAACTCACAGATCCAGATAATAAAAACTATCAGATAGGCAGGGAGGCACAGTTAGATTCCATCTCATTAGAAAGTGCCCTAAAAAAGTCTCCTGCCAGAGGATTTACATTCTAAAGTCTCCTCTTGTTTTGTCAATTCTAGGATTTTAACTCTTTCATTTGGTATGGAGGTTCTTTTGTAATTTTGATTAGTGACAAAAGCCAAAATCTCTCTTTGTGGTGTCAACATATCCCTTCTAGAAGAAAAGATGCATATTTTGGGGGCATTTTCCCCCCTTTTATCTTTGTTAGTGCATCTGCACTCCACCTGACCTTTTCTGGTTCTGTTTTTAATTCTCCTTCTATACCAGCTTTTAGTGGAGACTGTGTGCTTTAAGTAACGAAGGTCAAATTTCTGAGCCCTTGTGCGCTTACCCAATGATTTCTAGCCCTCTTTAATCCTTCCCTACACCAACTGCTGCAGTAATGAGGGCCAAGGGGCGGCTAAGGATTGAGGTCATGGGCTTTCAGTTTGTAGTTATATATTTCTCTGGTGCTTACATGGAACAGCTCCTTTTAGTTGCCTAGAGGGGTTAAAAAAAAAAAAAAAAAGAGGAGAAGAAGAAAGAAATCCTTGAATTTCATTAAAATCCACTGATACTCTTTGGTATGTCTTTTCCTGCCACATTGTACATCTGTGTGGGCAAAAGACAGGAGAATCTCTTGTAAATCATAAAAGGAATGCATCTGAGTGAACGTAGTAGATGCTGCCACTGGCCCGTCCAGAGGAAGCTGTGGTCTTCTGCCCAGAGGTTTCAAAGAATGGGGGAGTTTCTCATTGGCCAAAGAGCCACCCTCATTCCTGCTCTCCATAAAGGCCTATCACCCTTCCTATGTTCATGGCATTGAAAACGTCATCTCTTTAAATCTCTGCAAATTTGCATGAAGATAGAACTGAGTTACTAATCCAGGACTTGTTCAACATATTTGTGATTATTCTACGGCCTTCATTGTAAAATAAAACACATTTAAACTGTTAGTGTGGAAGAATCATGTTGAAAATTTTAATGGGAGCTCAGTTGAATTACAGACCCTATATGAAGCTTTTATTAGAGTTTTGTACTATAATAGTGTTATATTTGGTGAAATGCCAGGAAAGAGTTTTTGACATTATTTTACTTATTTCTGTATTTGTTTGTTCATTTACTTATTCATAGGCATTCAACAAATACTTATTGGGCACCTATTGTACGCCAGGAAATGCTCTGTCTACTGACATTTAAGTATTGGTACAGAATCAAGCAAGTATTTAGACAATTCAGGTACTGTTTTCATCTGCTAATTATTAGTTTTTAAAAACTTTCTCTTGGTATGTGTTTAGCAGTCTACTCAATCTCACAGGTACGTAGGTATCAGTTCTACCCCTTAAGGAGTTTACATTTCATTAGAGGACTATGAAACATATATCAATAGCTATAAGAACACATGTGGCAAATGCCACAGAGGCACACGGGAAGTGCAATGGTGTTGAAGTAATATACACAGTGACTTTCAACAGTAAAGGCACCTCCTAGATACCAACGGAAATCAATAGAGGACATGGCACATAGAATAGATCTTGAGGAATCCTAGCAAGAGTTCAGTAATAGAAATAAGAGATTCCAGAGGGAAAGACTATTAAAAAGATATCACCAAGTCTGAATTGTATGCATACTATATGAAATAAAGTTTTGTCTCACAAAACTCTATAGTTAAGGGCCTTGAATGCAAGGTATAAGAATCTGAAGTGGACTTTGCAGGCATTATCAGAGATGCCAAGTGATGAAAGAATGGGTTTCCACATTTACACTTCCTTAATCTTGAAGGCTCTGAGGATCAT
>NW_004955416.1:3665900-3755900 GCF_000276665.1 Chinchilla lanigera | reverse complement strand
TTGTACACATCGGAACATTCAGCTTTAACATTTATGCAGCAGTATATTTATTATTCGCTGAAATCTTACAAATTGTTGTCTTTTTAACCTATGAGATGCTTCTCAACTTAAAACCTCAATGGGCTGCACGTAGAATATGGACACTAGGAAGAAAAAAAATATTTCATTTTGTGGTACTGAGGATTGAAACTAGGAAAGCACTACATTAGAGAACAACAATTCTAGCCCTTTTAAAATTTTATTTTTAAATTATGAGACAGGTTCTTATTAAGCTGCTTATGCTATTCATGAACTTGTGATCTTCCTACCTTTGCTCCCTGAGTAGTTGGGATTAGAGGAACGTACTATTATGCCTGGCAATTTTTAAAAATCAGAGTTACATTTACTTTAAGATTCCAAAAGGGACTTACAAGACTGACATTATTAAAGTGATCAGAGTACTTGTATCATACAACTCCTGTTAAGATATGGTGAAAAAGAGAACCATAAGAATCCATGCGTTATAAGCAAATGAGTTTGTGTGAGAGAGAATATTCAGAAAGAATTGTTCTGAAATCCAAATCCACCTTGTATTACTTGTGCTTTCATCAGCTCTTTAAACTTTCTGCCTCTTGATATTCCCATCTACAAAACAGGTGAACAATCACTTCAAAAGAATTGGGGAGCATGCACGTAAGAAAGGAAATAAATTTCTGGAGGCCAGTGGTCAATGGATGAGTAGCATTCTTAGTTAATGATATTTGAACAGAAGCTTTTAATATGTCCTTCTTGGTGCTATATGGGGGAAGGTACCTTATACTAGTCTAAAAATGAGGTTCAAGTTCTAGCTTTTCTGTGTGCAAGGTATGTAATCTTTGCTGCTCTATTTTCTTAATCCTTATGAAGGAAAGGTAGGAATGAATCTAAGTCAGAATTTTTGGATGGGACGTTACACTGGACTCAAAGCTTGAGGGTATTCAGAGAAGCAGACACAGTCTGGCAGATGCCACAGGACTAGATGGATAACTGACCAAGTTCAGCTGTGGCTTCAGGCCTGTGGAGGCAATGTCGAGTAGCAGAAAGATAGCTCAGTGACATCCATGCAGAACATAGCACAGCTACTTAAATTTGTTGAGTATGAATCATCATTCATAAAATGGACATGATAAGGCTACCTATGTCTCAAGGATTTTGTAAAGGTTAAAATAATTCTTGGCCAGTGCCTTATATTTTGGATGATAATAATTAATATTTGGTAACTCATTTTTATTTTTATTCTTTTTGGTGTTGGAGATTAAACTTAGGGCCTGAGGCACGCTAAGCATGTGCTCTACCATTGAGCTACCAATCCACATTGAATAATCCATATTGAATTTAACCCTCCTTAAAGCTCTATACTTTTTTGTTACAGGACATAAGAACCTGCTGGGGTGTTGCATATGTCTCTAAGCCCGGCACTCTGGGAGGCTGAGGCAGGAGGATCCCAAGTTCAGGCCCAGCCTGGGGAACTTAATCCCATCTCAAAAAATTAAAATGTGCTGGAAATGTAGCTCTCAGTGTGAAGGTCCTGTGTTCAATCCTACTACTGCAAAAAGTTTTTTTTTTTTTTAAATTTATAGTGAGGGTTGGGAGTTTTAATGGCGAAATGTTAGGCAGAAGGAAAGTTACATCCTAGAACTTCCTTGCTTTATATGGGAGTAAGAAAAATCGGGAGGAGTCGGAGGTTGTTGTGGACATGGTGTAATCCTGTGCTCATAATCAGAGGCGGGAATAGAGAATCAATGTCCCTTTGGGTTGTTATTTCTGCCAGGGCATTTGGACAGAGAAGAGTGAAGGTACCATCAAACAAACAAGGCAGGGTCATTGTATTAGTAGCACCAGGGAGAGCTCCCAGGATTCTGTAATACTTGGAAGGCGAGATGTAAGCGTCTTTCATTTATTCCATGGTTACTCTGGTCTTCTCCTCTTAGACCCACCATTGATGCGCAGACCTTTTACTTGTGTAAGTGCCCAGGTATATTAAAGGAAATCCTGACACAAGAAGAAGACTGCATTAATTTAAGAGTATTTAAGTCCTGTGTGAAAACAAGACCAAAACTTTGCAGCAGTCAGTTCTGTGGCAGCCGTGGTTTTGTAAAGGGTGATCTTCCGGGCCTATTTAAACTTGTACATAATATAGGCCTATCTTGGGTAGAAGGTTAAATTTCTGGTGTTTAAAAATTAAAGTAGTTTAGTGGTGTGAATCAACATTTTAAAAAAATATTTGCTTGAGTAGGGGAGGTGTTTCTTTTGGATTAATTGCTCTGACTTTGCAGGAGCTTGCCACTAACAGAAGGCTGCACATAGTCAGCAGGTCTTTCTTCTTACAGCTTTCTCTTGTCCTGACTTCGAAGCAGTCCTGCCTTTCCTTTTATCAGGGATTCTCTCTGGGGTATTGATTTTAAGCTATGCTCATTTTAACATTAAGTGTTGAAGTTTCCTAAAGCTCTTAAAATTAACTTTCTTTCTTTCTGTATTTCTTGCTGGTGATCTTTTCTTATCCCCAATCACCAAATGCTTCTTTTAAGAAAAATGTATCTCCACCTCAAACTCCTCTTCTAATTTTATCAAACTGTCGACCTTGTTCTCATCAGTGGTTGTATCAAAAGCATCCCAAGCTGAATGTAGCCAAGGCAGTTCAGCATCCAGTCCTCAGCCTGGACCGGTTCCTTCTCCAGAGTTTCCTGTCTCCTGACTATGGGCAAAAATAAAACCACAGGTCACCCTTGACTCCTCAGTTTCCTTTACCCACGTAAGCAATTCATCCCTACATTCTGTCCTTTAGATCTCCTAAACATTCCCTCTTCTTTTTGCTCTTTCTACTGTCAATCTCCAGATAGTTCCATATGCACTCCGCAGCCTGTGTTTCTGTCCCCATAGCTTAGAAAATAATGATTAATCTTCCGTATCACAATCAGAATGACTGTTTTAAAGCACATGTCTTCTCCAGATTTTACTCTGCTCAAGCCTGTTCAAGGTTTTCACTGCCTCTGAGATGACCAGCGTCCTGAGCAGGGTATACAGGACGCTGTGTGATGTTACCAACCTGTACTTCCATCCTCACCCAGTAGCATCTTTCTCCAGTCTTCTTGCACACAACCCAGACTGTGTTTTTTATGCATAAAAGTTGTGTTTTTTCCTATGCCTTAGGATGTTCTTGTCCATAGGGTTTGTCCATACTCCGCTATACTCTTTGCCTGATTGTTTTTCACTCATTCTTAATATCTCAGCTTAAATAACCTTTTCTGTAGAAGCCTTTTTTGATACTTTGACTACTACCAATCTCTCTAGACTGTAAATTCTTTGATGTTGGACACCACATCTATTTGACTTATGTGTTATATTTCTAGAAAGACCAAAGAGTGACTGTCATAAAGCAGTGACTCAGTAAATACCTCATGAGAAGATGAAAGTTTTCTCCAGATTATCTTTTTTCATAATTGCTTTAATCCTGTAAATCAAAAGAATAATTTTCTCAAACCAGAGAAACAATGCAATATTTAAGCATGTGTGTCCAATTTATGTCACTTAAGGGTATAATCTCAAGGTGCATCCATTTACCTAGAAATGTCTCAAGTTTATCCTTCTTCATGGCAGAGTAGTATTCCATTGTATAAAAAATGCATACCTTCTTTATCCATTTATCTGTTCGTGGACATTTTGGCTTAATCCAACATCTAGCAATTATACATTGTGCCACTGTAAACATGGGTGTGTGTGTACCACTGTGGTTGATGCTTTTAATTCTTTTGGGAAGATCCCACGAAGGGCAATAGCTGGGTCAAATGGAAGCTCTAGTTTTAGTTTTTTGAGGAATCTGCACACTGATGTCCACAGTGGTTGCCCAAGTCTGCACTCCCACCAACAGTGGAGAAGGGCTCCTTTTCCCCACAGCCCCTCCAGCATTTGTTATTGATTGATTTCTTGATAATAGTTATTTTGTCTGGGGTGGAGTGTGAGAAACCAAAAGGATAAACGTGGACCAAATTGTGTAATAGATATTGGGAAATAGGAAGAAAATGTTCCAATGGGAAGGGGGACAAGGGAGGGGGAGAGGGAAAAGAAAGGGAGGGAAAAGAAAAAAATAGAGGGAAAAATGGAAACAAAGCTTTTGTAAATGAGGAGGAGCGGGTGGACAGGAGAGGAAGTCATTAGGGAAAAAGGAAGAATCAAGATATATTATATGCAGGTACAAATTCCCGTTGATAAATGTGATCATTATTTATATCAAAAGTATAAAGATAAAATTAATTTTTAAAAAATTTTTGATAAAATTAATTAAAAACACATAAAGTTAGGAAACTCTTATCCCCTTCAGAGCTTCAAAGGAGGAGGAATGTGAAAAGGGGCAAGTGGGAGGAGGGGCTGGCTAGAATGAAAAACCTGTAGAAACCGAAAGACCTAGAGTTGGACTGTTTTCAATGTATCATCCTTTTCCACATTAGAAATACTAAAGCAATGTCAGTGCATGTATTAGCATCTGTAGCAGCAGTTATCCTAAATAGCCTTTATACTCATGTTTTCCAATATCCTATGAAGAATCTACCAATAAATGACAAGTTTTTGCAAAACAAGAATGATTTTTCTCCCCACAAGATTTACATCGTTTCCTTATTTTACTCTTTCTTTTATTTTCTCTGTTTCTATACCTTAAAGACATTTTTCTTTCAGTTAGCATGTGGATAAGCACATGCTTTGGTGTCTTAATCCAGAAATATCCCTTCAATGCTAGACATTGCATGAAGGATTTCCCCTCTGTTACTATTTTACATATTTGTGAAGCATCTTCCAACACAAGTTCTGTCTAAGTCGTTACAAAACACGGTCACATGCACCTTTCACCCCATAGCATCCTTCTTAAATTCACTTAACTGCCTCTGACACATTTATTCCTACTGCAAGCAGTGTGGGATTATCAGAGATAGTCACCCGAGGAGGTACATTTCTGATTAGTCATTTCGTACCCAACACCTTGAATAAATGGCTGCTGCTTTTGTTGAAAGGCTGTGGTATTTGGTGAAAGAATTTTCAGTTTTGTACTAGACCATGCCGGACAGCAGATGGCATGGGTCATCACAAATTTACCTCTGATTCTGCTTCCTCATTTGCTAACAGCACCAGCGTGTTTGTGAGATGCTTCACCATTATGCTTATTTTTTTTGCTTCTTTATTATAAAACATGTAAAGGTCCATCATGTTCACACTCAGCAACAGTTCTGTCTTTGCATTTTTATGGGAACAATCCCTACTCCATCTTTTTTGTTTTCTTTTTCTGGTAAAACATTTGAAGACTAGCTATAAAAAAAAAAAGGTTTTTTAAAAAAAAAAAAAAGGTTTTTAATAGGTATCTATTTATCCATCCATCCACCCATCCATCCACCTGTTTGTCTATCATCTGCTACGTCCACTTCCATTTATTAGGGGACCTCCATTCTTGTTTCTCACATTTCATTTGTCTGGCACTGACGCTGTTCTCAATCCCAAGGGTGAGTGTCGTCCAGAGGAACAAATAGGTGGGTTTTATGCCCCCGAACTCAACAATTAGTCCAAGCTGGCTGCAAAACTCAATTCTAAACCGTGATGATCAGGCCTAGAACTTTTATTTTTAAACATTTTGGGGAAATAGATGATGTGCATGAGTGCGCATGTGTGTCTATGTGTCTGAGTCTGTGTCTCTGTGTGTTTTAAGAGGATTGTTCAGAAGACAGAATTTGTGCTTGGGAGGTGCTAAAGCTACCTTGTCACCTCGGTAGCAGAGCATGCCCCAGGACACAGCCAGAACAGAAACAACTGTGCCAAGAGAGGGTGTGAGCTCAAGTCCTGATTTTTGTCAGGCAGGGATCATTTTCACCTGAGTCAGCCTTACCTCTGGAATTTTCAATATATATGTTTGTGGTTTAGCACGTTTGAATTCCTCCCATTGTAAACAAGCGTGGTGGCAAATGGGTTCCCCTTTTTACTTATGTCTATCGAATTGATGTGTTTGCTTTCTTATGGATACCGAGGGAGAAAGTACATACTAGCTGTCAAGTCTGCCATAGGAGACAGTAAGTTCCTTAAAAGATTGTGTAGACCTAGGCATTTATTGACAGTAATATTGACCCCTGAGACAGCAGGCACCAGATCAAGTGCCATGCCAAAGGGCCCTTTTCAGTCCTATCAGTTCTGAAGAAACTATGATACCAAGGGATGGCTTCAGAGTATCACTAGGAGCCCGGCGTGGTGGTGCACACCTGTAATCCCAGCAGTCGGGAGACTGAGGCAGGAGGATCATTGTGAGTTCAAGATTAGCGTGGGCTACAAAGTGAGCTCAAAGCCAGCCCAAACTGCATAGTGAGACCCTGTCTCAAAAAAAAAAAAAAAATCACTAGGAACAGAAAACTAAAGTGTTTCCCATTTAAAAATTCTTGGAGTTTTGTTTGTTTTTACCTTAGTTTTATTTCAGTAGCAATTAAATTTTCTTCTTAATGTCCTCTTCTTTGGGGGTCTCACCCAGATGTGTACCAGTATCACTCATGGGAATGTCAGGGGTGCCTGTGGTGTGCAGTTGAGTCCAGACGGGCCATGGGTTCTATAGAACATTGCTTAAATAGTTGTATTTTCCTACAAGAAATTTTAAATCACAAAGAGTACCATCACGGTATAGCATGCTTATTTACCATTGAAAGGGCATCTTTTAATTTTGCATTTAAAATGCATGTATGCTTATTAAAATTAACTTTTATAATCTCATTACCTAAAGATAACCACTCTTGAAATCTTTTTGCTTACTTTCAATGGTCCTGTTTTGTTTCTTTTTTTCTTGCTTTCTATTAAAATGAAGGCATTCATATTTTATTGTGCATATGGTTTTTCCTGCTTTTCATATGTAACATTTTATTAGAAATATTTTCCCAGATCATTACAAGCGATTCAGAATTCTAATGACTGTATAATTTCCCCCTCTTTGTGTGTCCCACATGTGTCTGGCCATTATAGTTGCAAACCACCCCCCATACTTAGTTCTCAATTTAATTTAAGAGGCAGTTTTCAGCCATACGTTGGTAATTATTCTTTTTAAGTAATTAAATTTGTGCTTAGAAGTTTAAAAAGATATTCATATTTCATTAGAATTGCTTTCCTGAACATTCACTTGTTATTAATGTATTCAGCTCTACTTTTGAGTGCCTACTCTAGGCAAGGCATCCTGTTCCTCGACATATTTTACAGACCAAGAAAATTATGCTTTAGAGAACATTTGTATAATGATAGCTAAATTTCACACATGCAAAATTACAAAAAGCTGTGTAAAGATTCAAGGGTCTTTGAAGCCATCTTTGGTTCCACTTACTTGTCATTATTTAATCAGAATGGAGCCTTATTGGGACACATATGGTGTAAATAGTTCAAAAGATATTTGGATGTCTTCATGAGAGAGGGTTTGCTTACATTTCAGCCCTTAAAGTGTTGCATTTTATTTTTCCACAGCTATGCACATTTTTTTTGGAGGCAGAATGTCATTTTCTTTAAAGCAGAAATTAGCCAATCTTCTTTGCTTTTCATGGGAAAGTTTTCTTTCATATAGAATTCTTCTGATTTGACATAATACATGTTTGTAAAAGCAATGTGCGTGTTTGTAAGGTCCCATCACGCAACAGAGAATTATCTCCTTTGCTGACTGGAATGGAGTTGAACTTTAGAAGGACAAGTCCGTGCACAACCTATAAATCTCAAAATACTGAATGAAACTAAAGTCCTGCTTATCCTACCAAATGTCCGCTGAAGTGGCTCGGCTGGAGAGTGGAGGATTACACCAAAGAACACTTGAACTCAGCTAAAGACTTATTGAGGTCTCTTATATTCATTGAAGGTAAGCGAAATTCAGTTGATTTCATTCTAATAGGGGCTTTTATTACCTCAGTATGATCCTAAATTCTAAATTTTATTGTTTGAGGTTTGATACATTTTCAGACTAACATCGATATTTTCTCTCCCCTAAAATGTTTCTTTCTTATAGTATTTGGAAACTCATGAATTACAGATATAAAACTGAAAATTAACAGATGTGACAAACTCTTTAACAACACAAGGGAATTTTTTGACTACTTTGAAATTTTATTATAAAGAAGTTCTTTCTCTTTCATCTGATCTTACTGAGGTGAAATTGTATACAAAATCCTGACTGCACTGCTGCTAAATTTACATTTATTAATAGAAAAAAATAAATTTTCTCACTTGTTTTCTCTCATCCCTTTAAACTTCTCCTCTTGAATTTACAATGGGCTGTTTAAAATAAATCTCTCTCTCTGTCTGTATCTATCTATGTATCTATGTATCTATGTATCTATCTATGCCTTCTATACTGGGAGATGTGTACTTTCACTACTGACTGGCTTTATGACTTTGTTCAAATCAATTAATAATACCATGCTTAATGTTATTTGAATATAAGGTAATACTATTCTACTTACAAAGACCTCAACTTTTTCCTTAGGATCATATAATATACTCTTATATAGATAATATAATATGGAATATATTTATTCTTTTTTAAAAATACATTTATGCTTCAGTATGGATGACTTAATTTTTTATAATACTTAATACCAATAATTTATAATGATATTAATGTATAATTTGTAATCCTTCCCTCCTTCCTTTCTTCCTTCCTTCTTTCCTTTCTTCCTTCCTTCCACAAACACTTATTTAGTGCCTTTATAGCCTTAGTATCTGGCTCAACACTCAGTGAAGAGCAAAATAGTTCTGAGTCCATGTGGGGAGAGTACAATAGTGGAGGCAATAGCCATCTATCCTTTTTTTCATCTATAATTACAGGTTAGCAGTCATTATTATATGAAAAGGGCACACTTCTATGAGAGCACATAACAAAAGAATACTAGACTTGAAGTTCAGGAACAGTCCCCCAAAGCAGTGATGTTAGAAGTGAAGTCTTAAGGGTCAATAGAGGTTGTTTGGGTCTTTTCTTTCATACGACTGTCCACAAACAAACAGCACTGGCACAAGCTGATACCTTTGTAGAGATACACAACCTCTGGCTCTGTCCTGGACCTACGAAATCAGAGTCTGCATTTTAACAAGATCCCTAGAGTATTCCTTTGAACATTAAAGTTTGAGAGCACTATTCTATGGGATAGGCCGGGACAGGATGAAGGGAATAATGGGTTCAAAAACTATGAGGGAGGAAGGAGTATTGAGGATCTAAAATACAGTGGCTAGAATGTAGTAAAAGGAAAGGGTAAATGATATCAGAATGTAGTGGGTATCTATGTACTTTGGGCCACTCAATCAGGATTTGTAAGCCTGATAGACAGCAGATTTATCAATTTCTAAGCACAGGGAAAACATCATGAGATTTGTATTTGGGACATATCCTTGCAGTGTGAAGACCAAATAGAGCACATTTAGAGTAGAAGCAGAGGGCCGGGTAGGTGGCAGTTATGGGGTCTAGATGAAAGAGGATAGTGCAGAGACAGTGACAAGTAAAGGCCTTTGAGAGATAATTAGGGATTTAAATTTATTTGCCTGATAATGGGCTTAATATGCAGGGGGAACAGTGATAGGCCAAAGATTATTCCTCAGTTTTGAACTTACCCCTTCTGGATGCATAAAATTGCCAAGATAAGGAATCCCTGGCAATAAGATGTAGAGGGGGGATAATCGTCTGAGTCTTGGACATATTGAATTGCAGGTCTATGAGGCAGTGGTGATTTTAAACATATTTAAAACAGTGGTTGCAGATGGGTCTAGATTAGAAATATAAATTTGGGATTGAGATTGAATAGCATATTGGACAATTATTTAGGGAAGATACCAAGACAATTTTTATAATCCCATCTCTATTGTTGAATGTCAATAACACTTGCTAATTCAATTAAAGCATTTTTATAGATGCCAAATTAATATAGTCTGATTCCATTCTTTTCTATTGTTTAGACTGTAGAACAAAGTTTAAGATTTTTCTCAGATATCGACTGTTTTGATTCTGACAGCAGCTGGATGGAACTCATATAAAAATTGAATTGCATGTGCCTTAAGCATGGATTTGTATGTCACTAATTGCTTAGGCCTAAATAATGCTCAAATTGTTGTTTATTGAAGGAAAGTTGTATATTGTAGATAACACATTTGCAGTTGGAAATTTTTTATTATGCAAATGAATGTACCTGACAAATCTGCTCACTCAAAGTAGGTATTACTCCATTTCTGTGCAGAGAAGGGCTGCCTAGGTGCATAACAGTTGTGCAAAAGCCAGTCTGAAGACTATCTTTGATTTTGCTTAACAAAATGAACAAACATGTTTGCACATCTATAATGTAGAAGATATAACTTGACTAGAATATTTAAGTATAGATTTTATGTAATAATTATGCTATCCATGAAAATATAAATGTGGCAGCATAAAATGTACTGTAACCCAGTAGATGGAGCTAAAATCAGTGGTAACTATAAAAATAGTTAAAAATTGGCATGGTGTGGACACAAACCAATAACAGAAGAAATCAGCCTTATTGCTAAAGGTGCACCCAGAGAACATGTTGCTATAAAAAGCATCACTTGAATTAGTTTGGGTAGAGGCACTTGGGAGATGAGGAACCAGGGTGGTAGGCACATGAGCAGTTCTTGCAAGATAAGAACATTGGTTAATTGTTAGTAGTTAGTGACTATAAAGGACAGTACTTTGTTATTTTAATAATCAATATGACTATCTTCTAACTATTAGCTGAATACAAACTCTGCCTAGAATTACACATTTGAAAAATGAAGAATGATGAATATTTTTTGATTAGAGCACAGTTAATTTTTGTGCTATTATTTTGGACAATGATTAATTAATAGGTACATCTGCTTTTTAAGACAGTATATAATGAAACTATGTAATCAATCATAGAAGAGATGCCCCATCTTCATTGTCTTTGGCAGGACAGTTATGCTGTGCATCCAAATGGAATTATTATTTTTCAAGTAAGAAAAGAGGGAAGGGGTGAAATACAGACCAGCCATATGCCATTATAAGTGGAATATGGTCTTCCAAATGGCCGTTTAACTTCCTCTGATTCTGGCTAGGGTTTTAAGATACAGGCTCTGTGAAAGCACTAAATCAGGGTTCTTAGCTGAGATTACGTGACTTGAAGGGCAAGGTCGTCCTACTTGAAGTGATTCTTCCACAGACTGCTTACTTTTTTGATCACCCATTGTTTGGGGACTAAAAGAACAGAGCTCAGATTGGGCCATTTAGTGACTTAGTGAGAACCTGTCTCAGAATAAAAAATGAAAAAAAGGTCTGGGGATGTAATTTAATGCAAAGGCTCTGTGGTCAATTCCCAGTGTTGGGAAACACACACATGCACACACACACGTACATGTACACGTCATGTAACAGAGAAAGCAAGCATCAACTGGATCAGGTAGTTAAGGAAGTGAGGATATGTGACTTTCTCTTCCTTGTGCTTTTTGGACACTGTAACTTTTGTACCTTCCCTATCCTTCTGTCTGATTTAATATTGTGAATTTGTTCCAGATTTTGAACTGAAATTTATTTCTCTTTCATGGTGAAATCAGGTCTATGTGATGGTTGAAAGCTGGGTCCTTCACTCTGTGTCTCCTCTGCCTCGATCCATCTTACCATATCAACCAAGCCACTTTTTCTAAATTCTGTCTTCACTACTGTTTTAGTTTGTCACTCACCTTTGAGAAGATAGTTATTATAAATGCATCTATGACATTTTGTAATGACAGCTAAAAGGTAAATCGTGAACATAAATGTTTATCTTTTAAACATTAATACCAGAACTTGAAAAGTATCCCTAAAAAAAGTGTAGCCTTTTATTTTTTAAAATACTCAGATGCAAGGATTCTGAAAATTTTGTTTAACTGCTTCATAAACAAAAATATAGTAAACTCTGATTCCCAGAAGCATATATCGCACAACATGTATGGCACAACATACAATTATCATAATAATCGTAGTTCAGTGTTCTTTGCTTGTTTGCTGGTGGTGAAGAGTCTATAAAAAATGGATAACTTCAGGGTAGAAGATTAAGGGCAAAACAGGATCTTATTCTACTTTTTCTGGAGAAAAAGATTTATTAGAGGAGTTTAACTGAATCTTCTCCATATTCTATTTTATTTCAAATAATGATAGTGATCATCCTCATTGAATACTTATTTGCATTTTTATAATTAGAAATAATATACGTCTTGAGATACTGGTTGGTGGGAGAGTATACTTTGGTCCCCTGTACCGTAATGCTGGCTACTTTGTCATGGTCCCAGATTCATTAACATTTCAGTGTTAGAGTCAATATGAAAATAACCTCATATTTTAAATTTCAAACTTTAAGCTTTTAGGATATATTTTCTGTGATCAAGACTTTTTAGCCTTCCCAAGACCGTAAACTTCAAATGAGAAAATACAATTTTTTTGATAACCAAGTTTGTATAAAGCGAGAATAATTCCATATATAAATAAATAGAAGGATTATTTCATTTGCATAGCACATAGTAGGATATTATGACCTGTAGATAATCTAGAACAGACTTAAACTTCACCCTCACCCGGAGAAGAATGGGATGGATCCTAAAAATTCTCTCATTTGATAGAGATCCGCGGGTTATAGGTTGTCACTGAGCTCATGGAGACTGTTTTGTTTGCTTGTTTTTGTTGAGTTTTCTTTGCTTTTGGTGTGAAGATTGAACCTAGGGCCTAATGCATGTTAAGACATGTGCTACTATTGAGCTATACCTCCAGTCCGAAGGTAGCTTTTTTTTTTTGTTTTTTGGTTTTTTTCCGGTACGGGGAATCAAACTCACGACCTCGCGACCTCGCACTTGCCAGGCAGGCGCTGTGCCACTGAGCAAAATCCCTAGCCCCCAAAGGTAGTTTTTTTTTTTTTTTGGTTTTTCTCCGGTACCAGGAACCGAACTCACGACCTTGCGCTTGCCAGGCAGGCGCTTTTGCCGCTGAGCTAAATCCCCAGCCCCCAAAGGTAGTTTTAATAGAGCCATATAGTCAATTCAGTTTCGTCTTAGGAAAAAAAAAAAAAGCCTCTTTTTTTGGTCCCTGGTATCCTAGGGTCAAAAATGTGTAGTTATGTTCAGTAGGACATTATGCACTATTTTTCTTACTGCTGGGAACATTTGAGATTACAGGCTAATTTATAGCATCCTCTACTCTTGTCAATTTTATAAAATCTTGTTGTTTCACATTTCAGATCATTTTTCCTTTAAAAGTTTCTTTCCTTTGTCTTCTAATAAATATGCCCTTTCTAAATCCTTTTTCTTTTGAAGTGAAAAGACTAAAAGGACTACTTTTGTAATTAAAAGTCATTTTTAAATAACCTTGGAAGATTGTTTCTACATATCAAAACATCTTTATGGTCCCATTTCTATGGCAAGAAAGACAAGCACTAGGATCCTGTGAATTTTACTGCCGTCTACATTAATTACCTTCTATTAAAAAATGACAAAGACCTTTTTGAAAGGGAATCTGGCACTCTTTCCACAGAAATGATGGCAGACACCCTACTTTGCTGATTTCTTGACACTTCTAATTACCTGTATTCATTTGAAATCGTTTCCTTTGTAGAGAATTATTGGCATGATTTTCTGAGAACAAGAGGAAAATGGAAAACATTTTAGCAAGTTAAGGAGAAAAAAATCAACAGTATCATTGTTTGCCGCTTTTGTTGAAACTACCTACACGAGTCATTTGAGGGACATGAAGGTAAATGAAAGGTTATACTTTGCCCTGCACGTTGTTGCTGGTATTTGTAATGTCAATAACTGTAGAAGGTTGTCAGGAAACCGGAGAGATAAAGGTCAATAGCAATGACAAATATATCATTGTATGTGTTTGAATATGCAATATCAGCCTAATCTGCCAGTAGAGACTTTCACACCCTGGAAATATCAATCAGGTGCTATATAAAACCCATGTATTGTTCTCCTGCATCCTAGATTGCAATGGGGAGATCCAAAGATTTAAAATCTAGCACAGCATTTTTTGGGGGGGAGGAAGGGAGAGTAGTACCGTAGTCCTTGCTGAATACACATATATATACATGTTCGTTATTTCTTTTAAAGGTAAGATTAAAAAATACATTAAAAGTTATTCAGTCTTTCATGTTGCTTTACTGGTAGGAAATTTAAACATTTTTCTTTAACCAAAAGAGGAAGACACAATTCAGCTTTGTATATTATTGTGATCAAGTACATGCCAGAGCCTTTTGGTGTTATAAGCTAAATTAAATATTAACCATGCCCTTCATACAATTTTGACAAAAATTTAGTTGGTCTAATGGTGAATCTTACACCAAGCTCTGCCTCCTGTTGATTTTGACATGTGGGAAAGCATGACCATTTGTATTCAATAATAAATTATTTACAAATGAATGCACAATAGGTTATTTAAACTATGTCTCCACTAAGAAGAAGACTTGTTAAA
Source organism: Chinchilla lanigera (assembly GCF_000276665.1). Taxonomy (NCBI): domain Eukaryota; kingdom Metazoa; phylum Chordata; class Mammalia; order Rodentia; family Chinchillidae; genus Chinchilla; species Chinchilla lanigera. The sequence continues at coordinate 3,741,439 of NW_004955416.1, read as the reverse complement.
ATACATTTTCTTGGAGCTGAACTGAAGTATTTGGATTTAGTAGAAAAATCTATTTCTTCCTTTTAGTCAACTGTACTAGAAAAATCACTTAAAATCTTCTGGGGAATGAAAAATAAAAATAAAATCATAGATCTTTTGAATGAATGTGCTTCATTTGAATGTGTGTCTCGAAGAATACCTGCAAAATATGAAGGCAGTGGTCTGAATAAAAAGGATCATATTTTATAGATATTAGGCCTTAATTTTTGCATCTGTTGGTACCCTACATTAAATTAAAATACTCTGAAAAACCTCCTCCTGAGACAGTCTGAATTTTCTTGGGTATTATGACCCTTTTTCCTAACCCCAGCTCAATGTGTAAGTCATCCTACCTTCCACAAATACATACACAGACCGCAGAGCAAAAGAAGTGAAAAAGAGGTTTTCTGCTGAAAATTGTGTAGTGACAGGGGAAAAGAGCAGTAAACACAGCCCCACTCTGAGGTGACGGAATAAGAGCGAAGTCTGGAGAGGACAGAGAGGATTCGGAGGAGAAAAGAGGGGAAGAATGAAAGAAACGATTTAGGGAGGAGGAAATAAAGGAGGGACAGTATGAAGATAAAATATAGCTTAACAAAATAAACGTATTTGTTACTCAGGAGAAAGGAGATTTCCTGAAAGCAGAGAAAGCGAGAGAGAGGGAGAGAGAGAGAGAGAGAGACAGGAGGTAGACTGTACAGATTGAGAGAGAGGATAATACAAGGTGGCCAGAAGAGAACGTCCTAGACAGAAGAAGAAACAGAGACAGCGAGGGGTTCCTGAGGGTTTCCACCCAAGGGATCTGTCCATGTAGTGGACGGTAGCCAGAGGCTCCGTTCTCGTTCACATGTCCCGTGCCACTGGCCTTGCTTAGAAAGATGCGGCACTTTCACTGTGGTGAGGCGCCACGTGTCTCCTAAATGCTCCTCTCTTTAAGCATTGCATAGACTTCATTGTGGAGGTTTTTGTTTTTAGGTTTTTCTAAAGCTTGAATTATTTCCAGAGAAAGGAAAAATTTAAATGTCCTTGAACAGAAACCTTAAATGAAATCAGTACTATGTTTTGGGTCAGGGTCATTTCATTTTTCACCAGTTTCCCTCTGTAGTTCGTTAGTTTTTGATTATATCTCTGACCCTCAGATAAGACACCCGTGTAAGTAAACAGTCTAGCTGAATTCACCGTGTGCCAAGGGACAGCAAGAGCACTTACTTTCTCAATGTTGTCTTTGTTTTACTTTTTAATTTTTGCAAATTGAAATTATATGAACAGAAAAGAATCTTTTCGCTTGTCTTCTTGCTGAAAGGTGTTTTCTCCCTGAAGCAAACTAAAGGGCCGAAGAGGCACTAGAAGGTCTCATAGGCATCAGACACGTGTTAGGCACAGATAACTTTTCTTTGCAATTTCAGCTACTTGAATGCAGGTTCTAGAAATAGCTGTTTCCTGGACCATCTGTGCAACAGTATCCTCTTCTTAATAGGATTATGTCTGCATGAGGATATATTTTTGAAGGTTTCATTTTTTTTTTTAACTTCAGTCTTTTTCCCTTTTTCTGGTTAAAAATAGTTTGGAGATGAATGGTGATAAACAGCGCAAGTAGTTTCATAACATTTCTTTTGACCCTTTTAAAAAAACTTTGTGATACAGTAAAAAATGACAAGTAGTGATTATTTTAGATATTGTAAGGCTCTTTGTTTATATTAGATGACTAGTATGGAAAATTAGCTTAGTGAGTCATAATTTTCCATTGACTCCATGTGTTTTAATTTTGCAATTCTTTTTTTTTTCTTTCACTATATAGTATTTAGGTAGTAACAGAATTACACAGTGACTTAATTTTTTTTTTTTTTTTTTTTTTTTTTTTTTGGTTTTGCCTCTCTTTGATTCATTGATATTTCCAGTTGTTTTAATCATCAGTGGCCCATCATGGGAACTATTGAAAATTTTCAGGATTTTTTCATACCTTTTTCTTTGCAGAGAAGCAAAGAAAAAATCTAAGGGGAATAACCTGCCCTACAAGGTGAACATGCTGAAAATGTTAGGGATGAGAGAGATTAGATATAATTTTATTCATATCTGTCTCCTCTATCTCCGTGTGTAGACAGATGAAGCATAAAACATGACAGAGGGTGCCGTCGTGAGGAAAATCATAAATCTTGGTTGGGGTTTTTCCTGAGGTAAGAGAAGGGTGAAGGCCAGATGCTTCCAGTTCTCTAGAAGTTAACTTATGCTTACTTACACACACTAACACCCTTTCCCTGCTCTTCTGCTCACGCATGCCCCAGTCATCCAGCCTTCTTGTGTGAAGGGAAAATTACCTAGCTTTTAATGTAGCATTAATATTTTCTAAATTACTTTTTCTTCTCCAAAACTCAGCAACCTTTTTGACTAAAAGTATACTTAAGAAAATTCAATAGATATAAAATTATTTGAACTACTCATGCATTCTGAAGAAATTCTCAAGCTTTGCAAACTGTTTAAGATATTATGATTTCAACTTAAGCAACAGCGAGCAACCTAACTAAAAAGAAGTAGAGCAAGTAGGCAAAATTAGAGTGAAGGTTATTAGGAAAATGTAAAATAATTAACTGTTGAGGAAAGAAAGTAGATTTTAATTATAAATAAAGAAGCATTTGTTCGAGTATAAGTAAGAAAAATGATATAGATGGTCAGAGTGGATTACAAGCTAACTACAGACTGAAAAAATAGCTCTGTTGTTCAAAGACAGAACACTGATGGTCATTGAAGAATTTAGAAATATAAATCATCACCCATATTATATGCAATATTAATCAGTTTTTCATTGTCTTATTGTGTCCTCTAGGAGCCTAACACTTATGCCAAATGTGCAGAATTTAGAGTAGGCCCAGAGGCAGCAGCAGCAACAGCAAAAACTAAAGGGTTAGGAAATTGTCCCAGTGAAACAGGGGTAAAGGAATGGTCTTGTTTAGTCTGGCAAAGAGAAGAGTTGGAGGGAATTAATAGCAGCCTTCAAGTTCCTGAAGGAACACAGTCCTTTGCAGGTAGAGGTGAACAGCTGGTCTCTGTTTTCTCTGAGGACAGTACAAGACAGCAGTGTCTTAAATGTAGTTGATGAGGTTTCAAGAGAGATATTAGGAAGATCTGATGTCAGGGGAAGAACTGGGAGAGAATCCTCAGGATTTAGGATGTATAGAGTTATTATTATTTTGAAGCCAACTAGATCACATTGAAGAATGAAAAGAAGGAATGCAACTCATGCAACAGGAATGCAGGGAAGAAAAAAATAAGTAATGGTGATCTAGGGATAGAGGCCATTAGCATGAAGCAAATACTAAGTTTTAGAAGTAAGAGTCAGAATACTAGATCAGAAAAAAATTACTGAAAAAGGAAGTGGTTAAACAGGTAAAAAATGAAAATTAAAGTTATGTAAACACAACTTCAATCAAAATTTTGTTACTCGTGGTAAAAAAAGAATACTAGTTATTCATGTGTAGAATATACATAGCATCCACTACTAATTTAAAAAAATTATCTGGGATTCATGTGTTTAAATATTAAAAAGAAGGCCAACAAACCGATTTGCTGTGTTTAATGACTAGTTTTGTAAAAACAAAAAATAAAATTATGCAGAAATGAACAAAATCACTAAATATTTTACAATTTTTGATTTTATGACATACCTAGCATACAAAATAAGACTTAAAATGTACAGAACTCAAGAAGCAATATTATAATGATGAAAATTACTATGAAAAGTGATGACAAAAGTCATCAATGTCCTTATCAGGGGAGATATTATCTGAGCATTCAGTGACCTAGGTTTAAGAAGATCAAACAAAGGAATGTGATCCACTAATCTAAGAAACTTAGAATCTAAAACTGGTTGTCATTTGATAAGAATGTTGCATTATGGGGAAATCACTAGGGATAGCAAAGTTGATTACACAGAAAATAATGCTTATTTGTTCAAATATAGAAGAAAGAATGACCATTTCAGCAAAGTGAATTGTTAAAAGATGTGTAAAATAATTACAGAGGTTACAGTTTCCACTTCTTTTAAATTACAATTGCAACTCCACTTAATAATCAGAATTGTGCTTAAAGATTAGAAATATATTGTAGGTCTGTGTTAGCTACTTTGTTCCTAGATTACTTCGTCAGTTTTATCAATTGGTTAGTTCCTTTTATTTCCTCAGTTACTGTATATCTCTTTGAAAATAAAGTGGTTCTTGCTTATGCTGAGCTTTGTTGAACAATATTTTCAATATCTCACAGCTGTGTTTTGTCATTCATGGGTTCAGTTCAGTGTGTTTGACAATGTACTAGTTTTTCTGATTCTTGAAACTTCTCATTCTAAAAAGCAGAAAGCAGAATAGTCTATATATATTTTAATTTATTTTGCCAAGATTATAATTTTGTATATTTTACAAGATCTGGTACCCAGAATTTAATAAGCCAAGAATAGATCCTTGAAAATATTTCCTTACTGCTTTAAAAAATATATTTACAAACAATTTATTGGTGAAATGATTATGGTTTGAGAATCTCTTCTTTCTGTCTCTCTGTCTCTCTCTCTCCCTCCATCCTTCCCTCTCTCTCTCCCTCTCCCCACAAAGAAAAGTCTTTTGTTCTGGTCGCTCTAGCACTACCTCATTCTGTGACTTTCTGCTGTCCCCTAGTGGCATGTTAATCTTCTTGACTGCTGTGTGATTACCCCTGGAACCAGTGCTCTACTCTTGTGTGCTTTCTTGCGACTCTCATTAGCAGACATTTAAAATACTATTAAACAACCCATGAACTGCCTTTTAGAAGCAATATCCCTGTTCTTTAGCTCACTTTCCCAACTATGAATTTTTATCTGAGTAAACATGTCCAAAGAATGCCTGCTATATAGACACATTTTATTATTTCACCACACACACACACACACACACACACACACACACACACACACCTAAAAACCCTCAGGTTTTCAAAATTCTAACACAAAACTGATGAAAGCAAAATGTTAGCAGTTTTGACTGAGCCTATGCATAAAAGGTAATTTATGACAGGTCAGACTATTTATGTCAATAGCTTTAAAAGCAACAAAAAAAATGCTATTCTTTTTCCAATGCTCTTGAAAGTCCTGGTTGGTTACTATCATTGTATATTTGCTGTTTCTGTGATGACATGTTTCTATGAAATATTTAAAAATATAATGACACCGTATATAGCTGAAGCATTAGATGTTACTTATTTCTGTGAAACACAGACTTGCATCAACATTTACAAGGCTGATTTTTTTAATGTTGTTAAACTTTTCTTATGTTATCTTATTATATGAATCAGAATATTTTTAAACTTAAAAGCAGCTTGGTTATTTTTTTTCCTATGTTTGTGTGTTTGAACTAGAATGCTCAACTTTAGTAAATTTTTTTTCAGTATAGCAGCTTAGTTTTCTGAATTAGGTATTTCAAGTTGTTTGCAATGAAAACAATGTATAAATTTTCAAAGATAATATTTCAGTTTTTAAAAAATAATCTTAAGTAATGAACAATTACTATAAACTTGGCTTACACAATTCTTCTAAAAGATGGCTAAAAGCATAACAAGAAGAATTTACAAGAAAAAAACGCTGATGAAATCTAGCCCATTAATTGAACATTACAGAAACCTGAGATGTACACTGAACTAATGATTTCTTGGCACTGTCCTGTTTGGCACTTGTCGTGGTTTTGACAATTATCACATGAATAGCAACACTGTTTTCTTTCTGAACTCGGGGGGAAGAGGTTTGAGGAGCTCGAGTGGGAAGGAGGGCTCTGGGAGCTCTGCAAACTCCTACTTCTTAGCAATTTGAGCGTGCAGTGTGGACGGAAAAGAACTATGCTGTAAGGTTCTGTTAAATGACAATATCCCTATTTCTCTAAAAAGAAGTTGATCTAGTTTTAAAACTGACTCTCTTCTAAAAGGTCAGATTACTGCTCAATTTTGTCATGTTGTCTGTATATACATGTCTCTGTTAGGAGAAGATATCAAAAGACATAGCCCTAAATTGCAGTCCATCTTGGTGTAAATGCAAAGTCACTCAACCAATGCAAAAAATCCTTTTTGACTATTATGATGAAAGGGAAAAAGAAGGGTTTACACCTCCTAAACTTTTTCTCAAGAGAAGAGATAATCCATTTTTTCAAACCTCCTTAACAAGTGATAGAGCTCAGGATCCTTCTTTTAGTATTTCTCCACTACCCAATTTCTCAAATTCAAATTACATGGTTTTCTAAAAATACATTTTCCATCAAATGGCATACTTTAAAGCAGCTATTTTTCAGAGAAATGTCTAATTTTTTTAGTTGTCTATTCAGATTGTAAATGTTCTAAAAATGTTCTCCCAGAGTTATTTTTAAAACCTCATGGTATGTAAGACAATAAATACTGTTGCTTTGTTACTGGAAGCTTTGGAAACAACATATTTGACAGGTTAATAGGAATGAGGATTCTATTTTAATTTTCCATTAATTTCATGTTAGATAAATACAACTCTTTCATGATCTTAATTTAATAACTAAAAGAAATTTTCTTTTTTTTTTTTTTTTGGCCATTATAGATTTCATTCTATTCATTATCTCATACATTACTTGCAAATAAGAACAAGAAAAAGCTTCCTTGTTAAAAAATTAAATCTAGAAACAGTCTTAATAAATCTCCTCTAAAGTAATATAGCATTATCAGTGGTCTATTCTCCACAGAATTAGTTTTTCCAAAACAAATAATAAAGCTGAGCAGTCCTACTTTTTACAACTCTGGAAACTATCTAAACAAAATGAACAGATTTATAGGGCTATTTTTAGTGTGTGTCACTTGCATTACAGTTTACATTTGCTTTCGAACCTTATTTGACGTTCTTGGTAGAAAAATACAGGCAGAACACTCATTAAGATTGTTAATAAAGGACAGTCTCCATAGGGTAGTTACCAAAAAACCAAAGTTGAGGTATGTGTAAGAATGCCTCATGTGTCATGCTGCTTCCTTCTTGTTTGTCTAAATTGCAAAGCCTTGAACCAAAATGCAAACTCAGAGATTTTGTTTATAAAAACCATCCGGCACTAATGCAGTCTTCTAATAATAACTGAAATAAAAGCGTATTATTGATGGTAGGAATTTTCACACAGCGACAGGTAAGTACTGCTATGCCTAAATAACTATTATTTTTTCCCATAAATTGTATATTCACATTAAAGTGAAAATTAACTTGCTGGAGAAGTCTATTACAATGTTGTGATTTTCTGCAAACCATCCTTCCATGAATAAAAACTGCACGGAAGATCTTGTGTAATGTTATGAAATATGTCATCACACACAGATTTATGAAAAAACCATGTTATAATTTAAAATATGGTTGCAAGAATTAAATGTTTGCATTCTGTCTAAACCAAGTTTCTCTAGCAGTTTGTTGCATGGGAGGGGAGGAAGACCAGTGCTTCCAGGGTGAGGGGGACCCCATTTCACTGGCATTAATAAATAAGGAATGAAGGAGCGATCTTTTTTGTTTATTCTGAAAAGATAAAGCAAGAAGAAAATATTAGAAAAAGGGAAACAGATACATACTTAACCACACTCTCACATCTTTTTCTTCAGTGGAAGAGGAACACTGTGATAAGGTTACACTCGCTGTACAGCAAACTAAATTGACACCCTGCTCACACGCCGTGTGCTTCCATATGGATCGTGCTCATGTAAAACTCCCTAGAAGGGAAATGCCTGAGATACAGACATCATTTAGTTGAGCCTTATAAATAGAGCTCAAATTCAAAGGTAAGAAAACAGACAAGAATTTTACATTAACCACTCCTGATAAGATTATATTTTCAAAGCAAATGCTTGTCTACAAAGTGTTGTGGTGTGGAAATGTCTGATTAAATAGTCAGTAAAACACACTTTTCCCACACAGCAGTTTATTTGCATGAAATAATTCCTTAGAATAACAAAAAAGTACCTTGGCACAACTTAGGGGTCTTATTAAAAGTCGGCATACCACACTGTAACCTGAAAAGAGATTTCTGTAAAATTGTGGCTTCATAGATTTCTCTTTAAGAACTTGAGTAAATTGAAAAGTGAAAATGATATACTGGGATTAATGGTAATAATATTTGTAATAACTGCTAGAAATATAAATTAAGGCATTTTGGGAGGTTGTACTTTGCTACAGAAGAGTCATCTAAGAAAATAGTTTTGTAGCTTGATGAATGTTTTTAACTAAAGATGTTACTACAACTACCTTAAAGCCATGTTATAAACAATGCTCCTGATTAAAAGATTGTCAGAGTTCTTTGAACTTGAAGCTTTCAATCGTCCCATTTCTTTATTTTTGTAATGTAAAGGAATTGTATTTCTATTGTAAATTTATCAATTACTACTTAGTGTGGTGGTGAGTGCCCAATTTGAGTTTCTGTTTCAGATAGGGCCAGTTTTAATTTCATCTAGCACTGGTTTATCCTGGCCTATTTAACATAGGAATTAAACCCAGACATCTTTCAAAATTCTACTTATACTTACCCCTGCCAAAATAATAAAAAATAATTTATTGTTGTAATCTGGATTTATGGTTTAGTTAGACATAGCAAAAATATGACCTCTGTAGAAATCCCTCCTGCCCTTTAAATTCCATTTTGCTTTATAATAAATGAGTTTGTGTGGTGGTGAAAGTTGGTACAGCTAACACTGATTATGTCTTTTTAAAAATTTTGATTTTAAAATAATAATTAATTAAGAGGAATAGAAAATCCTTTTCAATAGTGATTTTGCTCCTTGTAATTGAATGAATAAAAAAAATGAGAAGAAAAAAGACTAAATTTAGTCATAAGACAAATATATTGCAGAGAGGGACAGATGAGGCATTTTTCAAAATTAAACTGCTATGACAAGCAGTTGCAAAGCAGTCTGTTTTCTTATTTTGGGGGGTTGAAGAGGGAATTTGGGGTACTGTAATTGAAAATGTATGCCCACAGCAACTAAAATCTTCTTTTAAGATGTCTTTTTTCTTTTTATAAATATTTTCTTTTTAAACGATCAAACAGACATGCAATATTTTATAATTTTGGTAATCGTTACTTTCTAGTTTTGGTGGACTTATTTCAAATTCAAAGTATTGCTTTTTATATGGTATAGTTCTGTCCTAGAAGCATTCTCAAAATAATGGTTATGTGAATAATAGACCAAAGCAAGTAAATATGGCTCTTATCCTCACTCCATTATTGAAATAGAATATGATCATTAGGGAGGACTATGGTTTAGTAGCAACATTATGAAAAATAGCTTAAATAAATAGATGTCAAGTTAGGATCTAGACTACAGTCATTATTTTTTAAAAATATATACCATTAGGGAGTTTCTACTGTACATAATCATTTTGAAGCTTGCATCTTTTTTTAAAAATTGGCATATTCTACTTCTTTAGGTGTGAAAAAAATTCAAGCCTCAACTTGGATTTGTGAAATTTGTGATTAAAGAACTTTTCACAACTATAACTAAAGTCACATGGTTAACCTTGAAGTTAGAAGCTGATAACACAGCAGTGAATGATCCTGTGACTTACTTAAAGAGTTTGTATTGCTTGTAATTTGGAAAAAGTGTTTCTCAATCAGCTTTTTCATAGTCTGCAAAAATGTTTCACTTCTGAAGCAAAGAAGTTTACTTTATTCAAAAGCCTCCTCACATTTTCACTTTGTTACTCAGCATAGACCGAGAATATTTTCTCAGGCATCGATTTTTTCTCTCTTGTGGTTACTAAGAATTTATCATGTAGACTTCCTGCAGGTGGAAGGTGCATATAAAAATCAGTTTTGATTTCCAAAAACTATTTACACTGAAAGCAGGAGGAATTTAAGTCATTTTATCCTGTGGTTCATATATGTAGGTGGTATACGTTTAATTAAACACTGGTCCATAAATAAACAAATAATAGAAGTTAGCAGAGAAGCAGTTGATCTAAATCATGACAGTTGCTCATTTATCTTTGTCCTAACTAGACAATAGGAAATGACACTACGCTGTTGTTTTCCATGCATTAAGATTTCCTTCTTAAACAAATGCAGTTGAGGCGGTTTGTTTTCCAACAGACCAGCACACACTGCCAGTGGCCAGAGTTTTGTCTTGTCTTCATCCAGAGGAGGATTAATCTTGGTGATGGTGCAAACAAAATGTATGTCTGGGGTCAAAGTGCAGGCTGCCTTTTGGGATCTGCATTACATTAATGTCATTTTTGGGTTCCTGACGTTAATCAAAACCAACACCATAAAGCGTCACTTAGCTAATTTGTGTATTATTGTCAATGTTACCATTAATTATGCGTTTGTGAGGAAAAAGAGGATTAATGAGATGTCACAGGTAATTTACAATGATCAGACTCCCTAGGACATTAAGAAAACACTAGCTGGGTAAGATTACCATGCAATCATAATAGTATGCAAGAAACAAAAATTTTTGTTGCGGCACTACACTAATATTATTCATGATTACCAAAATCCCTTTTCACTAGCCTAATTTCTAATTTTTAAATATCTTGCTGAAATTATATGTTTGTTTTGGACTAAAACACTTGGCACTCGTGTTAACGGTGAGAATTTGTTGAGGAGTCTCTCCACAGACTGAGAAAAGGTCCGCCAACTGGGATTTGCATTTAATATTCCCATGCTGGTATTTCAGGTGGGTGTATTTAAATGAGACTGATGGAAAGTTCTTTTATATCACATTTTCTCCAGCCTCATCCTCTCTCAGCACTATATAAATAAATAGCATTTGCTTTTTCTCAACCTTTTCCTGGAATTTATTTGGTAAGAAGAGACAGAATCACCTACTATACGAATGATATTACTGCGGTATTAGTCAGCTCATCGTCACCATGACCAAGTACCTCATATTATCACTTAAAGGAGGAAAGGTGTATTTTGGTGCTCAAGTTCAGAGCCTTTAGTCTGTGGTTGGCTGGGTCCATTGCTGGGACTTGAGGTAAGGCAGAGCATCAGTGCAGAAGGGCCTGGTGGAGGAAAGGTGCTCGTCTCATGGCAGCCAGGCAGGGACAGCCAGCCAGCCAGCCAGCCAGACAGAGGGCCTGGGGACCAGATGTAGTTCCCAAGGTCATGCTCATATGATCATAGGTAGGCCCGTCTACGTTTCCATCGCTTCCCAACATCAAATTCTGAACTGAACAATGGATTAATCCCCTTCACACAGTCAGAGCCCTCACGATCCACTCAGTTCTTCAAAAGCACCTTATCCATGTCTGTGATGCATGAGTTTTGGGGGTGTTTCCAACAGAAACCACAACACCACACTACACGGGAGGGCAGAAGCCCCGAAGCAGACTACTGTACTGTGGTCTAGAAGTCCATGTTGGAACAGGACCACCAGGCCTCAGTTTCCCTCTGTGGCCTACTAAATAGGCCAGGTTGTGAGGTCTGCTCAGAAAACAACCTGGAATTCCCAGAGTGAAATCAGGGTGGTTGGTTCAGTCTGTGACTAGAAAACCAAGCCTGGGGTAAGTGACAACTAAGAACGTGGGAAGCTTGTTACAGAGGATCAGCAGGCCAGCAGAGAGGAGCTGGAGCTGGGAACCAGGAGACTCTTTGAGGGAATCAGGAGGCAGGCAGACAGGGACTGATGTCATTTATTTATTTAACAGATATGTTTGGACACCCTGCCCCCATACCCTAGGAAACATGATGTTATAAAGATACATGGGGTGAGACTGGGGAGCAAAGCTAGACGTGACCCTGTGGAGATCAGAGCTCGGGACCTTGGTTTCTTAGGCAGTTAGCTTTCAGACATGATCACGGTGCTTTTGGGTGGAGAACAGATTGGAGGGAGGTTAGAGTGGATTACGCAGAACTGTTTAGAAGGAGCCTGTTTTGAAAGACCATTTTTTTTTTTTTTTTTTTGTTTTTGGTCTTTTTGACACAGGGTTTCACTATGTAGTTCAAGCTGGCCTTCAACTCACTTTGTAGCCCAAGTTGGTCTCAAACTCACATCGATCCTCCTACCTAATCCTCTAGAGTGCTGGGATCACAGGTACGTGCCACCAAGTCTGGCCTGACCATTTGATATTATAATTTCCACTAATTCATTTTATTTATTTTTTTTTTTCTTGTTTGTTTGTTTGTTTTTCTCCGGTACCGGGAACCGAACTCACGACCTTGCGCTTGCCAGGCAGGCGCTTTTTGCCACTGAGCTAAATCCCCAGCCCCTAATTCATTTTAATTTTGTCTTAGCCTTGCTTTTTATTTATTTATTTGAATTATATAATAAAACTACTGTGCAAACTGTGTATTTGCTTTCACATACAAATATGCGATCTCGGTTTCAATCTCAGCTCTGGGAAACTTGAACAAGTGTTTGAACCTCTCTATGTGTTGGTATGTTTATCTGTAAAATGAGAAATGATAAAATTACCCAATATAGTAATGAGGATTAAATGAGATAATGAATGTAAGTCAGCACTGGGCTCAGCACACACAAGTTCTAATAATTCTGTGGTTTTAACTATATTTTTTTATCAGAAACAACTGTGGAACTTCAAAAACTATGGCTGCCCAGCCCATGCTCCAAACCAATCAAATGTAAATAGTTGTGTGATCTTAATGTATAGCTTAGATGAAAATCACTACAATAAAGATTAAATATTTATCAATTATTATTAGCTTGTTATAACATTAATACTGTAAAACATATTAAAGCTTTTATCCGATGACATAGTCTAGGGACTACCTAAATGGAATCATGAATTTTATCAGACCTTTATACATGCTGTTGTGATGTTTGGGGACATAGGATTTGAATTGTAGAGTGTAAAAATCTATGAAATAAAGTTATACTGCAATTACCGTGTGTGTTTATGTGTGTCTGTACAAATCTATTTCCCTGGGGTGAGGGCAGAAGTTTCAGATGGCTGGCCTTATATGAAAGCTGTACTTAAGAAACATTGTTCACGTACCGGAATAAGGTCAAACCGCAAGTGAGCTGAACTCCACCATCTATTAGCAAACGAAAATAAAACATTTATTACATTGTCCACTCTTGCTTTTTTATATTTATGGTATATTCCAAGGAGGTTTCCCTGTTGGGATAAAATTTCACAGGAAGAAAAGAGAAAGGCAGGCAAAGTTTAAATAAAAATGTTTTATTATTGATTTGGCATTGCCGGGCCTGACCATATAGATTGTGGAAATAATATAGTTTATTTCTTTTCTTTTATTGGCTCTACAAAGTAATAGCTTACCATAGCTATTAGTTTATCTTGTAACTAACCTTTGAACTGCTTTCTGAGTTGGCTGTTTGCAAGAAAGCTGTATACTTGATAAAGGAAACACTGAAAGATTTTTAATGAGATAAAGTGTATTGACAGAGAAGATCCTGAAGAGAGGGTGTGTTTTCCCTCTGGCGTAGGAGATTTTATGGATTTGAAATTTCCTATTTCATTATTATGGTTCCTGCTCTGACTTATTTATCCAAATATAGAGTTTATTCATGTTCTGAAATTAAATGGTAGCCTCCTTTATTTTTTCACCATCCTGGCATAATGTGAAGAAAAATTTTATGAAAACATTCTAAGCAGAAAGAAGTTTATGAAAAGATTAGATGTTATATATAAAGGACTAGCTGTTTCTGTTATTATTTCATTAAAATGTGAATGATGGTATCCAAAATTTTGTATAAGATCCATTGAAGTTATTATTTAAGATATCAGAAATGTTTATATTTTCATAAGTTTTATATAAATGTATTGCAGTAGTCAGAAACCAGAATTGCTGAGATATCTAAGTAAGGACTAGAAAGCGGTATTCAGGTAACCACAAAAAATCTTCAACATAATTTTGGAAAAAGCGTCTCAAGATTGGGAAGCTCCATTTTTATATCAAAGAACTACTTAAGTGATAGTCTTAGCATTTCTAGTTCTTCAACTGCTGGCTAAAACATCTGAGGAAACTTTTGAGTCATCATAGTCCTATATTGTCAATCAAGCATCACCAAACCTGTGGTAAACATGTGGAGTATAAAGCCACGTACTATCAGCATTTGTAAAAGAAAAGTTCTCTTGCTACCAGTAGTCCTTCAAGAAAGGGAATGTCCTCATGGAGCACACTCTGGGTAACTTGGTAATAAATATCTTCTAACTCTTTCAGTTGTTCCAAGAGCAGCCCAAAGGGAGAAAAGGAATTGTTGGGAAGGGTGCCCAATCAAAGCAGCCCAATGCAGAATAATTAGGGAAAACCCAGGGCTATACTGGTGTAGACTATTGAGTTCATATGAGGCCCCAAATGAGGGCTCAAATGAGGGTTAATACTGTGAAAAACCAAAAAAAAAAAAAAAAAAAAAAAAAAGAAAAAGAAAAACAGAACCCTGGAAACATAGGCTTAAGTGTGAGAAACAGTTGTTGTACAATTGTTCAGAATCAAATGGCAGAAGAGAGTGCAGGAGGTTTTCCTGGATGTGGTGTCTACATCAGGGTGTAGAGATGGAGTGGAGGAAAATGTTAGGACTTTAGCTGATAGATCTTCCCTGCACAAAGATGGAAGGAAAACGTAAGAAATGGTGATATGGTCTGTATAGCACTGCCAGTATTTTACATTTTGGGTAGACTGTAGTAGCTACTGAGTAAGTTAAATGACTTTGAGAAGTTCTCTGATACATGCATGACATGATTGGGGACCTTAAATTGATGGTGTGTCTGTTGCTATCTCCAAAACAGAAATAAAACCAATATTAATCAACTGGTCTACAGCATCATACTCAGTAGATACTAAGACACATGGAAGATATTCGCCAAATACTCCAGCCAGAAAACTTTATCTCAGTAGATCAAAGGATAATCATGAAAGTAACCCAAGTAGCTATCCAGAAACTTCTATACAATAAGGAAATTGAATATTCCTGAAGCATATGTCCCACAGTCACTGGAAATTTTGATCACTTGGGTCAATGGTGTGACTTCCTTGAACTCTGCAGACAAAGAATGCCTCCCCAACAACAAATTATTTATTTCCACTTTGAGGAAATGTTCTGAGCAAATGACATGATCTGTACCCAATTTATCTTTGTTGTGTCAGAACCTAACATTCTTAGCACATAAAAAGTAAGAGCTCAATAAGTGTATGTTGGATGAATGAAAAATGTCTAAGGTGATCCAAAGTCACACACTTACAAACAGGATGGGCCACATAAGTGTGTTGAGATGATCCTGAGAGTGTGTCAGACCATAGGACAAAACTGTGATGACTGGATACACGTGAAGCAGGACAGGTCAACATTACAGTGTGATGTGCATTTGTCAAATTGAATAGCTTTAAAAACACTGAATTTGATTCTGAGAGAGAGACAGAAACAATATAATATAGTAATGGTTACAGCAAACAGTGGTCCACATGAGTCTGCAATGGGACAAAGACCATTTTTTCACTTGTTAATCTTTTCCACACATAGATAAATTGATTGGCTCTACCTTTAAAATAAAAAGGCAGCCATTACACAAGTATGTCCATATCCTTTATACTCCAAGATGGCACCTATATGTCAGTAGAAATGAAGACTTTCAAGCATGTACTTTGCTTTTTTATTTTAAAGATAAAAGAACAAACACATATTAACATACACACAAACATAAAATAACACAAAAAAATACAAACAATACAGAATTTCAGACAAGATACTTTGCTTTTTGACTGCACAGCGTGTCAATATACACATCTCTTTCCGTCAGAACGCTGTGGGTAGGAGCCCTGTGCTAGAATTCCACCTGTGAGCTACATTTAAAGGGAGGCAGAGATACCAGCAACATCTGAAATATACAAGGTTTGCTCAGAAAGTGCATGTGGGAAGATGCCAGAACACTGGACTTTCCTTATCCCAGGTGACTCCTCTACTTCTGTGTAACCTTCCGTTTCTCTTTTGTGCACCGGCCACTCTTCATGTTTGTTTTGTTTTTAATCCCATTCAGGGTTTTGATGCTGATTTCCAGTAGCTCCCCTATTTGATAGTTCAGCTTTACATCATTGACTGTGAATTGAACTCAAATTCGATTAACCCTGAAATGCCAGAACCCTGGGAGACTGAGGCAAGAAGATGTCAAGTTTGAGCCTACTTGGGCAATTTAGTGACTTAGTGAGACCCTGTCTCAAAATGCTCAGTACCAAAAATAAATAAAGAAATAAAGAAATAAAAACAAGACTCAAATGCCTCTCTGCGGAAAGACTCACTCATCAACCTATCTATTATCTTTCCCAAGCAAAGATAAAGGACCACATTGAAATGCCTTTTTGCACTTTGCTTCTCTGCTTTGTAGCCATCTCATCCGGTCGTCTCTCCATTTTCCCCTTCTTTTCCCTTCCCTGTCATTTTTTCCCTTCTCCTTTCTCCTCACATTCTCCTTCAGGTCACTGGGGCTCAGAACTCACTACTTTTGAGGCTAAGTGTATTGGAATGAATGGACCTGTTCGAAAATTAGAAGAGTCAGCCAGTAGATCATGTTATAAAAGATGAACACAGGGAAGAAAAAGTTGTACAGGAGAAGCAGATGGGGTCTGAATATGACTCTTCTTTTTTTTTGAATTCAGCTCTTTCTACCTGCATACAGACCTCCATGCATGTACCACTTTATGCTCTTCTTCTGGTTTTAGTGTAAAAATCATTTCTCCAGAGACATCTTTTCTTACCTTCTAGATATAGTTATATCTCCCCTTTACAAAGGCTTACTTACTCCATAGAGTGAGTATCTTAGATTAACTAACAATCTAGATATCCATGAAACATTGGGATTGAATGCTATTCATCTAGAAATTTTATGTAACTCCTGGGTGATTAGAAGTGAGTGACAATTCATTTAGTACAGGAAGATCACTGTGGTAGGTGGCCTGTAAAATGCATCTTATCATTGAAATCTACTTAAGATCCAGTCTCTTGAGTAATAAACCCCACCATCCTTCAGTGAAGAGACCCTGTGAATTTTTTTAGTTCTGTAGATGGATCCTAGAGCCTTCCAACTGAGCTACACCCTAGCACTTTTAATTTTTTTTTTTTTTTGAGGCAGGGTCTTTGTAAGTCACTAGGTTGCCCAGGCTGGACTTGAACTTACAATCTTCCTGCCTCAGCTTCTTAGCTTCTTAGAGTTCAGGGATCAGCGCATGCACCATCATGCCTGGCTGTGAATCACTTCTACTGAATAAAATACTGCAAAAGTGGTGAGCTACCATTTCTCATATAAGGTTATGAACACACTGAGACTTCCATCTTACTGTCTCCCTCAAGTTCTGTGTCTTTCTACAAGGCCTTGCCTGGGGTAAACCAGCCGCCAAGTTGTGAGCCCTATGCAGAGGCAATATGGCCAGAAACCTAAGCTTTTCTGGTAAGTAGTCAAGGAGGGCCCAAGCCTTGCCTCCAGCCATATGAATGAGCTTGGAATTAGATGTTCCCCTAGTACAGCCTCGAGATATGCTCCCTGCTGGTATTTTGAATATGACTCCCCTGGAATGCTTAAGCAAGGTAAACCAGCTAAGGCAAGCCTGGCTCTCTAACCACAGGCCCAAGTAATGTAATGTTGTTTTAAACCACTAAGATTTGTTATAGAATATACTCATGAAATCATAAATAACTAATGCAGATTTTGGTACCTGGAAGTGAGGAACTACTGTGAGCGCATAGTAGACCTCAGCCGGTTGGGTTTGGAGGGGTGTACTAGGAAAAACCGAAATTTCTTTGAACATCAGAAAAATTTCACTTGCATCTCTTATAAATGAAGTTTAACAAGAAAGCATTACAAATAAGCTCTTTAGTTACATTTGATAGTGTTCTCACCAAAAATGCTGACATTGAAGTGCCTTATATATTGTGGACGTCTGAGCTAGTGAATATCTCTAGTTTAATGTATTGGTAGTCTTTCATATGCATAATTTCCATCCTGTCAGACATATAATGTACACCACACGCAGAGAATGTGTATGGTGATTTGATGCGGGACAGGATACTCTCCTACAGATTTTTATGAGGTTCTGAATTCTCCCATTAACTTTTTATAGGTATTTGGCTTGAATCTGTGCCTGTGAATAAATGACCACACTTTCTTGTTTCTAATGGAAGCAATGCATGACCATTGCACTTCAAACTTTGGTTCCATTGGTATGTAATTTCTCTTATGCAAAGATTCTTAGATTTTATAAAAATTTTTCAAGAATCCATCATCTCATTACAGGGCCAGGGATATAGTTCAGTGGCATAAGTGCTTGCCTGGCAAGCCTGAAGTCATGAGTTTGATTCCTGGTACCAAAATTTAAAAAAATAAATAAATAAAAAGAACTGGCCATTAAAAAAAAGAACTGGCCATCATCTTAGTACAAAGGTAAATTTTAGCAAAGTCTCCAACTAAATTCATTTAGTATTCTTGCTTTATATTGCTGGGGATAAATTTTGCTTTCAATCCAGAAGGATTTCTTGCTACTATGCAATAAAGAAAGGATCACCTGTTGTGTCAGTCCCTAAAGATTTTTGACTTAAGATAGCTACGAGTATAATGTCATATTGTTTTATAGGTGGCAGTCCTCTGAAAATGTCTATAATTAAATACTATATAAGGTAAAGTCTATCTATATCTATCTATCTATCTACCTATCTATCTCTAATTTAACAGTATCTAGTATTCATTTCATGGCACTGGTTAAAAAGGTCGTGTAAGTCCATTGAATAAATTTATATATGGCTTGAGAAACACAACTGAAGTAAAGCATTCAATTAAATCCCAATGGGGCTATGAGTGGTGGTGCATGCCTATAATCCCAGCATTTGGGAGGCTGGGACAAGAGGATCACCACAAGTTCAAGGCCAGCCTGGACTACAATGTGAATTCAAGGTCAGTCTAGACTACAAAGTGAGACCCTGTCTCAAAAAATAAAATAAAACAAAACAAAGCAACAACAGAAAAGTCCTCAAAGCCCAGTGGGAAATATAAGAAATATGGGAAAATATTCTTGATCCCCCTGCTGTATGATTATTTAACAGGATTTAAATTATTAGTGATATTTTGGTCCAGCCTCCTAGATTCAATGATTTGAAGCTTTCTCAGACTTTCTAGCCTACCAGGGCTTATGTATATATTATAAAATTTTTCTTTGTTTGACAATTATCTACATGGGCACTATTACATGAAAGTAAGATAAAGTGCTCATTAGGGGGTATGCTTTGAAGAAAAGTCTCTGAACATAAATATCTTCCTTCATGATATATCACAGAGTTTCAAATTTTAAACCCTAGTATGACTTTAAGGGCCTTTGAAAAACCTATACATTTCACCTAGGTTAAGCCATCATTATTAAAAGAGCTACCTAGTAGCTAGTTCAATAATAGTGAGTAATTAGTCTATTTGAATAATTGCTACTTATTCTTATATGTCAGAAGAAAGGCCTTGGAAAGTATGACACAGACTAGGTCAGGTTAAAACAAATAGATTGCAATTAGGACTGCTCAGGGGCAGCAGCCCCTCTACCACCACAGCCCACAGGAAGCTCTAAAATTTAGGAACAGGCAAATAACAAATGGAGCAAGGTGATATCAAAATAATGTCATGGCAAAGCCTAGGAAATACTTTCTATTTTATTAATCATGCTGAGATGTGGAATTTGTTACATTTTCTTTTTCTTTTTTTGTTAGATATAAACAACTCATAGATAAAACTATATAATACATTACCAAATAGGGGTTCTTTTCTGTTAAAAGCCTCATTTTAATGATGATTCCTTTTATCTTATTTTGGGGGTGTTGGTAATGATGATAGTGCATATCCTACAATTTTACTATTAGAATCTTTATCATTTATTAATGGACATTAAGGGCTTAAAATTGGATGCCCATAAATCTTGGTCATTATCAGCCCATTCATGGCCCTCTCTCATGCAATGAAGTAGGTGGTCACGATTGTGCTATTCAGCATGAAAACCCAGGCCTCGACAGTACCTTCCTCCGGCTGTGTGCTCATCCTGTGTTTGCACATCTGATCTCTTCCTACAGGGAAAATTGTCATCCCAAGTCTTCTGTTCATTGTTCTCTTGCTTTACTTCTTACATCACTTCATCTAATGTATTTCCAAAAGCTATACATCTATATTTCATCTTAGTTATTTTTAACTCTTAAAAGGAATGATATTTTAAGTATTCATCTGTGATTTATTTTTTCATTTAAGATAAATTCTTTAGATCATCTGTATTGTTGCACTGTCATACACACAACATCTATCATTTGGATTACTGTATATGGTTCTGCAGACTCCTTAAAAGCAGTTGACTGAATAATTTCCCCTCTTTTTCTCTCCCTGCCTCTTCCTCTTATCTCTGCTTTCATTTTCTGCTCCCTCTATTCCTCTTGTTAGTGCTGCTCTCTCTTGCATTCAGAACTTGTAACTGCATCTAGCTGCTATACATTTCCATCTGCAAATACAATAGGTGCCTTCAGCCGTATTCCTAAAACATACTTTCCCCCTCTTGTATCCCTTCTCTCTGC
This sequence comes from Chinchilla lanigera, assembly GCF_000276665.1. NCBI lineage: Eukaryota > Metazoa > Chordata > Mammalia > Rodentia > Chinchillidae > Chinchilla > Chinchilla lanigera. The sequence goes on along the minus strand of NW_004955416.1, from coordinate 3,720,928 downwards.
ATGGCTACCCCAATTGGAGGCCCTGGGACCAAGTGTTAGCATTCTAAGGAACCTAGCTAGAAAATTAACAGTCTAAGGCAGCAAACAGGAATGTATATTCTACTTCAGTGGTTCTTAGACTTCATGTGCATGGAATCACATGAAGGGCTTGATATAATATAAGACATATTATATATCTTCTTAGAATTTTGGACTCTGTGTATGTTTTGTTACATGAGAATGAACATGCACATTTATTAAATTGAGGATGGAGCTCGAGTACCTGCATTTCCTGCAAATTCCCAGGCGTCTGGTATCACTAGTTTAGAAACTAAACTTTGAGAACTATTTCAAACCCACATTTCAGAATATTAAAAATAATTCAGAAGTGCTCTCATAAATCTTACATTTGTCTCATAGCACCTCTATACATGTGCTTGAAAGCTGACGTTCAGTGTGACCAGCGTTAGCAATTTGACTAATACTCCAATAATTTTTTAATCATACAGGGAAAAAAGATCTCAGTAATTCTTGCCTTGAATTCTTTGCACAAATTTAAATTAATACTTGCCTTTTTTGTATAATAGCTAAAGGTGTTTCCTGAAATTCAAAAATGAACATTTTTATTTTTTATTTTTTTTTATTTTAGAAATAAAAGGAGGAAAATACTAACAGACTGACAACATTTTACAAAATAGCATAGGATCAGAATTACAGACACAGTGGTAGGGAATTAACAATGCTTATTGTATTACATATTGATATCTTCAATGTAGTTTCTCATGAAAACACATATAGACATACAAAGCTAATCAACCAATGCCTCACTGCCAGTTTCTTTCAGCAAGGAAATACAGGACAGTAGAACACCCGTGTTAACTATCCTGCATATACATATATACAAACTTTCTCCTTCTTTCCCTTCTCTTTTCCCATATCCCAGTTATCCTTTACCTATGAGTGCTTTCCTATCAATTCTCAATGTCTATCATATCTCCTAGATTAAATTAACTCTTTCAGGCTTTACACTAGAGAAACAATGCGGTGCTTGCACATGTATGTTTGATTTATTTCGCTTATGAGTATGGTCTCTAGTTGTGACCAAAAAATGAACATTTTTAGAAGTAGTTTCATCTGTTTTCATATTTTGTGGAATTCATTCTAATTATATTCTTCAAATTCTGCTTACCAATATACCCCACTTTACCTAATGCAACTGTGATAGATTTCATACAGACTATAGTTCTGTATACCATGTATAGTTTGAATGTGCTGAGAGAACTAGCTATTAAAAGTTATGATATAAAAATTATTTTAGACTATGAATAATTATCTTGCAGTTTATATCTTCTTGGAATTTCAGTCTCTGTGTGTGTTTTCTTACATGAGAACAAGCATGCACATGAGACGTGGTGCATCTTATGGATGTAGCAGTAAGGTGTGACCTAAGAAAAATAGTGACTTTTTTAGTATTCACTTGAAATTTGAATAGCAAAAGTTGTACACTCTAATTGTATGTCCTGCACAACCTCATGCCAGCTTTTCTTTTTCTAACTCATAAATGCTACTGATTTGCATATGCTAGGCTGCTACAGTACTCCCGTAAAGCTCCCTTCTTAGAAGAGACACAGCTTCCATCAAAATGAGTCTTTAAAATATTTACCAAGCTGTAATAAACAACACTCCTCAAATGTGCTGTATATATGAAAAAAAACCTCTTGAGGGACAACACTAGTTTTATTTTTACTCATTAAGCACTGCACTTTTGCCAACAGTAGTAAGAGATGTGGTCAATGTAGCTCATGAAAATAGCTTCTTTAAATCGGAAGAGATAATATATATTCTCTGCCTTGTTTATTCAGATTCAGATAGATAAAAATACCATCTTTTAAAAAAACTGTTCCTGGCAGACAAGGAGATATTTATATTCAGCACTGTGAATGAGGATCTATAGTCAAGTAAATGGAAAATTACCAGATCAAATTATATTGCCTTTAGCAGGTAAGAGCAGCGTTAGTCCCTTGGCAGTGACCATGTTGTTCAATATATTTCTTAACTTATGTTATTTAAGGTAAGAAAGGAAATAGCAGGGAAAACTTTTGGGCTGGAATGGGCAGTGGGCTCCTTCTGCACCAGGCTGGAAACTGGAGCAGAGTGGTTGCAAAGGAGAAGGGTTAGGAGCTTGCAAGTCTACAAAGAGCAACGGGACAGGGATTGCATCTAGAAAGTCCATCTGCTGACTGATCCACTGCACACAGCAAAAGAAATAGACAGTAGGACAAATAGCAGGAGAAAATGTAATAGGAATTAAGTGAAACTCTTTGGAGAAACCATACAAGAAAAATTCCTAGCCGGATGTGGTGGTGCACACCTGTAAACTTAGCACTTGGGAGGCTGAGGCAGTAGGATCATTGTAAATTCTAGACCAGCCTGGGCTACAAAGTGAGCTCAAGGATGCAGCTCAGCATGAACTGCATAGTGAGACCATGTCTCAAAAAGAGGAGAAAGAAAAAAAAAGAAAAAAATCCTGATGATTTGCTTCCCATGCATAGGAACTATTTCAGTAACAGGGTATTTTAAAAATTGTTAATCTCTTTGCATTACCTATAAAACATTTCTGTTGTCTCATGTTTTTCTCATGTTTCTTTCCTGATTTTTCTTTTTTTGTTTTTCAATTTTTTTCTTCTCTCTTTCCCTACCACATTTCCTTTCCCTATCTTAACTTTCTCTTTTCCTTTCTTTCTAGATCTCTCTTTCCACCTCTTTATTTTCATTCTCCCATCTTTTATACCAAGCGTTCGCTAGGTGCTGAACAGACATAACAGAGGGTATACTGGTCTTTGTCCTAGACTTCCTCAATGAAGAGCAATAAGAAGATACACACAAGTAGTTAAGCAGAGGCACAGGAAAAGAGACAGGGATGGGAATTATAATGTGACTCCAGGCAGATGGCAGATCAGCAAACTTAATCTCCTAGCTCACTTCAGTCTTTCACAAATTAGGCTTCAGGATTTAATACCTGCACAATAGTCTAGTGTCACTTCTTCATGTTTCCTACCAATCCATGCTTCCCATAGCTGTCAGCATTTCTGGGATATTTCTTGGCAACATAAGATCTTCAATTTCAGTTATCCATCCATCCACCCACCCATCCATCCATCCATCTATCCATCCATCCATTCAAATATTTGTCCCATGGAGAATGTATTTCTTCCTCTCAAAATTCATATGTTGACTTTTTAAATGTCAAGGTGGAGTGTTTGGAGAGGTGATTTGGTCAGGAAGGTGGCATCCTCATTAATGGGCTTACTGCCCTTATAAATGAGGTCCAACAGAGATGCCTTAGCTTTCTACTGTGTGAAAACCTAGCAAGAAGATGTCATCTATGAAGCCGGAAGTAGGCCTTCATTAGGCAATGAATGTACCCGTGCCTAACCTTGGGGAATTCCAGAGAAAGAGAAACAGAAATATATGAATAAAGTAAGAGTAAAAGCAAATGGGACCAAAGTTAATAACAAACAAATCTTGGTTTAAATGAAACAGATGGAAAATATGATCTTATATTTCATCATCTTATTGTGCTGTCTTACTAATTTAATATTTTTACATTGACCTGCTTGTGTAGTGAGGTTTTAGACACATAATAATGTAAGTTGTAAGTTATAATTTTGTCTCATCTTTACTAATAAGAGCATCTCTTTTATTTCCTTGTATCTTTTTTAAAATATGCCAAAATCGAAAGAACAACATTAAGTGAAAACACCAGATCTGCTGTTGGTGCTGTTCTTGCCATACTTAACTGACACACATTTAAATTTTGTTTTCCTTTTAAACAGGTATTTTTGATTACATACCTATCATGTACTTTTGTTGTTTGTATTTACTTCTTTAAAGAATGTTTCCATTCAGTGCTTTCAATAAAATTTTGTTCAGTATGACTGATGAGTTTTATCAACATATTAAATAATACATTATTTTCTAATATGAACATACAGTTTCCATTAGTTTCTCTTACCAAAGATTAGCAAGAAGTCCTAGCAAAATTCCAGGGACTTGGCAAATGCCCAATAAATATCTATTAAGTAAGTAAAGAAGCAAGGCAAAGCAAGGAATGGAGACGAATTACAATGAAGAAAAGTAAGATCAGAAATATTCTGCATTGTCTATTTTTTCTTCTGTCATGGCTTTGGTTTAAGAGAGATTTGTTTGCTTAAAATTCTGAATATTGCTTCCATCAATTACACTGTTGTTTGGAGTTCATTTTCCCTTCTAATTGTGTGCTGAAAAATAAAGATCTAGGGTTTTCAGACTGTAGAGAAAGGCTACAGATCAGTCTTGGCGTTTCTCTGATCCTATGATACTGTATAGTGTATTGTGAGCCTAAAAGTTAATTGTGGGACTCTGAGGAGAAACCCAGAGCTATTATGTTCTTGATACCATTAAAGGTCCAGAGAGGAACAACTGAAGACTCAAAGGCATTCTCATTGTGAGCTGCTTGGGTTTTAATCACAGTGATATGGATTGTTTATGTCTCCTATAAAAGTATATTAAGGTGTCAAAATGTTTTACAGCATTTCTAAATAGTTTTTTGTTTACTTCATGAAAAACTGGAAAACCGTCAGCGCCAGGGAGCTGAAAGGTCATGGTGAAGGAGAAATCGTTTGAAGGTTCAGCTGGTGCTAGGCTGTACCTCTTAACCACCCATGAGGTCCTGGGAAAGAGCTGCAGCCTCTGAGCTCATTCTTCCCACTTCACAGAGTTTGTGAAAATGAAAAGGAATGATGACTAGCACCGTCGTCGCGCTGTATAAAAAGTACTCACTGACCAACCGCTCTCCGTTCCTCCCTCCCTTCATTCTTCCCCAAGCTCTTGTAACCACTATTCTACTCTCAGTCTATACGCCCTAGACGGGGACTGGCGATAATAAGAATGTACTATGCATTTAAAGAATCTAGAAAGAAAGATTTAGGATGTTCTCACCACATAGAAATGATATTTGAGGAGATATAAAAAAGTGAAAAGAGGTAGTGGCAATTGTTTTAAATGCTGGTAAATAGCACACAGTACATTATTATCATGCCTTAACCTTTGTTTTTTCTGTCATATCTAGTGTCCTCACAGTATGTGACCACTGGTTTGATAAAAAGGATATCATTATAGTTGAAGAAAATGACAACTAAAGAATGCTTGTTATGTATGACCTCAGTTTTTCTTATTAAATAGAGCCTGTTGGGCTGGGGATATAGCTCAACAGCACAGGGCCTGCCTGACAAGTGCAAGGTCCTGAGTTTGATTCCTGGTACCAAAAAAAAATACAAACAAAACAAAAAAACAGAAAACCCAAATAGAGCCTGTGTATAATGCTTCTAATGCCTTTTTAGTGGTTTTCAACTACTTTCTCATTTCAATAAGCTATTTAAAAATGAGATAACAGTGTTAACATTGACTATCTAGGTAAATTAGTTTTACCCCTTCAGCATACTTTCCATGGTACATTGTGTTAAAGACAATTTAGAAAAAACGCGTAGTTTTTGTAGCATGCTGGATAAGGAGAATGCTTTCCATTATTGCAAAGCTAAGGAAGATCCCCTTTATTTTGTCAAGCATTTTCACCCACCATGAGGAAAAATGAGTAGTTCTTTTAAAATTATTTTTAGTAGTTCTTTGAGGAGGAATAATTATTTGAGTGATGATCTAACGTTCAAGACCAGATTTCATTTAAAATTTTTTCTGTTATGTGGAGAACCATATTAGCTGAGAGTACAGTCTACCCATTGAGATATTTACGTTGTTAAGCAATGCAATGAAACAGTGCTGCCATTATTTAGTATTCAGCACTGGCAGGTGAAAGCTGATTCTCTTAGTAAACATGCACTTTGATAAGTCTTGCCCGACAAACCACAAGTAAAACTTAATGAACACAGGACAACATACCCTTGGCCATAAAAGCTTCAAGATACTGTAACTTAGTTTTATATTAAATTCCGTTTGCTTAACCATCCATTTGTTCATACAGTTCTTCATGCTTTTATATTAAAAGACAAATTATCTATCAACAATTTTTTGCTTTTATTTTTAAAACAACAAACCTAATTTCTAACTAAAATTATTATTATTTTTCTGTTTAGAAACATGTGGAAGATAAGGCAAGGTGCTTAATACATGAGTTCTAAATGTTGTGTGCATAAATGTCTAGGAAGCAGAAATGAGACATTAGTTGTTAACTCACAGCACCTACTGCAATAGTTGTTTTAAAATGTTTTACTTCTAAGATTTCCCTTTATAGTTTTATAAGCCTTATATTTGTTTGAATTATGTAAAACAAATCTAGCATGTGATAACATTGGAAGGAATTTTACTAGATAGTAAATTTGTGGCTGATACAAAGATATGCACACTAAATCACTGTAATTTGGTGAATTTGCCTCTGTTTGAACAAGAGTCCCAGGGTTCTGAGTGATGGGTGACGTCGAGTGAGAGTGGTGTTCACAGTGCCTTGTCCAAAGCACATATCTTAGATATTTCTTCTTCATAACGCATTTGAATAATTTGAAGAAAGACCTAGGCAAACACATCACTCTGTAACAGTTGTAGAATTGTGAGAAGTATAAAACATTAAACCCTTTGAATCAATACGGGACAAAATGGACCAATGTTTAACACACATACAAGTGCATGTATTCCAAATGTATGACATGCACATATATAATCTTGCATTTTGGTTTACAAGATCAAGTGGAACTATGTATACCAAAGTTCACTGTTTTTTAAAAGTAACTGCAAAGAGAAATCTTTGTGAATAAAGCTGTTTTTATGTAGTTGTTTGCAATATTATGAAATATCTAGAAGTACTAAATGTACAAATGAAGGGATTTGTTAATATAATCATGGTATATTCACTTGATGAAATAGTCCACATTAGTCAAAATGAATTTTTATAAAGGGATGGAGTTTCCAACAGCATGATAAGATGCTTCTGTATTCATGCCAAAATCCCGGATTACAAATTTGATTATCTTAATCCACACGAACAGTTAAAACACTGTAAATAAAAATGCAATGAACATATATCACTATTTTTTCACTAGTCATTATCTCTTAATTCTACTTTTTGTGTCAAGTCTTATACTGAATATAGATTTTTCGTATAAAAGTAGTAGATTGAGAACTTCTGGCTTGAAAGCAGTCAATGCTGAATGGGTAATAATGGTCCCGATTCATTGAGTGTCCTCTGGTTCTCATGCTTTAGCTCACTTAATCCTCACAACAGACTTTAATTCACTTAAGCCTTGCAGCACCTACATGAGGTATGCATCATCATTTCCATTTTAAAACCCAGGCTTAATGACCACATTATTAGTATGTGGTAGAAGTCATGCTCTGAAAAGTTAGACATGAGCCCACAGTGGAGTCAATAATAACTTCATGAGTTATGGTATGGAAATAATAGATGTAAAGTCCTTGTCTCAGTTTTAATGGCAAGTCTTTGATGATTAGTTGTTCATGTAGATGCGTACACATGTGTGCACATGTGCACACACACACACACACACAAAGATGATGGTGGAGTGGGACTCACAAGGTCATCTTACAATATGTAAAGAGTTATTTCACAGAAAAGAAAAGGGTTTTTGTGGTTTCAAAAGATTGAAGTAGTACAAATGTAACAATTACTAAATGTAGAGTTCCATTAAATATATAATTTCTAAGATATTGGCTTACTTTACTCTTTATTCCTGGAAACACTAAGGCCAAGTCTGAGTGGTCATGCATCAGAAGTATTTTATAAGGGAGATTTATGTCGAGTGAGAGTTTTTATGAGAACTTCTGTTTATTTAAAGCCTTGCATTCTTTTTAACACCAGCTCTCCATAATTTAGTTGTGTTTTCTCTTCCTTACCCTTAATTATTTTTCCATTATTTTTTATACATGTCATATTTAAAAAGTATCTTTTCAGTCAGGTGTGCTGGGAAATTTCTGCAGTCCCAGCTGTGCAGAAGACTGAGGCAGGAGGATTGTGAGCTTGAGGCCAGTATGGACAATTTATTGAGACCATGTTGTAAAATATCATATAAAAAGAGTTGGAAATGCATGTGGCTTAGTCTGCTTACCTAATATGTGTGAGCCCTGGTTTCAACCCTTAGTATCAAAAAAAGAAAGAAAAAATGTATCTTTTCTTTTACTTCTATATTTTCAACATGGGCACTTGTTATTACAAAAAAATGAATTTCCACCTTCTTAGTTAGAAACTTTTAGATGTTATTGCAGTTTGGGTTTGAAGTGCTCATCACAAATAAACCTGAATTTTGGATGAACCTGATGAAATGGATGTTGTCCAAAGAAATCAAGTAAGATCTCCATTGCATGAGATGGGGCAGGTGGTATCTCAGAGGCCGGTTCTGTGCAATTATTTGGACTTTGGAGCCAAAGAAGGTGGAGGCAATTAGCAGAGGCAAATTTTAGGCATTTCCAAGGTCAATAACCAAGGTAAACAGCCTGAGAACAGTGGCCAAAAGCAACTGGAGCAAAATGAGAAGGCTGAACCAACTCTCACAGCCAAGATGATAGAAAGCAAGAGCAGATGATTTCTGAAATGGCTTGAATTACGGCGGTGGAGAACCCATGCTTTGCGGGTTCTTATGTTTTTCTTTTAAGACAAAAGATGTTAATGTATGAGTTGTTTTGTCTGAACTAAAATCTCAGCATTCGGGTTTAATTGCAGTGTTGGCACTTTGTGATAAATAAGTGGGTTTTGGGTTGAAATTTGGGCACTCATCTCTAAAAGAGCCACCTTCCCTGGCTTAATGCAATCAAATGAAAGCAAGAGTTGAGGGATTCTCTACTCCAGATTTCAAGTTATGTCATGTTCCTAGCCTCGGATATAACGGTGTTTGCAAGAGGCAGACACCTGTTCTCACACTAAGTTGATATCCTAAGGCAACATTAACTTATTAAAAACATCTAATGAATGCATTGTGTGAAGAAAGTACTTTGTTAAATACAATGAAAAATGCAAAAAAAATAAATAGACATGACTCCTCAAATAATTTACTTTCAGGGGCTGGAGCTGTTGCTCAGTGCTGGTCTAGCATGCAAGACTCTGGGTTTGAACACCAGAAACAAGAAATGAAAAGAGTTGACTTCTTGTATTGGTCAGCTTTCCCTTGCCAAAACAGAGTATCTGACCTTTGAAACTTGAGGAGAAAGAGAGGTTTATTTTGGCTTGTGGTTTCAAAAGTCTTAGTCCATGGTTCCAAAAGAGAAGCATCATAACAGAAGGAGCTGGCTGAGGAGCGCTAGTCAACTCACGGCATCTAGGAAGCAGAGAGCAGGGGAGAGCTTGAGAGCAAGGTGCCAAGGACCAGACATAGTCCCCAAAGCCACACTTTCACAGTCCCTTCTCCCTCGCACCTGGAAGTGTGCTTTACTAGTCTGGGTCTTTCTCAAGCAAATCAGGTTAACAATCAAGATTAACCATTACACTTTGTACTGGAGTGGAAAGATATTAGTAGAAATAGAATAAAACAGGCAAGATATATAATTATACAAAAATGAAGTAGTAGGATAAAATGGCTTCTTTATTAACTGATTAGGGAAATAAAGTTGATAAATATGAGAGGAAAAACTGAAAATAGTTTGAAAGAAAACATTTTCAAAAATTTCCAGAACATAGTACACTATTTAAAACCTTTCCAATTCTCAAGAAAGTTTAGTGTGTGAAAATAAACAAATTAAGAGCCTGTAGAGCTTTAGTGTTAAGAGGGCACTTTCAACCATCCCATCCATGACAGCAACTTTACAGATAAAGTTACTGTAGCCCAGAGTGGTTGCAGGGCTTGCTGTATACTTTCAGTGTTCCATTTGTCTAATTAAAAGGCGTTCACATGTTAGTTTGTAAAAACTAATGAAAAACCGTTCTTGTTAAATATTTTATACCCTCCTTATGTTGTATATGGATGAAATTGTTCCATAACAGTTGAAAACATGAAGACTGCTATACTTGTTCAAACTGATGCATAAAGATTTATAAAACTCCAAAGCTATGTGATGGTTGACTGACACATACACTAACCCTATGTGAAAATGCATTTTGTTTCCACATTATTTCTTTTGGTGCGTCCTTAGAATGTAGTACTTGCTACTTGCAAGTTATTATAAATATTATGTCTATCCAGTCAAACAGCAGTATAGGTCATGCTGGTCATCTACCTTTAGACCAACATTACCCAAAACTGAATTTTTAAATGGAATTTAATATTAGCTCTACAAAATGATCCTGAAACTTGTGTTTATTTATGATTAATACATTGCCTTTTAAGAGTCATCAAGAAAACCAAAAATGTAAAATAGCATTTATGAATGTTTAGTAGCTTTTATTTGATGCTATCATCATCCTATTTAGAACATTTAGAAAATGAATTTAGAGGATAAATAGCACCATTCTGCCTGGGATGATGTGAGAAGTCTCAGACACAGAAAGGTCAGAACAAGTTGATGATAGAAGCACTAAAAACAAAAACAAAAACAAAAAGCAAACCACATCTGTGCATGAAAAAGAAGCTTTTTTCCCCCAACAAGATACTTCCCAGTAGGCATGATATTAGTAAAATTTAATAAAGACAAAAAAATTCTTGTAAATTTTAGTCATATAAATAACTATTTGCAGATTCAGAAAGGTGTTAAAGGAAAAGAGTTACTAATATTATGGGTTTATGTACTAATTTGAAATAATCTTGGGATTAGAGTTTTTCCAGCAATTTTCTTAGACAACACTTCAATATTCAAAAACATATGGTGTTTACAATTTCACCCACAGGCTATTTTTCCAAAATGACTTCACTGATGGGCAATCACAGGATTTTCAGAATAGATTTTAATTCTGAATTTTACTTCCTCTATCCATTTTCTGATTAACCCTTTCTTACAATCACATTTCTTTTAAGATAAGTAATAAATTTGTTATGTTTTTACAGAAGTAAAGATTGCATATTTTAGCAACCTATTTGAGCAGAAGTAAGCGAATTATTTCATTTATATAAGTATGTTCACAAACACATATGGATAATATATATGTGTACAATATTCTCTCTCTCTAGTAATATATATATATATATTTAAATTTTGTGTAAATGTTTAGCACATTTTATCCATGACAAATACTCAGAACAAAAGAAGTTTAGCTAAGGCAGTAGCTTCATTTTTGACAGGCGTTGAGTAGCAGAATAGCAATCTTGAATCCAGAGCATTCTAGTTATTTAATGTGTATAGAGTAATTGTAGTCAATTGGGAAGTAGTAACTTGAAAGTATGCTTTTTAAAGCTCATATTAGACTTAGTCTCTTAAAGATACCTTCATTCATTTTTATAATGCTGCAGACTAAACATATTTGGAAACCAAATCACATGAAAGTAAAGACCTTTATTCTACACAATGTAGACATGCAGTGCTGGGCCAGAATATGAATCTAGATCTGTCTGGCTTCAAAAGAGACTGAGAATGACAAGATTGTGATGGGCTATGCTGGTGAACTTTAAAGGCAGAGGTTGGTTATTTCTACTAATCTACTGCCAGTATTTGGAGCACTGCCTCAGCCTAGATTACAGCAGGTAGTTGGCAAGTCATGTATATTTGTGTAAATATGGTCTTTTTAATCTCCATCAGTGTAGAAGGGAGTAGAGTAATTCTAGAAAACACTAGTTCCTGAGTCATTCAGATTGAAGTTGGGGCTAATATTAATTCATATTGTAATTACATAATCATGGGAAAATTATTTACCCTAAATAAGTTTCAGTATTCTCATTAGTAAAATGAGCCTAGGATCAGTGCCTGAAATGTATGATGACTGACATTTGCTAGACAATGTGCATGAAGTCAGCTGTAAAGTTTGCTTGATATATATTACACCCTCAAAGTTGTACTGTTAATTATTGTCATAAACTGTAAGTGTTACATACATTCATTTAGTTACTTTATTACAATGCAAAAATGATTCATCTGCAATATACCAAAATGTTAAAGCTAGCCAATTGTCAGGCAAGATAATAAAATAAGGGTGTTCAGGGGTAGAATACAGTGAATGGAAAAATGACAGACTACAGTTTGCAATTATTATTTTTTTGTTTATTCACAGGATAGAAGTAATTGCGGGCTGCTTGTAGCAGCTTTGCCTAATGACCTGACCCAGTGGAAGAGTACTTGATATTCTAAGGCAGCTTGGAAGGAATTCGTATTTAATGAAAGTGTTCATATTAAACATTTACTGTATTTTTACTTTTTCATACCAGAAAACTGATTGTCAGATAGACTGAATAGCTGGCCCAAGGTTCTGGACACAGAAGAGTCAGGACTGACCCTCAGATGTAATCTGTCTCAAAGACTACACTTTTGCCACAATTTTAGGTATGTAGTTTAAAACGCGAGAAGGGTCAGGAAACCAGGATTAACCACTTCTACTTCTTCGACTACGATGCCATGTAATGTTGTCCAGCTATCTGACTTTTCTGCATCTCAGTTTCCTTTTCTTTGAAAAAGAAAAGCGTAACTTTGTTTACTTATTATTTATTTTTGTTTTTTTTTTCCTGTACCGGGGATCAAACTCATGATGTTGTGCTTGCCAGGCAGGCGCTGTGCCGCTGAGCTAAATCCCCAGCCCCTGACTTTGGCAATGATGTTTAAATTGTTTGTTATCCATGATTTTTAAGCGAACTCTTAAAAGTTTGGTGCAGGCTATATCTTACAGCCCAACACAGTGTCCAGAAGGATGTTTCCTCTTGGCAGGTCAGTGCTGACGAATTAATCCTTTACGGATCTTCAGTCAGTGTGGGACAAGAGTTGGTAGATAAATAAAAGGGGTGATCAGAATATATGGTGAATGGTTTGATTTAAAAAGTGTTATTACAGTTAAAGGCAAGTTGCCATTAATCCACTTCGAAATGCTCCCGCTTACTTCGAACACACTTATGCCACCATTCCTGCCGCTTTCGGAAGCAATCCCAGAAGTCCTCTTCCGTGTTTTTAAGAAATGTGATCGAAAACACGGTGAATGCTGCCGCCGGGTGCCGCCTAAGGGGAAGGCAGGCATGGAAACACATTAGCACTTCCTTATCCACCTTGTTTACTACATCTGGGGCCATGTGATTTCTGGATCTTCCCAGTTTAAAATAGATAATAATGGCATCGCTTTAGTTGAAGCAGTCCTGCGTGCTCAGTGACCTTGCTCTTTTTCCAAAGGCTCTAGCAATTCCCACTAAACAGGGTATGCAGCTCCCCAGAACAGGTGCTGCTGGGCCCACTCAACTCAAATGTTTTAATTTTGTGGACTCTGATTATTCATCTAAATTCTTAGAGCTTGTTCTTGGCAACCAGAAGGAATTTGCAAGAAGATGGTGGGTGAATAAAGGGCCTTGAAATAGCACTTTCAAATTTTCTTAGGATATATAAATTGTCTTTTTTTCAATTAAAAAGAGGTGGAATCTTTTCTACTTATAAACTATTCCCTCAAATAACTCAGTGAAGATATCTAGATCTCATCTGAAAAATACATTTTTTTTTTTTATTAAAAACACAGGCCAGATGGATTTCTTTCAGCTTGAAAATGTATGATTGATTGATTAATTGATTGATTTAGTCTTTTTGAGACAAGGTCTTGCTATGAAGTTCAGACTGGCCTTGAGCTCACTTTGTAGCCCATGCTGGTCTCAAACTTGAAACAATCCTCCTGCCTCAGCCTCTCGAGTGCTGGGATTGCAGGTGTGTGGCTAAAAGGTATGATTTAAATTATGGGTTCCTGTGGTAGGAACAACTTAAGTCCCCCAGTATATCTTCTTTTTGTCCCAACTGGAGGCATAAGACAGTAGCTTGCTTTTTGTTTCCTCTTTCTTATCTCTTCCTTCTCCTCCTCTCTTCTTTTTTTATTTTTTCTTGCTTTTTTTTTTAGGAGCATTGAAAAAAAATATTAAAAATGAAGTCTGTTTTTTTTTTTAAGAATCAAGATATATTAAGTACAGGTACAAGTTCCCTAAGATGAAGGTGATCATTATAGATGGTAAATATGTACAAATGAAAAACAAAAACAAAAACAAAAACAAAAGAAGGCTGTCAAACTGGCTTCACTTTGAGAGGCTATGACTAATATTTTCAAAAGTTATGTTTTGAAACAGTCACAGTGAGCACTCCTCACAGCTTACTTACCTTTGCCTTTACTGTTGACGTGGGCCAGAGTTAAGATTCAGCATTCCTTTTTGGTGAGGCCCCCATTAGGTTACACATCATAAAAGCATCTTGAGTTGGTAGAATCATGGGGAAGCTTTTTATTTCCAATTTTGTTCATTCTAGGTGAAGGCTAAGCTGACATGCATACCTCATGACAGAAAGGAAAGAAAAAGAGGAACGGAAATATGACGCTTGGCTTTGGCAGGACAGAAAAGAACAACTTGGTGTTTCACAGCAGGTGGATGAACATAAACCACAACTACAGAGTTAAAAAAAAATTCTCTACTCTTCAGAAAAAAAATACTGATATCTCCTTTGGATGCTTTCTTTTTTTATTGCAGTATTATGCAAGGAAAGTGGTACTTAAAAAGCCATAATCCATCGCTAAAGGCATTAGTTTCCTTTTACAGTTCAGGTGCAAATGCAATATGCTATGAAAGACATGTTACATTCTCTAATGTTTCTTTTAATAAACAGGGTGCAATCATGGTCCTTGTGAATTTTGAATCCTAGAAATTCTCAAGTAGAAGCTACAGTAAAGATAGAGATTTATAACCACTGCAAGAACTCAAAACCCACAGAACATAGTCCATTATTAAAGGAGATACTTTCCTACATGAGAATAAACTTAATAAATGATCCTCTCCTTTCAGTTAGGTATTTAAGGAACAGTTTAAGTGCATGAAAAAATGTTTTGTGGTATCAGAAAGCATTTGAATGTTTTGGGTGAGAAATTTAATAGCAACCTTTTAGAGACACTCAGGGATTTTCAGCAATTGGGTTAGAACCTGGAGGCACATTTTATGTGGTTAGGCATGCTTCGCAGGCCCCCAGAACTGCCCTTGAAACCTCAGTATTTTGTTTCTCCACTCTGCTTTCCTCTGTCTGCTCTGTTTATGTATGTGGGACAAGGCCTATTGAGTGTGGCTGATCTCTCCCAGCTGTGGCCTCTCCAGTCACCCTAATTTCTTTCTCCATAGCTCATTTGGACCCAAGTAGTGGTGAAATTGCTGACTGGCGAGTGTGTCCTACCACAAAAACCATAGGCAAGATGTGGCTGCAACCAAAAGAGCATG
Organism: Chinchilla lanigera; assembly: GCF_000276665.1. Taxonomy (NCBI): domain Eukaryota; kingdom Metazoa; phylum Chordata; class Mammalia; order Rodentia; family Chinchillidae; genus Chinchilla; species Chinchilla lanigera. Next base: position 3,705,662 of record NW_004955416.1, on the reverse strand, counting down.
CAGGATGGAAAACCCCATCTGGACCGTGCAATTGGAAAAGCATAAACTTCTCTTTTTTTCATTTAAGAAAAATCAGCCGTGCAGCCTTCTGCCGCTCTCTACTCTGGCCAGAAGCCACTTAGGATGAAATCTTCGGTTAGTGACAGAAAAGTCCAAAGGGACTCTAGAATATGCATAGCTCGCTTTTCAAGTTTCATGCAGAGCCCCCCAATCCCTCTCTGCGGACTTGTCTCCAGCTCAGAGCACAGAAAGTAGCTCCCAACTGTACATCTGTCACTGATCACCCCGCGAGGGCTCACTGTACTCCCTGGGGATTTGTTTTCCAGTTGCTGGTAACCAAGGAGGGTTTTGCTTTCTGTTCAGACACAGCTGGAAAACACCCCCCCACTCCGCCTTAAATAGTATGGTGTTCCAGAGAGTCCATGTTCATATATATTTGGAGGAAAAGTAATACCCTTTTCTGATTCTTAACCAGATTTAGGTTGTTTTGGCTTTTATTCTGCAGTGAAGATTTACAGACTTGTACTGAGCTGTTTTGATAGTAGTATTTTACAATATGCAAGTGATCTGGTTGCTTTCATTCTAACCAACCATCAAGACATTCTCTAGTCAGTAGGGTAATTAAAGAATGGATTTCTCCACGATTTGGGTTTATCACATTCATCATTGTTGAGGGACATCAGAGTATTACCATCCAGGGAAGGCGATACTCAGAGACCCAGCTCTGTCACTAACCAGCTATGTATCCTAAGCAAATCATCTAATCTCTTCTCCCTCAGTGTCTGTATCTGTGACAGCAGAATGGAGAACTTCTCCTTCTCTATAAACCAAATAAATTTCTTCCTGAGCCTTCTGAAAGCAAACTGGGGAGGAAAGTAAGAAATAGATGCCACTTAATGACTCCCGAGTGCCAACGCATGGAATATATGGAGTGCTCTACATGTATCATTCATTACAGCCACTGATGGGAGTAGGTGCTATTATTATGTCCATTTTGTACATAATGACATTGAGATGTAGGATATGTAAGGAGTTCCCTAAAGCCACAGATTTTTTTTTAAAGGTAGGCCTGGAATAAAAGCCTAGGTTTCCTTGACACCAAAGCCTATCCTTTTCTTAATTGTTGAACATTTATTATGACCACAGAGCTTCCCATATAGCAGCTCATTTAATCTTCAAATAACAGCGTCAGTTTGGCATCACCATTCTCATTACGCAGATAAAGGGATTTTGGCTGAGAAACTTGAGAAACTTGCAAGAATGGCTTGAGATAGGTTGAGCAGGAGAGTTAGGGTTCATTCCTATGTTAACCCAATTCTGGCAATGAATCTCTTTCTACTACACCAGTTAAATACCTGATATAGTCAATCTTTTCTTGATAATTAACTAGTATTTTGCTTATTTTTAAATTTGCGATTTGACTTTAGGTTTGTGTGGTCAAATTGATTAGGACAAATGTTAGGTAATATCCTAACAAATGTTTATTTTCACAACCTCTGGACATGGCCTATTCAAGCTGTACAAAGCAATAGGACAAGTTTAAATTAATCCTCAGGCCTCAAAGAAAACTTTAGAGAACCTCACGAAATGAGGAGTACCTCGTGGGGAGGGTGGGGTCACAGATAAGATCCCTGCTATTCATTTTTTTTTTTTTTCAGTTTTGATTCCCTGCTATTCATTTTAATGAAGTTGCTTTTTAAGAGTGATACAATTTAAGAGTTCAGAATGTCTCTTTGGAAAAGATAACTAGGTATTATCATAAAATCTAGAGAATACTAATGGAATACTTGATTTTTTTTCTTTTCCCACATCACACCACTTTCTGAAAAGGAAGGCAAGACAATAAGTAGATAATACATATTGGAATCTTATAAATTGGAGACTTTCAACAAGAGAGCCTGCAGGAGTAGACATAATCAATTAATACCAATCCGAATTTAGCTAGCTTGTCATTAAGTAGAACAGAACTTATTAATACTGTTGATACTTTCCCAGCTTGGTTGACCAGAATCACTTGGGAAAATTTAAAAGATGCTGTCTTTCAATCCCATTATACTATATAAGAACTGCTAGGGAGCATGACAAGGGCATCCAATATTTTAAATGTCTCCAATGATCCTATATTGCAGCCAGGTTTGGGGAACCCCTGGAAGAGACTGCACTCTGGCTTAATGGTCCCTTAAAAGGAGTCTGTTAGAGGGGTGACAAGGCTGTTTTCACCTACGTCTAGAAGGACTTTGCTGATGTAGAGAGGCAGAAAGAGAAAGTCGCCTGGAAACTCACTTAGGTGTCCTTTGTAACACTGAAGGCTCACCGGCAGGAAATCAGTACAATTTTTTGTGATTTGCTTGGCTTTGTTTGAGTGTAATTTTCTTTAGGTGAATAGACACTAGGGCAACTTGGTCAATGCTTTCTATGTTCTGTGGTTAGAGGAGAACTAAAATAAAGAAAACTTTTGGCTTTTCAATTAGAAACTATGGCAGACTCCTGTTGCAAAGAGCCTTGGGTCAGAAGACATTGTAAGAAAAATTAAGCCTAAGTTTTCATTAACTTCCCTGGGAATATGTTTAGAAATGTATGCACTTTATATCAGAAGATTTTACTTCCTTTTCAGTCATACCATATACTTTGATACGCCCTCAATGTAGTGAAAGGACAACCATTTCAGTATTGGTAATTTATTTTAGATTTATAATGTTTTTTTTCCATTATGCATATATGCCTTATTTCTCCCCACATTCTTTTTTTAGCTGCAATTAAATAGGTTTGCATATGAGGTATTTATTTATTTTCTTTGAGATGCTGGAAAGGGCAGGAATTATATTTGGTTCAGTGTGTGGAAAGGAAGAACAAAAGTGTTCTGTGAATTACAAATGAATGAGTAGATTTTCACAAGATGAAATTACTGACTAGTATTTCAGACATTCAGAAGTAAAATAGATTCTGTGAAAATCCTTAAATCAATGACTCTAAATTCTGTAAATTTTTGAATCAAGTATACTTTATTTATAATAAAACTTCCTTTTTCCTCTACTTAGTCATGACTAGGGTTTTTTTTAATCAGTTAAGTTAGTCAGTCATGTACATATTACACGTAGTTCTAAGAAAAAAATTCCTCTAATTAGTTTACTGGTCGTGAATAATTTAGTTTAGTTGATGTGATACTTTCCAGTGGTCCTATATTCTAAGATCAGGATTTTATTTATATAAGGCAAAGAGATGGTATGGGTCTATTCCATTGATTTTGGAAAAATAAACATACCCATAACACAAAATTCTGCAAGAAGGATGGGGACTAATGACTGTGGGTCTGTTTGCTTTTAACTGTTTAAATTTCATTAGGTAAAAGTTCACTTGAAGGAATAGTAAAATCCAAACAGAATTTCTTATTTAAAATCATGTTCTAGGGAAGAAGGCAGGGTAGATATTGAACTATGACTTGTGAGTCATGTAATAAACTGATTCTGATTTAAGGTTCATCTGCATTCCATGAGGTCGTATGAATGGGAACATTCCTTGGGATGGATGGTGTTCTGTTCCGAAGGCAAAGATTGCTCACATGTCGTTTCTGTGGTGCTCACAGTGCTGTCTGAGGTGTTCTTCCCAGTGTGTGCTGGGGAAATACTGCATCATTCCTCTGCTTCAGGCCTGCCAACCAGCCCCAAATGCATCGCTATGGGGCTCTGAGTGGGAAAAGAAATACTTCCATTGCTCAGAGCAATTCTACCTTCCACAGTCTCCAACAAGGTAACCTAAAGATAACTTTCACTGAGCTTAATCAAAATGTTTTTTGATATGAATTCTTTTGCAAGCTAAGTGGCATCACTCTGTTGTAGGGTCCCATCTACACTTCGTCATGGGTAGGTTTGTTAAAAATACTACTGGTCTGTAAAGAGAATTTACATGAGAGAATGTGTTTGGCCAAGAAAGAGTTATCCTGGTTACCCAAACAGCAACTCATGAGTTCATGTTTTATGGCTGCAAGTGATATTTTTCCATTAGGAGAACAACATGGATAAAGAATAGAGTTACCTCATGATTAATTCTTATCAAACTTACAAAGAATTACACACTGTCAAAAAGAACACAGGCTGAGTTTGATTCCCAATACCAAAATAAAAGAACACAGACTGAATAGAACAGGAGGACACTCGAATTCTTCAGGGAGCACGTTTCTTTGTTGGTGAGCAAGATTCCCAACATTTTCTAATGAAACTGCAGCCACAAAGGAACAATCAGTACTTTTCTGAGGTGGTCAAATCGTCAGTGACACAGCTAATCTTGCAGTCAAATAAATAAACCAATAGGTTTGCAAGAATGGCAAAATCAACGGTGCTACAATCTATCAGACTTCAGTGCCTTCTCAATAATGGAAAAGCTCAGTATTTATGTTGTATACACATTAAGGACTCTCTGGAATGCAGTTATAGTCGTGGTTTTTTAAGTTTTCTGGACAGTGGTATTTCCAACAACATAATGCAAATTTCATTATTGCTGAACACAACATATACACATATGCCCAGAAAATTACCTTAATGGAAATATATGTAGATGAAAGTCTATGTAGATATATAGAAGATAAATATTCACTGAAAAAAAATTTTGATGCTGTATCTCATTTAGAACTCTGCAGGAATTTAGGCAGTTAGTCAGAGAATGTAGCATTTTGAATGTGAAAGAGTCTGTCTTTCTGCTTTACAGTTCCAGCCTCAGTTTATAAAAGGCCATGTGTTTCTTTTTGTTCTGCAAGGTAAGAACTGAAGGGGGTGATTGTGCCTGCGCCTCTGCGCGTGTGTTTCATCCCGTGTGCATTAAAGCCCCAGTCATCACATACTAACTGTATCTATTCCTGTCAGAAGATGAATGTATCTGCAAAGTGGTTCTTACCTTAGTGATTAGAAAAGGTTCTTCTTTTTTTTTTATAATGTAAAGGCCACAGAAATTAAGTTGGAGTATTTTGATGGTTTGAGGTTTGTGTAAAGTTTAGAAACTGATGATGCTTTAGGGAATTCTGCCTCTTTCATGGAAACAAAACTGAAGCAGGTAGGTAATGCGGCCCAAGATTCAGGACTGTATTTTCTACTTTCAGCATTTTGATTTTCTTATTTTTAGTGTAGTAAATTATTGAGGTTAATGCTTGAGTATTGGTGGTCATGTTTAATGAAAGTTACATTTTTTCCTTTAAATCTGTATTTTTAAAAGATTTTCTATGAAATAATGTTTAATTTTATTATACTGAGGAGCCAATTTGTTTCAGCAGAATATATCTGCAATTACTTATGTAATGGGAATATGTTTCATGGGAAAGTTCTACTTCCCTAACAGGCCTTTGCTGTGGAGAGTTTCTGCTTCCACAGCCTCTGTCTTGCTGGACGAGGTGTTCTCATAGAAACGTAAATACACTTCTGATGGTCACTGGAGCAAAAATTCACTTCTCAAGTGATTGCATCTAACTGGTAAGAGACAAACTTGAATAAATAGTGACCACACCTGCAATGACATTCATAACGATTGCCCCTGTATAGAGGAAAGTAGATGCCAAATACCTCTCCCGGCCTGGGTCTGCCCGTGATGGCCACATGTGCATACACTGTATCCATATCACACACCCCATAATCCCCATTTCCCTTGAATTTGCAATATCAATGTGTTTGTTTAGGGGCAAGGGAAGGCTATAATAAGTTAACTTGCTCGTTTGGGCTTTTCAACACTGCCTTATATTTTATGAAAATATACCCGACTCTGCTCCTGACTTGTCAGGTTCTTTTTCCTCCAAAGGTTTAGGACTCTGAAATTTGAAAAAATAACAGGCTGATTTAATCTGATGAGATTATTCAGGGCTATCCGGAGAGGCCAAATGTAGTCACAAGGTTCTTACAGGTGGAGAAGAGAGGCAGAAGAGGAGGCAGAGTGTGTGAACTGAGACGAACTTCCTCTGTCAGTGCTGGCTTTGAAGATGGAGGGGATCCCAGACAGGAGAATGTGGTGGCCTGTGGTACCTGGAAAAGACATGGAAATGCTCTTCCTTAAAGCCTCAAGAAAGGAATCAGGGGATAACAGATTTGTAGTGTTTTATGCATTGTTTATGGTAATTTGTTATAGCAGCAATAGAAAATAAATACAGGAGGTGTAACACTCGTATCTAGACTTGGCTTTGCTAATCCGTTTCTGTCAGATGCGATGCGATTATGATTTAGCTGAAGGCAAAGGTACCAGTAGCCATCTTCACCTTTCCAGACCTAGTGCGTGTTTAGCACAGAGGCACACAGAGCCGTCAAATGTACCTGTCAACTTCACGTAGTCCCTTCTGTGGCTGCGGGCAGGAAGACTAAGTTAGGAGCTCAGTCCCTGGGAAACCTGTCCGGTAGATTTTCCTACATCAAATTGTAGGGAATTAACTAACACAATGTGTTTTATCTTAAATAATTCTTTATCAATTTGTGAACCCATTAGTGGCTTTTTGGCAAGTGAAAACAATGCATTTTTAATCCCAGCAAGTTCTCATTTTATTGTTAGCTGAATAAACACAAGTGTAGGCAAGAGATGTACGGAAGAGGGAAGAGAGGGGGAGAGAGGGGAGAGAGGGACAGAAAGAGAGAAAGAGAACTTCTTAGATTTGATGATTAATACCCTAACCTAGTTGACCTTAGTGGAAAAAGACTCAATTATGCAGTATTGGTTGAGGAATAGTTTTGCTGTCAAAAAGCTTGTATTTGTTCTCATTGAATGTGATTCAGATAATCCCGGTGGGGATGGCAAAATCAAATAAAGTTGAGATTTGACTGGGTTTGCATGACCAATAACCTTTTCAATTTAATAGAATAAATAGTGCTTCCATGTGTACTTAAGATATTGACATTATCTAAACCAGAATGAATTCTTTTTTTGCAGGAACATCGGGATTTCCTGACATCATGGTAAAGAAAACATGTTATATAATTATAATTGCATCTTATCGTCTAAATCCAGATATGTGAAATGCATATTTTAAAAACCTGCTAGGATTAGCTCATGTTATAGGTGGTATTTGTGCATTGCTAATTCTGCACTGTAACAATGTCCTACTTATAGTTTATGAACAGAATATAACATAAAGCTATAAAATTGTCAAAAAGCTTGGTTATTTTAAATGTTTATTGAACTTTAAATACTTTGTGTATGATGTGTTTGAATATATCTAACTATTTTTCTTATGGCTGCTTCACTAATAATGAAATTAGACTTTTACAGATGCATTTATAGGATGAAATATTTTTTGACTTTTTTAAAGTTACATATCAATAAAATCAGCAATGGAGATTGGGAATGTGTTTATGTTTTCAAGTGTTTTTTAGTACCACAACTTAAAATAATAATAGGAAAGATAGTAAACATGACTACTTGACAAGTAGTTTTGATTTCCTATATAGGTATAGATGTATATGAACATATCTGACTATTTGTAGGTAGTAGGGTTCATAGACCAAAAAGTGTACCTTAGTATTTCTAACTCCTTCATAATTTTGAGGTAGTCTACAGGCCTTTGTCTTAGAAACACACACACACACCTTTGTCTACAATATATCACTTCAGAGTTCATCAATTCCTTGTAGCCCATTCATGAGATCCTAATGTTAATAACCTATTGTTTAAATCTTTGTAGCTTTTTTGTCTGCATACTACTACACTAATCTAATCAACTTGAATTTTGGTTCCTTAAAAGACTTCTGGAATCTAGCACTTCCATATTGTAAGAACAAGTTATTTGGGACACATTTTAATTTTAAATTTTAGCTAGTTTATGATCTAACTTTACTTAACCAGGTGAAGTCTACCTAACTATTCCAGCTTAAATTCTAGCATTTTAAAGCAAGCAGAAAGTCCTAAAAGTTTTAGGACTTAAACACTCCAGGCAAAACCAAAAATTATGAAAAGGAAGCAGATTTTCATTTTCCTGAGCAGAATTATGGTTGAAATTTGCAGAAGGTGAGAGGGCACAAGGAGAACCTAGAGATTCCTACAGTGTCTTGGGACAGACAAGGTTACGTGTTGCAGAGAGCAGGCCGGAGGTCCCAGAGGGCGGGAGACCGTGAGAGCCTCAGCCCTGGGGTCCTAGGCAATTGGGCTGGAGAATGATTGGGCCGGAGCAGCAGGCTAGGGGAGGACTAAGCAATAGGCTAACGTTACACCTTGACCTTGAGAACAGGCAATTTCCATGCATTTTTTTTTTCACTAAGGTTGGGACAAGAGGCAAGTTGGATTGAGTGCACGGGAAGGAACAAGCCTGCCACTCTGGCAAATCTGGTAGAACAGTGCTCATCTGGGCCACCGAAGTGTGGTGCACTGTTTTGGAAAAGCACATGAATTTCTCCACATAGCCGAATGTGTCTCAGTAAAGTCATTCGTGTTATCTTCAAATACTAACATGGGCTAATGTCTTTTAAACAATGGAACTCTTCTGGATCACTCTTCTTATTTACCCTAAACAAAATTATTCATAACGTGGTTGAGATCTCAGCTGGGATTGCCTCCCTCTTAAAATCTAGATAAGATCAATTTGAATCCTCAGTAGAATTTTGGATGACTTTTGACGACCTATCGTTTTGATAAAAATTTTTGTGAATTCCTGTGAGATTTCGTTAAGAATTTGTGTTCTTGACTCCAAGACTTTGTGGTTTTACTTTGATCTTTTTCTGGCATCAACTAGAATGTGAAACTTTAGCTCTTTCTTCATTTGTATACTGGTATACCACACCCCCCAGAGATGCACAGACACTCAGACACACAAACGCACACACACCTACACACACATGCGCATACTCATTCCACAGAAATTCATCTTTGAAGCAAGGTATTGTGGTATAAAACTGATTTTTCCTGAGCGTTGGGAACATGACAGTTTCATTTATTTCAGCAATTCAGTTGAAAATCAAATATTCAACAGTCTCTGGGATGGGGACAAACGAGTACTCCGGTCTGGCCTTGATGTTCTAGAGCTGTATATCAGGCACGGGACTGTGTCTGCCCACAGGAAGGGACACCTTTTGAAACTTACACAAACAAGCCAGGTGCAGTGCATTATGTTGGTAATCCCAGCATTCTTGGATGCTGAGGAAGGAGGATCATCAATTCAAACCCAGCGTGGGAAACTTAGTGACTTAGCAAGACCCTTTCTCAAAACAAAAATAAAAAAGAAGGGTTGAGGATGTAGCTCAGTGCAAATGTCCTGAGTTCAACTCCTAGCACCACAATAAACAAAACAAAACAAAACAAAGAGCAAACTTACACAATGATACCAAGCCATCTAATTATCAGCCCTTCCTCAATGCTCACTTAGAGGCAGCCTCCTTTCTGACTTTGCATAGAGACCCCATATAGGACAGCAGCAGCCTTGCCTATGTGTAAGGTCCTTTGGCTACCCTGCCATTATTGCTCAGTGATTCTTGGGAGCTCTGGGGCAGACTGCATGAGTTCAAATCCTGGCTCAGCTGTATACTAAGTGGGTGACGAGTGGACATGTTATTTCATCTATCTGTATCTCATTTTCCTCACCTGTAACGTAGGAATAATAAAGGCTCTACCTATTTTATAGGGCTATTGTGAGGCTTAAATGATATATAAGCATGTAAAATGCTTAGAAACAGTATCCAGCACACAGTGCTCAGTAAATGCTAATCATTAAAATTCTACTAAATATGTCATTTTATGCAATGAATGACATTATTTTATTCATGTAATAAAATTTCCAGTAGTTTCACATTACTGACAGAATAGTCCCAACACCTCCACCTGACATTTAAAGTCTGCTCATCACATCCGTTCAGTTATATATCCCTCTTTTCTGACATGAAATAAAGCCCGCATGTTAGCCGCAACGGCTTGCTCACTGACAGCCCTGACTTAATGTGCTCGCCCACAACGCTGAGCGCCTTCTCGTGCTGCTGAACCTCCCTGATAGTGCAGTTCACATGGTACATTTCAAAAGACACTCGGTAAAGGCATCTGAAGGTCAAAGAAAGAAAATCCTTTCTCAATGATGAGTGAGAGAATAAAGAAAGGAAGAGCAGAGAGAAATACAAGAGTTTTTTTTTTAGAGCTGGGAGTGAGAATTTAAACAAAAGGCTTTTATTGGGATTTTTGTTTCTTTGGAATACAACATGGTCACCATGGTATATCTACCCGTGAACAAAACTCCATGCCAGCCAATTCCCCAGTTGTTTTTTCCCAATATTTTTTCACTTAAATTAAGATGCCAGCATCTCTGTTACAAATATCTGATTTTAAGAAGGGATTAAAGGCTAAAATATATGGTGTTACAAAGACTGATATTTTAGACTTTAACTGAGGAATTAAATGTTTATTTCTTTTTCTGTGCTTCCTTCAAATATCACCCTTTGGGCTGTTGCTTAATGTTCAGGAACAGGAGCATACTTTGAATGTTAATTAATTAAAGGGGAAAATGAAAAGAATGAACGAGGAAGGGCATCCTGACCCCTAGTGTTTATTTTTCTGCCTGTCTTCCCTGGGAGCAGTAGTGCTGGTACTTCAGACTATTTAATTGGTCTTTTTTTTTTTTTTCCATTCTTGTGACCTAGTTCTTTCTGTTTTGTGATGGTCACTTTGGTGAGTGAGAGAGGCTAAATGCCATTGATTTCTTTCTTTAATTTTGGTGATTATTTCCCATGCCTACAGGAAAAAGTCATCTGAGAAACAATCTCAAAAGCTGCTAACAGTCTGGCAGGGACTTCAGAGAGCAGATGAAGCTACTGAGAAGTTCCTAGGTGCCCATGGGTAAATTAAATGCTTGAATTATCTGACCTTTTCTCTTGTGAAGCTGGCATCCCGACAAAGCTTCACACAGCCAGGCAGAAGGTCTCTGTGGTCCTGACCAGGAGAAACTGATCCATGTATCTTCTGAAAAACACTGGCCTGAAAGAGAAAGACCTATTTCTCACTTTGAACTCTGTCAGTAAGTCTTTTAACTGCTCTGTGTCTTAGTTTTTCCATCTACACAATAAGGAGCCACTCATTGAAATATTTATTGAGCAGTAGGCATTGTTTTAAGTCGAAGGGATACGGCAGTGAACAAAACTGACCGGAGTCCTGCTCTTTGTGAAATGGCAGTTGAGAGTACGCAGGAAATGGGGACTGCCCATAGACCTATAAGTTAACACAGAAGAAGGTTCCCCACACTGAGGACAGCTATGAGGAGCAGAAAACTGTGTGGAGTTACGGAAAGTAACTGGGCGGGTTAGGGAAAGTCTCCCTGAGCAGGCTGCATCGTAGCTATACTGAATGGTGACAGAACCTGAAGGAGGACCTCAGTGCTAAGGAGACAGTAAAGTTGATGCAAAGAAAGATTCTAACAAAAATTAGGTTTCTGTCTTTCCGAGACTGGCAAATGCCAGTGTGGAGGAAATGAGGGGAGAGTGGTAAGAGGTGTGATGGAAGAGGTGGGCTTGGGCCATGGAAGACCTTATTGACATGGAAAGGAGTTAGTTTGAATTTAGTCTTATCTAATAGAACTATAATGCAGGCCACACATATAATTTTAAGTTATCTATCAGCTACATTAAAAAAGTAAAAAGAAATAGATAAAGTAGACTTAATAACATATGCTATTTCAACGAATGTATAAAATTGTCATTTCAACATGTAATCACTTAAAATTATTAATGAGATGTCTTAAATTCTTTTTTTAGATTAAGTCTTTTAAATCAAGTGTATATTTTGCATTTATAGTGTGTCACAGTTGGGATGGCAAATTTTCATTGTAAATGCTTGCCTGCATTAAGGTTTCATACAATGTACAGCTGAAATAGTAGATACACATACTTAAATTGTTCCATATATACTCAAATGTCCTCCAATAGTTAAATGAAATATCAGTTTTTAAATCTAATGAATAAAAATGAAATGAAAATAAACCTTCAATTCTTTGTTTTGATGATTTTCAAGTGTCCAATAGACACCTATTGTTGATGGCTGCCGTACTGGACAGCATATCACATGGGGGCTTATGCTGGGATCAATAGAATTTAATTTACTTTAGAAAAGATCACTGGTTGCTATGTGAAGAATGGACTGTGGCTGGACGTTTGGAGATAGGGAACAGAAGAGACAGAGTTTGGCAACTATTTCCTGTAAAGGGCCAGATAGTAAATATTTTAGGTTTTGTGGACCATCCAGTCTTGGTCTTAAGTATTCAACTCAGCCATCATAAAGAGAAAGCAACCATGTGTAATATATAGAAAAATGAGCATATTTGGATTCCAGCTAAACATTATTGACGGACACTGGAATTTGAATTTCATATAATTTCACAGGCCATGAAATATCATTCTTTGCGTTTCTTTTACAATCATTTTCAAATGTAAAACTTCTTGTTTTCAGCGATACAAAACAAAGGCACAAAGTCAGATCGTGCGCCGGCTTGCTCCCTCATGAATAGGGCTCTTTAGCAGTAACACACGTGCTCAGGAGCCAGAGATGTGGAGTGGGAGAGACACATCTCTGGTGCAGGAGCAGACTGAACTTGCTGCTGTTTGGGTGTGGGGAGTGGGGGAGTAGAGAAGTGAAGAATAACGCCAGCCTCTAGTCTTCATTTTGAGCCCAACCAGATGATTTCCAAAGTTCTTTTTTTAGGGCCAACAATTTATGATCTATGATCTTTCAGTAGAATACACTTTTTGGACCAGATTTTGGAACAATACTCTCCCTCCTCCTTGAGTGGATTCCAACATCTGGAAATTGCACACCTGGGAGTTTTCCCTGCTGAAGGAGTGTTCTATAATTTAGCTACTCACTGACAATCTCATTAAAGGTATTTCAAAATTTGTTATCTATATATTGTAGAAATATATGGATCCTAAGACAAACTTTTGTATAAACCAATGATATACTTCATTTCTGCTTAGTTACAAACCTGTTTAAATAGGTTGAACCTGCTCATTTTAAATCAGTTTCTTTGGGGATTTAACACAATTTCATCCTTCCCCTGCTCCTTTTTTTCATGCTATTGTAGTCTTCTCCTGGTAAGCAAGGGTTTCATGGATTAAAACAGTAATTGATTTTGTTTTTAGCTTTTATTTGAATGTATCCTTTCTCTTCAAATATATTATGCATCCTCAATGAATCTCATAAATTATAGACAAAGCAAAAGTTAAAATTAGATCTGAATGTGGTGTAATGCCCAAAGGAAACTATTTGAAAAGGTTACAAGCTGTCAAAAAACAATTTGTATGGTTAAAAGCCACACAGTTAGATGCTGTTAATGGAGTATCTATAACGATTATTTGGACATTGGTTGCTTATTATGTTTCTGGGGCAACTAATCAGTGCGTTTCTTTGGAAGCCAGAAAGACCTGAAATTCAGCACCTATTATCCTAGAGAAGTGTGTGGAGGAATGTACTGCTCCACATCAAACAAACAGTGCCTCTTCTCGCTCCAGATTTTAATAATTCCCCACCCCCTCTCAAATTGTCATTGGTGCTGATTGCAAGAATAAAGACTGGTTACTTCAGTGAAAGGATCATAAAATCAATCATGTGGATAAAATTACTGAGCCATCCAGCCAGCTGGTCTCTATTTGGCTCTACTTTGGTTCATTAGTTTATGGGGTGAATTCACTCCATATTTAAGGAAAGCAAAAACGGCATCAAAACTAGTTTGTGATTAATTGCAGCTTTTTAGAAAGGAATGCATTTGCAAATGGAGAATATGGAATGTCAGATCCTGCTTTCTGATTATATTATGGACTTGTCTGAAATGCAGCTTTCTTTTTGTGTTTATGTTAAAGCTGGATATACGTTAGATGATTTTTCAGATCCTAACCACTATTATAAATGTTTTAAAAGTTTCTCTTGAACAACATAACAACTTGAAATAACACACTGTTGGTTGGCCGGAACATACACATCTCCAAACAATGTAAGTGTCATCTGCATGCCTGGCAGAATACTCTTGGCGTCTGTCTCGTATTGTCACTCAGGTGATTAGATGGGTCTGTGCAACTGTAAGCTGATGTTGACATAACTGTACATCACACAAAATATTGTGGTTTCCATGCTTTGTTAGTAGTAAAATGACTAGTGTTAATTATTTGGGCATTTAATGGACCCAGAAATAACAAATACATGATTCTCGTGATTTGGAAACCTTTTATGAAAGGACATAAAAGCAGTCAAGCAACTCTGGATCAGTGCCGCTACACATCTAATTCCTTGTAACAACAGCCAAAATAAGTGCAAAGAACACAAATGCTTTTAAACAAAAGGAACCCAGTAGGATGGAGCGCTAATATTTAATGCTAACTCTCATAAACACAGAAAGGAAAAATCTGTCGAACAAACCAGCCAAATGTCATAAATATACCTCCCCGTGTCAAAGACTGGAATTAGTTCTTGCAGAACACAACAGGCGAAGCAAAACAGCTTCCCTTGGCGAGTTATGGTGGAAACATTCTGCCTCAGATTAAGTCAAGCTACTGACAAAACCATTTGCTTAGAAGCAATGGGTATTTCAGATGCAAGTCCAATGGCTCAAGCATACTGGCTCGGAGCATGTTTGGGGAGGATCTCCAATATGTGAATCCCTGCCATGTGGCATGAGACTAAAGGCCACAGGATTTGCCATGACACGTGGACCACCTTTCTCATTGTTTGTTTCTCTCCTAAGTTCTATACCATCTGAACTTGCACAGAATTGTCTATAAGTTGAAACACATATAAAAGATCAGAAATAGTAAGTAAACACTCAGAAAAGTGAATATGTTTCAAATGAGAGTTTCAGTTTTCTCATTTGGCACTGAGAAACCAAATCCCAGAAAGAAATGAAAACGGGTAACTGGTTAAAAAGTATCTATTTTTTTGGTACTGTTGGAATAATTTACAGAGAATTTTACAAAATGTCTAGAATATGTGTTTAAAAATAACTCTCAAAAACTCTTATAAAATAAGTGAGAAAATTATTACCTTCAAAGTTTTACAAGTAAAGGAACTGAGATTCAAAGAGGTAAAAGTAAGTCACGGTTCCTTCTAGCTTGTTCTTTTTGACTCTGAATTTTCCACTATTCAAAATTGCCATCAAATTTGTTTCTTTTTCTCTCCATGCAGTGAAGTATAGTGAAAAGCTAAAGCAGGAGGATAGAAGATAAAAGAGAGTGTAATTATCTTTGTATCTAATTCCTGAGATGACAGCTTTCTTGATTAAAGCAGATATACAGAGCAGCGCTGGAGCAGTCTGGAATAAGAGCACACCCTAGAATTTTGCCAGTGAGGCTTAGTAGACGAGCTGATCTTTCCACTTTTAGAACCCAGTATTCCTCCCCTAAAAGTTCCTCAAAACTAACCTCTAACTTCACAGAATTAATGAATGTCAAAAAAGGTAGAATTGAACTTTTGCTTTAAAAGCCAAATGACATAGTGCTCTAAGAAATGCATCACATAAGAAATGCAATGGCCTAAGTTATATCAATGATACATAATAACACATTACCATTGTCTGTTATTTACATGTATGTTCTAAGAATTACTTAAAATTAATCTGGAACAGGATTAGCAATTTTAATCACTGTATATAATACTCATAAGCATTCACAAAACTGTAAGATGTTTCTTTAATGAATTAATGATATTTAATTTTTTTCACAGAATTTAAGAATAGAAATTCCCCACTTGAGAAGTCACTGCATGTGTCTGAAGTTACTGTCAGTCTCCTTGCAGAAAGGGCTACCACATACTCCAGAGCTGTCAAACCTTTCCATAGCTACACAAGTGATTCTCTTCTGCTTTTAATAATGACTCAGATTCACCCATCACAGTCAGCTGGACATGGCAACGATCACAACAAAAATCCTTTTGCAGATGGACAGCACTTACAATTTTCAAAACATACATTGTGGTTTCGGGGGCAGCCACTGGGTAGGACACGGTGTGGGGCACTCTGAGCTCTGGATTGTATGAACACCTTGAATTTTATGGCAAGATTTGAAATGGATTCTCCTCAATGAAAATGAATAAAATGAAGATAGGGTGGTTGACTCTGCTATTCTGCAAGTGGGGCACACACTGTGGGTACACACCTGTGCTGAAATATCTCTTTAAGTCTTGATGGATTGTGCTCCAACCACCAGTTTACTTCCACAACATCTCTCAGATCTAGCAGGAAGATACCAGTAGTAATGAAGACTAAAGTGAATAAACTATTTAAATTTGAACAAATTGTCAGTGGAAGTATTACTGACAAATGGGAGGAGGTAATAGATGGACATTAAGGGTGAAGTAAAATGAAGAATCTGATGCATCGAATTTAGACTCATGAGGTGCTCAATAAATGCAAACCTTTACTCATCATATTTCTGAAAGTGTGTTAGTAAACTGAACTTGGAAATTTGATTCCTGAGTATGTAAAGTAGAGGGAAAGAACTTAGACTTCTAGGAATTGCAAAGGGCAGACATTTAGCAAAACACTGGACTGGTCTGTTGTTGGCTGCTATTTTTATTATCTTTGTGGTGGACAGAGATACCTTCTTCCTGAGGAGTTGGGGAATGTGTAAAGGGGTAAATTACTGGAGGAACTTTATATTTTATCCTAATTTCATGCTATATTAAAGAATTATAAAATATGAATTATTTTGCATTTTTGAAGTCATATTATATAGCTCTATCAAAGCCTCAAAACTTGAGTTAAGTTTATGTTTTTGAATAGCCAGGTATTGTGCATAAGAAATTTAGAAACTAAAAACAATGTGAAAAAGTGACATTAAAAAATCAACCACTATTTCTCCCATTTAGAGAAAAAATACTATTAATGTTTTGGTATATATTTGTTTTACTTTTATGTATTGAAATCTGTAAAATATTCTAAGAATTTAAAGGAATATGTAGACTAATAAAAAGTCAAATCATGAGGAAAGGTTTTAGAAGTAGAAGGGACCAAACTCTTTTTTTTACAATGTGCTTTGGGGCCATAATTAAATTAAATAAGGGGTTATATAAGTACCAGCCATACAATGCAATGACACTTGATATAATAAGCAATGACGCTTGATATAGTAAGGTTCTACATACCAATGGGCGGGTTTTATATAGTGCGTGCATATTCTGGACGAAAAGATGATTGACATCCTGAGCAGGACTGTGTAAGATTGCGTTATACTACTCAGACTGGCATATAGTTTAAAAGTCTTAACTTGTTTATTTCTGTAAATTTTCTTTAATATTTTCAGACTATTGCTGACAAAACATACCTAAAGCCAGGCCTGGCAGTGATGACTGTAATCTCAGCATTCAGGAGGCCGTGGCAGAAAGATTGCTATGAGTTTGAGGCCAGCCTGCACTACATAGTGAGTTCAAGGCCAGCCTGAATTACATAACAAGACTCTGTCTCACAAAACCAAAACCAAAACAAAACAAAAAACCCCCTCAAACCCCTGAAACCTCTGAAAGTAAAACTGTACCTAAGGAGGAATATTATACTGCTTTTACCCTTTCAAGTTTTATAATATTTATTCTATTTTATAATGAACTATAACTATGACTCTGCTTTGTGTCTGAATCTAAAATTTTAAAGTTCATGAAACAACTCTCATAATATTATGATTATGTGACTATTATTTATTGCAGAATCACATAGTTTAAATGGATCTACAGAATCAGAACAACGAATTTGATGTCACTAAACCCTGTCAAGGAAAATATTCCTAGCTTAATAACTGAGGGCATGTCAGGTTTTCTGTTTAAAGTTTTTGAACTTTGTTTACTTTTCACAGTTTTGCTCAATTCCTAGTGTTTCCTTTTTATCTGAGGTCATCTTCTATCTTGCATTCTTTTTCATTTTTTGTTCAGGATTCTCAGTGAATATCTTCTTGAGAGTAGCATATTGGTAAGTTTTTTTGGTTTTTGTTTTATTGGTAACTTCTTTACGTTGCTTTGTAGTTGAAAGGGTATCCAGGGCTTCAAATTGCTTCTTAGACCAGAGAAGCATTGCTGCATTGTTTTACAGCATTTAAAGACAATTTAATTTATTAGTTTTTGTGCTAATCTTGCTTTTCTGTAAAAAAAAAATTCTTTCGTTCATGGTATTTTCTCTTTAAAAAACTATTTTGTTAACTTTTTTGCTGTACTCTGCTTCTTTCTCAATTGCTTATAAGTGAAAAATTGAATATATACATCTTGATGCTTTAGTCAGAACTTTCATGTTTTTTTTCTCTTAGTTCTAGAGAATTTCCTTAGACTTGTCCTTAGTTTTCCCTTAGTCCTGATTATTAGTTTGTTCTTTGGGCATTCTTGTATTATTTTTTGTATACTGAAGTTTCTGTTTTACCACTTATATTTTAGGTAATTGTCTTTTCTAAAATATCTAACATTTTATAGTGTTCTTACTGTGGCCTATTACAGTTACATGCACACACCAGCTTCTTAGGGCCCTCTGAGAAAATTAATTAGAAGTTTAAAAATATTTTTCTAGTTTTGTAAAGATCAGAAGTTTTGCTTGTTCATTTCTATCCTTCTGCTACATGTTGTTAGCTTTCCTCAGATGCTGCAGCTCCCTGATTGCCAGTTCATACTTGAAGCTACTGTGTAGTGGAGCATCCATGGCACTTGAGCACTATGGCTTGGTCATTTTTTTCGTAAGGTACAGGAGGAACCAGAAGTAGAAGGCAGAAGAGAGGAGAAGACAGCACATCTAAAGGAGCACACATTTCAGGAGACACAGATTCCTACAGAACTGAGGCGGACTTGAAACTATAGCAGGCGTTGCATTTAGTAATGAGGAAGTAGGTAGAAGGTTAAGTGATTTGTCAAAACCAGAAATTATGATATTTCCTTTGTATCAAAAAGAAAATAATAAAAGAAAGCATATTTCAGATTTCCTTGAAGTCACACTGACCTTGACTTGCATGTGGACATCTTTATAAAAGGTAGTACTGAGATAGTAAAGCCCACCACCATTTCTCGTGGGGGAGAGAGGCAGCAGATTTAAGTCCCTCAGTAACTGATTTATTTTGTAAAAGTTTCTTAACCATTCTGGGATTTAGTTTCTTTCTCTGTAGAATGCTCTTTAAATAATATTTCTTTCATAACATTAAGTATGTAGGCATTCATAAAGTAATAAACTACTTTCTTATTAGAACAGGCAGTCAGGCAGTCACTAAATGTTTACTGAGTTTATTATAAGAAGACTGCTTACTCCTCTAATTGAAATACATAGCCAGCATAGTTATGGGAAAATGAATCAGCTGGGAGGATACTGTAACCTCTAAAATGTATGCACCATTCCTCAAAATTTGGAAATTTAATCATTACCCTGAAAGTGGAACATGAAGAAAAGACAAATAAAATGCTAGTATTTAACAGATTGTTAAATGGGATTTTCTTTATGTGTTGGAGTCTTGCTTGGGACCCAGAGCTGAGGAGCTCAGTGGTAAGTGTTGTACACTCTGAGGAAAGGTGTGCAACTCCTCTGTTTGTGGTAGATTTCTCTTCTTTTGTAGAGAATAGAATCCAGATATTCAAAGGAAGACAGCATGTTTTTTTCAATATGACTGAGATGTAATTTATATAGCATACAATTTACTTATGTGAATTCAGTGGCTTTTAATATATTTACAGAGTTGTGCAATCATCACAAAACACTTGGCATCTTTTCGTTGCTCTCCAAAAGAAATTTCTTACCCTCAGCCATCATCCCTCAATCTCCATCCCCTTCATAATCTTATGTAACTTCTAAGTTACTTTCTGCCTCCATAGAATTTGCTATGGTGGATATCTCAGTAAGCAGAGTCACAAAATACAAGGTCCTTTGTGATTATCTCTTTCATTAAGCATAGTTTTCAAATTTCACTCGTTGTATTATGTATCAGTACTCACTCCATTTTTACTGTTAATACTATTCCATTGTATGCATGTATACTAATACTATATTTTCTTATTCATTCATTGTTGACAGACATTCGAGTCAGCCCTACTTCTGGTTATTATGATCAATGCCAATGCCACTCTCAGTATTTGTGTACAGTTTCCGTATGGCCACCATTTTCATTCTTTGGGAAGTGCAGCTAGATGTAGAATTGCTGTGTCATAATGTAACTCGTATACTTTAAACTTTAAAGCTTCAACAAAAGTTTAAACTTTTAAGCAACTGCTAGACTGCTTTCCAGAGGTGGCTGAAGCCTTTACAGTAGCACTAGCAATGTAGGTTTTTCATTTTTTTTTGTACCCCTGCCAACACTTGTTATTATCTGTCCTATTGATTGGAATCCAGGACTGTCCTTGAACGGGAACAGAGCTTGAAGAAAGAGTTATGGTCATAGTGCTTGTCCTTTAATAATATGAGGGGCACCGTGCTGGGCTTTTCCATTCTGTGGGCCTGAGGTGATATCTCATTGTAATTTTAATTTGCATTCCAAAGTAGCTGATGATATTGACCATCTTTTCATGTGCTCACAAGGCATTTGGAAAGCTATCTGTTAGATAATGTACCCAGTTTTAAAATTGGCCTATCTATCATTTTGCATTAAAAGAAAGCTTATGTATTCCTGGTTTTGCTCTGCCAGGTGAGCCTGCTCTGAAGTACAGACACGAGAAGGGTCTGGAGGAAGAGATATATCATTTCCCAGCTGGGACATTTATGACTTGGAGTGGAAACAGAAGAAAGAGTCATGATGGAAATGACTTGTCCCTCTGTAGTTTGAGGGGTGTTAGTGCAGAGTTTTTCTAAGAGCCACCTGGATACCTAAATTGTCAGTGGCTGAAGCTATTTAGAAAGGTTTCTACATTTGAGTGTCGTGTACCAGGGACACAAGCCTCTGAACACAGCACTAATTTAAAGGCTAAGGAAGATTGGAAGTGGTTAGCTTGAGCGTGTATTGCCTATGCAATGAGGAGGTTACACACACA
Source organism: Chinchilla lanigera (assembly GCF_000276665.1). Lineage (NCBI taxonomy): Eukaryota > Metazoa > Chordata > Mammalia > Rodentia > Chinchillidae > Chinchilla > Chinchilla lanigera. Next base: position 3,684,782 of record NW_004955416.1, on the reverse strand, counting down.
GTCCCATCTGGGGATCTCCAAAGAGCCTCTAAGGCAGGCAGTCCATGAGACGGAGGGTCTGAAGAGAAACGGATGCATTACATAAGTACTGCTCTAGAAAACCTTTATCCTTTTCCTCTATCCCCCTCACACTGTTTTCCTTGATGCCAACCTCAAACAGCAGAAGCCACAGCAGGGACAGGGAACAAGCAGAGAAAAGACAGAATCAGCACTCTGTACTGCCAGTTTTCAATGTGCCTTCAAGATGCAAGCCAGACATGTGTTGAAGCAGGGGAGCAAACTTTGGAATGGATAAAGCTTGGATTCAGATTAGATTTGATATTTTTACAATTGAAAATAATACTGTAAGACGCGTAAGTGATCACAACAGCTATGGAGAACTTCCTAAGACATTTTCCATGTCAACATAAAGGAGCTCTAACAGAATATTTCTTAAAATAGCAATAAAAGAGAATAGTAATTTTGTGTTGTACTCTCTCGTGTCTAGTCTGTTTAGCACATACATGTAAACACACACATAAGTATCTACGTATCCTCAAACTGCTGCCTTCTTTCTAGGTTCATGAGCTACCTACGGTCTCTATACCACAGGAAAAAGTAGGATGGAATTGTACAAAATTTTCCACTATAAGACAGAGGGTAATGATAGCATCAAACCATAGAAGCCAAGTCTATGATGGGTAATTCATAGCTAGAATATTCAGCTTTTGGCTTAGATCTCTTTTCAAGGCTATAGTTTTTTCCATGTCTCTAATAATTGTATTGTTTACCTTATATAATTAAAGATGTTCACTATCCTGGCAGATCTTTTAATAACAGTTACCTTGATAAGTGAAAATATGTAGTTAACCAAATGGTTGTTTAAAATGATATGGTATTTAGAGACAATTTTCCAAATTCATATGTTAATATACACAATGGGTTAATTGAAGAAAGGAGACATGTTAGCTAGCACTCTCCTGGAAACTGAACTGGAATAACAAGGTGAGTCAGTCCCCTAGATCTGGAGCCTCTGTGCTTCCATCATGTCAGGCCCAAGATCAAGAGAAAGCTCATGTGTTAAGAGGTTTAGCATGACGTCTTAGAGACTCAGAGCACGGAGGCCCTTCACACAAACAGAACAAATCCTTTTCAGTGCTTTTAGACCTTAACAAACATGGGGTGATGTCTAAAACTACACTTCCCCACTAGACGGTCGGCCCCCACCCTGTGAACCTCTGAACTCTTTTCAGCATTTCTTAAATCTGCCCCATTGAACAATCTGCGTTCATTGTAACAAACAGAATCTCAATGAATTGAACTCTGAAGAGACTTTCTAGTTGAGAAAAGAGGAGGGCTGATTCTGTATTCTCTTTAGCTTAAAAAGGGAAAGAGTCTAGCAAATGAGAAATCTTGGGAGAGCTAAGTTCACTGGAACGGGTGGGAAGGGACAGGGATAGAGAGAAGAATGGATAAACTTGTGAGGCAAGGAATCAATTTCCAGGTGTCCCAAGAACAAAAACCCGTGTAACGTCAGAGCTTCAGCTGTGTAACTGTCAGATGTCACCATGCATGTTTTCATTGTCCTATCATAGTGTGGTACATTTAATTTAAATGTCTTCATCTATAAGGTAGAGCTTAGAGTCAGACTCACCAAAATTATGAAGTGAGAAAAGAAAAATATGCCAGTAGCGATTTGCAGATGCCATAAATATTTGTCTAATCTGCATATTTATAGTTTACACTAGCTTACTGGCCACTGCAGTCTGATAAACCTGCACTGTTGCCCAGGCACACACGATTCACTGCCTGGTATCATTACGATTATCTATGGCTCTCTCATTGTTCACCCATTGCTTCAGTGGTATCCGGAGTAAAAATAATAAGCCATAAGCTTCCCTGCTGCTTAACCTAATAACAAATCACTCTCAATTCCAAGCCCAATGTCTATTATTCAAAGCAAATTAGGATCATGCAGACAGATTTTTTTCTTCTTCACTGGGGCAGCTGACCTCTCCCCGCTGAAGCTGTCGACCCATGCAAATGTTACATTTAGGAATTCATTCTGATTTTAGGGTGCTACAAATCCTTAATAACTTAACAAGCAAAACATAGACTTAGCCTTGCAATACTTCGTCACACAAATTAGCTAGACAAATAAAAAGGATTTAAAGAAATCTTGAAAATAGCACTTATCATCAGTCTCCCATTCAGAAATAATGAAGGGAGATGGTTTATACAGATTTAGTAATAAGGCATGACATCAATGTAAATATAACACGTTATGACCTTTCTTCTCAGGAACAATAAGCATTTTGTTCATTATTCAGAGCCTCTTTGTGTACAATGCATGTGGTAATGAATCGAAGTTATGACATCAATTAAATCACAAGTTTATATTGTTTTCAAACAGAGAAAATGCAGATATTTTAAGGTAGGTAGCAAAAATGATGAGTTACTGTCTGTTCTTGGTCTCTAGATGAGTTATACATATTCAAAAAAGGAACATTAAAGAAGCTCTACGAAGCCAAGGTCATATATTACTTTTACCCTGAACAAAGATAACATTTGTAGAATCCCATTAGCAATAAATCTTTTAGATTTTTTCACTTAAAATCTTATGATCCCAATGGGAAGAATAGATAATAAGTAAATAGAACTCTGATATTTGTCAGGAATTTGCCTGAATTTGAGCTGAACTAACTTGACAGGGAGATGAGGAAAAAAGAATTGCCTTGTATTCTGAGGAATGAATGTATTTGAATTTTTTCCTTAAAAGCCCCACTAAAAGGGAAACAAACATACTTACCCTGTCACATTTGAAAAACACAGGGCATATAATCTACAATCACCATGATATAAAGTAAATATACTGAGATAAAAGGTAGTCACAGACCATAGAATAGTTTCAAAGAATATTGAGCTTTAATATGTGTTCAAGCATATTATATAATAAAACATAAATAGTTCGGTATTATGTATTTCCCTTTTAGCAATTTCAACATTCGAGAGAAAAACAGATGAACAATTGTTTTAAATTCTTTCTTTCCTTATTCAACAAGTGGTTATGTCAAGAAAGGAAAAAAATGAGAGAATTAGAAACACTTTAGAATACTGTATATAACATACAGCGTTATATTCTAGGAGGATCTGGTGGGCACTAATCGTTTTGAGCATGCAGTATCTAGCAGAGAAGTGGCTTGCTTGCAGAGTCCCTGTGAATTCCCGCCCACTTTCTAGTGCAGGGGAGAGTGCAGTCCTGGAAAAGGTGGCCTACACCCTGCCTTGGGACTTCTTGAGAGGAGGGCCATTTCACTGAGATCTCTGTACAGAACTTTACTTGCCTTGTCTTTGAAAGTGCAGTGCCCATGAACTTGAATCAAGGAGTGTCACTTTAGCATCTTAGGCTCTTTTGGATGCTATTGGAGGATGGTGGGACATGGCAAGAGGAATGCTGGTGGTGGCAGTCTTGAAGAATATCTTTTTTTTTTTCAAGCCAGTGTATGAAGTCCACTTAGATCAGGCCCACCAGAATAGGCCAGTTAAAGTGGATCCCTTTAAAACTAAAAGCCAAAATTTCATCAACAGTAGGAAAAGGAAAGATTGGTTAGAAATATATGTAGAAATATAAGATTTAAACTGAAGACTTTTTAAAACAAAATTTAAATTGCAATAAAAACTATTCTCAAGTCCTTTGAACAAATGAAGGATTAATTGAATCTTAGATGTTTGAATAATCTTCCCAACATATTTTTAGGTATCAAGTTCTTCACTTTTCACTTGAATTTATGCACATGCTCATGAAAAGATACATTTTGCAAAAGTATCCCATACCTGTACTAATTTTCAAATGGGTTTGTCTAATTATTTGGTTTTTAAGTTATCTTTTGAATATTATCTTTTTCATTTCCCTCCTTTTCAATATCCTTACTTTGCAAGAGCCACAAGAATTTTGCGTGTGATATGAGCAAATCTCCAGTGTCACATTAATACACTTTATGAAGTTTGCATTTTTGAAAAAAATTTACTTTAGCTTTTAATTTGTTTTTCTCTTTGTACAGAAAGCTGTAGATGCTCAATTGTCAGCAGGATAACAGCTGATCAAGATATAGATTTCATGGTTAAGATAGGTGCTATGTTAATTGTGGAAGGGAGTTTGAATTGGTACTAATTTCACAAGTGGCCACTTCACTAGTGAATATTTTCATGCTACTTTTGGTTTCCTCTGGGCAATTCCTTAACTGTTGAGACTCACAAAATGAATAGGCAGATGTGGAATCAGATGCCTGTGTTGGTGTGACAATCTACTGGTAATTCAGAGAAAACAGTGTAGACAGTAATAACAGCTAAACAGCTAATATTTTTGAAGATGAATTATGTCCTAACCACCTAACATGTATGGATTTGTGCCTAAACTTTCACTGCTCTATGTAATAAGGAGAAGCATTTGGCTTCAGTTTGCTTATTTTCTTCATAAATCTGTTATATTTCTTTACTGCAGATCTTTGTTCTGTCCACTGACTACAGAAAGTTGTGTGGATACTCAGTATCTGTCAGACACTGTGCTAGGCTCTACAGATACAAAGATACACTTTGTGTTTTTTCTCACAGAGTTGAGATCTAGGAAAAACATTGGAAGGGAAAAGTACAGTAAACTGTGATCCTAAAAATAAAAAAGGCTAGTGGTTATAGTGTATTTACTATGTGTAAGACAGTATATTAAATGGTTTACTTAGGTCATTTCATTTAGTCCTAGCATTTAGTCCTTACTGGTGGCTGAGGCTAGACTTGCACCCCGTTCTTTCAGAGGCCAAGATCATATTCTTTACCAGTATAGTCTCATCTACTGCTTGCAGCAATATGTGCAGGCAGAGTTTGAGGTCTCGATGCTGTGAGAGTATCCAAGAAGGATCCAGTCCTAGCATTAGGAAAATCCAGCTGTCATCTGAGCTTGATGCCCCTCAGCGAGGCAGAGCAGGAGGGAGATGTGGTGGGGCACAGGGTAGATTCGGAGAATTACTCTGTTTTTGCTTTCTTCGCTATTATAAGCATAGCTATAGTGAAGTCCATTTTACACTACATTACCTAGAACAGGACAATGTAATTTCATTCACAATTACTTTTAGAGCTCCTAACACCAGAAAATTCCAAATGAAATCTTATGTCTAATCATTGTCCTTATTTTTGTATAAAAGATTTCAAAAGTCCACTGCCTCAGGCAGGGTACTTCAGAGGGATTGTTACTCCGCTGATCACTGCTTCTTCGGATTCCTTCCACAATATATATTTACCCAGAGATGTCACATGAGATTTTGCATTTATATAATGCCTTTTAGGGCAATGAAAACCCAATAAAATCAGTCGGCTTATTTAATGTTCAAAGTGTTTAATAAGCTTTTTTTTTGAATGAACCATTTAAATGAGTTTTTTCTTTTTTCATTAATTAACTCACCAGAGCACCAAATACGTATCAGATAAATGAGTTGATAGGCTCCCCAGTTTAGTTGAAGATGCAATACGGAAAGCACTAATTAGGCAGGCAAGAGCTCCAGATAATTAAAGAGTGATTAATAGAGTTTCGTGCTACCAAAATTAAAAGTAACTAATTGGTTGAAAAAATATTTAAAATCGTATACTTAGAACTTACATGTTGAACATGATTCTCAGGGACGCTGAGATTATTTTGACTTTGTAAAGAGTAAAGGTTTTGGTTTTTCACTCATTTCTCCCCCTTCTGACATCTTGTGTCAAAGTGTTCCCATGTTAATAGTAGAATCTAATGGAAGTTTATGCAATTAAATATAGCAAGAGAGTTTATAGACCATTTATCATTGGCTATGGGTCATATACTGTGAATTTCAGAAAATAAAAGGGAATTCCATTTGGAGCCCACTCTTGCCTGAAGCTTACCTAATGCAATCTTTCTCACTCATAGAATTAGCAGTGTCTCCAGCTGAAAAGTATTTAACATGCTCTGTGCATACTAAGCATGCAAAAGAAGAATAAAACCTTGCATACTTACAACAGGGGATTTTTGTTGCTTTTTCTTCAGCCTAAATTAGGCAGCTCTTGTTCATTTAGTGCATTTGAAAGGAGCTGGACTTTTAAAATTCTGAACTGTCAGTCCCCATCATTTCATCTGACAGCTGACACTTTGAGAGGGAAGAGCATGCGAATCATGTGACTAGAGTGAAGCACTGCTAATAAATGCTATGGTTTTTTCCCAATGGAAGGGAGCACCTTAAACACATGTTTGCAGGTCCAGCTTGTTTGTTATGATGCAAAATACATGTTTGGCTGTCACTGGTCTTGTTTACTACCTGCAGAGCATAAAACTGTCGATAAAAACATTGAAGAAACATGAGGCCCGATGCAGTAAAATCATACTTTACTCCTTTCTGTCCCCCCGACCCCTCAGCTTTCCATTTTAATATGATAAATATTGAGTCTGCCTTCATTAAGGCATTGAACTAAGTAAATAATGTATGGCTCGAGATAATTACAAGGTCTTTGTATTTATGGGAAACAAAAATTTTGAAACATTTACTTGTTTGCTTAATCTCTGTGCTTTGTTAGAGAGTTATCTTGCAAAAATTAGTTCTGGCATTTTGGAATTTTATGAGTATCTGTGATTATTTTGGAGGCATTGAAGCTTTTCTTTTTCACCATGGAACTACCGAGGTCAGTGTTTGTGGGCAAGTTGGAAGAAGCTACCTTCCTTATGCAGAAAACCTCTGTAAATCCTCTAGATCTGTTCACCTGACCAAACCACATAGTAGAGCACAGTTTATTTTTTAAAAGTTTTCTTCACTGGTACTAGTTCATAGCAGTTAATTAGTCAACAAAAGACATTATCTTACATGCAACTACTGTGGCAGAGGAGAAATAGCTCAAAAAATAATGTATTTTGCCTACCTTCATGGCATCTCACTCTCGTAACACTTAATCTCTTAAATGTTTTATAAATCTTGCTATTAAACTTAGTGACTCTCTTTGATTATATTGGTAAGCCAGAGTAAGAAGTCCAATAGATGGAAGTAGGTCTAACCCAGATAAGGAAATAGGAAAGCTATATTTTGAAGTTTAAATTATGAAAAAAAGCGTAGAAATGTGAAAAGCTCTAGAATGGCACACGTTTCTTATTTTATACAACAACTTTTAGTTTCTAATGCAAATTGTAAGAAAAGGAAATTATTTTCAACAATTTTTCTTGCTCATGAACTGACAGAGATAACTCACTTAACTGTCTAGACAGGAAACATATATAAATACATATGAAAACAGTAAAGAGCTCATTGCCACATGGTCTTGCACAATGCTAACATATGCACATACTTATGCGTGTATATACAAAGCACAGTTGATTGAGAAAGGGTTCAACCGAGAGTCCAGAAAGTTAGTTCTAGCGTTATTTTACACATTATTTTTCAGCACCTCGTAAGATCTATTTGGGAAAAGAGTGAAGAAAACCTAATTCTCTAAAAAGTGGATGCTTTGGACTTTTATGGAAAAGTGCTGTTTTAATGCAAGGAAATGTGATGTCAATGTGAGATATGTAATCTACATGGTTTTCATCGGAAGAATTGGGAGTCAGTGTGTCCCAGAGGGAAAAATGAAAGTTCTTCCAGGTGAAGCCATTTCTTTGCCTTCTAGTGTTACTATTCTGACCTCCCCTAAAGGTTTTTCTTGAATTGTGTTTAATTTTGACTCTTCATCCAACTATTTGCTTACTCACAGTCTCAAAACTAATAGGTCAGAGGTCAATGAGTGATTTTTACAATTCATGACTGTCATAGGAGGTATGATTCCCAGGATAGCTGTGGTACATAGCCAGTCTCACAGATGGGTAATACCCAGAATGTTATTCTGTGGCTGAGATTTTACCGGAGTTGCTCCTTATACCCACAAATATGCTGTTTGCTTGGTCTGTCATTCTCTTCCAAAGGTACTTAGCAGGGGTGGGAGTCTACAGTGAGCTGTTAAATTCCTCCACCTGAGAACTCAAGTGAATTGGAGTTCCAGTGACTCAAGTCTCCGAGGCAATTACAAAGGTTTTCAGCAGTTAAACCAAGGTAGCTTGCAAAGAGCCCAATTCCATTGCTGACTTGATCTTGAAGTTAATGTTTCCATGAACATTATATATATGTGGTAGTATATATAAGCTGGAATCAAGGAATTGAGGCCCCAAAACAGATTTAAAGGGGAGAAAGTATGTCTTTGTATGAGGCTAGATTTCAAAGTATTATCTAGGGCAAAAGTTTTTTAAAAATCTTAAATTACATGTCACTCTATAGCAGAGAACAGTTTCAGAGTCTTGACTTTGCTCTTTCATAGTCACTTTGCATAATGTCAGAGACCCCTAAAAGGGTACTTTGCAAGATATATTGCAAATTCTTATGCAATTCCCTATTCCTCTTGCCAGGAGAAATAGGAATTTGGGAGTTTTCTTTATGTGGGATAGGGGAAAGAGGGGAAAGAATTGACATGAAAATTTATTTTTAAGGATACTAAAACCTGGGCAGTTTTAATGCATAGCCACAGGATACAGGCTAAAATAATTTAAAAGGAGGTAGTGGAGAGACTGAACTTATGACTACAGAGAATATGTTTGGAAAAATCCTTTCAATACAATTTAAATACAAGAGGACATCACTGATGTGATTCTTTTCAATTTCATTGGAAAGCCTAAGGAATAAGAAGGTAGTGGTTACTAAATGGCCAGTGTAATTTGTTGAACTATAACATGGTATGAGTGCACTTGTGTGCACGCACACACACACACACACACACACACACACACACACAGTAATGTTTTTTGAACTCTGATTGGAGCTGAATGCCCATCTTGTGTATTGCTAATTAGTCAGTACTTGTGCACGTGGTCAAACTCTTGGCTTTGGAGTTAGACATACCTGGGTTCAAAGACCTGCTACATAGTTACTGAGCTGGGTTCCCTGGAATTTACTAAATCTTTTAGGGCCCTGAAATGGCTTTAATAATTGTATCCGGTTAAAACAAAAGGATTATATATAAAACCTTTTAAGCAAGGTTTCTGGCAGTTGGTACAGGTCAACATTAGTAACATTCAGAAATGAGCAAAGGGCAGCTGCAATGATCACGTTAATCAGAATATTAAGTATTTAGTGGAAGGAGATCCAATGGATCTGAGTTGACTTGACACAACCAACATGCTCTATTGTTAGCATTTTGGTTAAAAAACAAAACATGAACAAAACTTCAATTTTTCCTTATTTTTTTTAATCACCAGTGAGCACAGTGCAGAGAGTCACATTCTAAATGCGCTTTAACAGTAGTGGCTGAAATGTTACTAAAGATGACAAATGTGAAATCTTGGATGCTATTGGACAAGAGTGATTCACAGAGTATTCCTCATATGTGAGCATGCATTGCAATCATTATTATTGTGGACCAAATTGATAATAAGACTCATGGAGACTCATTCTCAGATGACTTTCAGTTATGTGAATGAACCATTAGCCAGGGAAAGAACGAAAGGATGTGATATCTCTTTCCTACTCACAAAGCCTAAGGGGATAAACTCCAAATATCAGAAACATATGGTTTTAAAGTTCTGTGTCTGAGCTTGCAACATTGATGGAGTTTTATGTAAAGAGATAAAAATCTGTGCATGGATTGTCACAAACCGTTTGGGTGAGCACAGTCACTGTTGCTGAACCATTGTTGATATTCTTAAATGTGTTTCAATGAGAAACACCTGTAAACCAGACAGGTTTGGAAGAAGTGAAAATCATGAAGAGATCCAGGTCAAATAATGTAAACAAGATGAGTGAACAGAGGTTGAATGCCATGAATGAGTAATGATGAAGAAAGTCTCAATAATAAAAACTACAGAAATAGACATGACTTCTGTCAGATAATCGCAGGAGAATATTTCAGAGGGATGAGAATATGATTTGGATCCACTTAAATTTCATATTATATGTCTAATTTTAGTAGGTATACAATGGGCTGGAGGCTACACAACTTCAACAAATATATGCAGTATTAAAAAATAGAGCACCAAAATTTTGAGATGAAGAACTTTCTAGAAACATGACTACCTGGTTGCAGCAGGATAAGTTGGAGGAGCAATAGAAATACATCAACATTTTATACATTCTTAGATGACATCCTATACTTTATCTAATTTGACACTTGAGAGGAAGTTTTGCCCATCTAAAAGCCTTCATGTGGTATTTTGTTGTAGATGAATTGGATGAAGCATCATGAAAATAAAGATAAATAGGTATGAATTCAAAGCAGTCTCTCTCTTCTGAACATTTGAATCTCAAAGATTTTGGTCTCATTCTTATCCAACCACATTAATAAACTTGCCATATGCTACGGTTTGTATCTAGATGTACCCTCAAAACCTTATGTGGTCATAGGTGAGGAGTTTTCAGAGGGGCCTGGATCTAGACTGTGTGATGCTGAGATCAAGAGAGCAATGCTAAGATTAAGGATGTGAGGGCTACCTGCCCTCAGAGTTGGTAGCCTGGATAAGCTATAAGGGACATAAAGGGTCCCTGATTTTTGGTCACTTGTTGCAGGCTGCTTACTGCTTCTGCCTGCCATGAAATGTTTCTCCTCTGTGATGACCCTCTGCTGTGTCACTCTGCCTCGGAGTCAGCCAACTATGAACTGAAACCTGTACAAACGTGAACTAAGTAAGCCTTTCCTTCTCTAAATTTAGGTGTCAGGCATTTTGTTTCAGCAATGAGAAAAGTAAGGGAGACATCAGCTAGTAATTAAATAGATGAGGTTTTGTATGTGTGTGTGTGTGTGTGTGTGTGTGTGTGTGTGTGTAGAGGAAGGACCCTAAGAAGTTTCCTTGAGAAGAAATGCATGGTAATGACCTTAATACAAGCAGAACACAGTAATGGCTGGGAAAATAAAGAGTATTTGGGAAGAAGGGGGTTTCAAATGTATGCACTCTATGTCCGACTGCTACCTATTAGCTGCATAACCTCGAATGAGATATTTCACTTCTCTAAGCTTCTGTCTCTCCTTGGAGAATAGTACCATGGTCATGTGTCTAAATCCCTTAGCATAGTATCTGGAATATCTTGAGTATTCAAAATTGGTAGCTATTATTACTAATTATTATAAGCTAAGTGCTATAATTAGGATCATTCTGGAAGATTTCATGGTGTGTCACTGGATCTGAGTTTTGAAAGCCTGAGGTCTCAACCTTGGAATGTAATGTACATAGTTATTTAAAACAACACAAAACAAAACAAATGAAAGCAACCTTGGATTTGATGTCAAAGACTTTGTTCTGTTTCCTGATTCTGCCCAATTTTTATCAATTTTCCACCATGTATCAAGTACTTCCTTGGTTTCTCAACTTGCGTGAGCTTTGATTTGCAGGTAAAAAGTTGAAATAAGGAGTATAGCTATTTCTCAAGGTTGCCACTGTGAAAAAGAAATGTCACAGGGCTTGAGGAAAGCATACAGTGATCTGCAAATTGTTATTACTCTTATAATTATTGTTTTGAGGTGGGCAGGAAGAATGGGAAAGGACAGCTCAGCTTGGAGATTAGCTTGAATTAAAGGGATGGAAATGTAGTTTCACACAGAAGGCTAGAGAATGACCAATGGTAGAATGACTGGAAATCTATAAATGTAAAAGGAAGAACTTCTGTGGAATGAGGGAATACTTTATTGATGGCCTGAGTGCTAGTTTAGAGTTTGGGCTTTATTCTATATTCCGTAGGAAGCCAGTGGTATTTTGAGAGCGTTATTCATTCTAGAAAGGGTATTCTACACGTTGGTTAAGTGTCCATAGCTACGTTACTACTGAGGTGATCACAAGATAGTTTTATCCTTAAGCACATCTCCTGTCCCTGGTCATGGCTTATGTAATTCTTTGACTAATCCTCAATAAACCAGTCTGTGGTATGCATTAGTAATATTCTATGGGGCTTCAGAAACTTATTGATGTCTGTCCTTTGCTCCGGACTACCGAATTAATGTCTGGATTGTAAGGCCTAGATTATGCTTTGAAAATTCAGTATAGGGTGATTCTGATGTTCCCATAGATTGAAAGGCAGATTTTGAAATTGTTCTGTACTGTAGCTTCCCACGATTTAGTTGGGAAAACTAAAATTTCTTAATTTTCTTAAATTTCAAGACATCAACATATTGTGGTGGTCAATTTTTAAAATTTATTTTTTGACTTTTTTACTAGTACATGTTTGCAGTTCATAGTTTACATTCCTCTTGTGGAGTTGGTACATGTACAAACTACATTTTAATTCCTTTTCTCATCTCCTTGTCCTGCTCCTTCCCCCTCCTCTTTCTCCGGATCCCCTCCTCCCTTCTCCCCACTCCTTCCATCTCCTGCTCTCCTTCCTATTTCAGAAAGACCTGTCTCCCTACTTCCTGTTGTCTTGGAGATATGGCCATGACTCAGGAAAGCCAACAAAAGCAGAAAGCTAGGCCTTATGGGCAAGCAGAAATCACAGTGTGCTTACATGCCCAGGTGACATTTTCAAATGTAGAAACATGATTCAGAATGTGGCTCCCTGGCTGGGGCCCCTTAGCATGCTTTGTTTGGAATAGACCTGAACTCTCTTCCCAGTCCCTGCTGATTTCTTTGTGTGACTGTTCTCTTGAGCTCTGGCTGCCTGACACCTTGATGATTCTCTTTGGAAATTCCAGGGATGGGCGATCAGATTCTTCCAGGTACTCAGGATCAATCATCTGCTTGTGGTCAAGGCAACTTCTAGCTGGCCAAGCCCATCATAACAGAGCAGCAGGGTCTTATGGGAAGTAGGATGTGTAGAAATTCTTGTAGAAGAGGCCAAGACATCCCAGAAGGGGACTGTTTAGTAAAAAACTGTTATAATTAACCTTGATTAAGCAATTGAGATATAGGACTAAACATTTTACTTATACACTAATTTATTTAATCCACATAGTATACATAATTTATTTAAAAATACACAGTTTTAGTCTTTTGTCAAATACTATTCTAAGTACTTTACAAACATTGACTCATTTGGTTAGAACTGATGAAGTAGCTTGGATGTGAACCCAGGAACTCTGGGCAAATGCTTTACCTTATGTGTAATTTATGGTGTTTGTTTCTTTACAAATACATGCTCACTTGGGCCTAGATGCTAAATGTGTTTCTGTCATGCATTTGAGGAGGTGTATAATCCTGATCTACAGAGGGCTGTAAGGGTGGCCAGGTGGCCTGATGTCTGCCCCTCAATATTCCTCTAAGACTATAGAGTACTCTTTCCCATCACACTCTTTTTCCTTTCAGTTCTCTCTGTATGGAACCCAACAGATGTTCAATAAATATCCCTTCAAGAAATAAGGAATAAATGAATGAATAAACACATAAAGAAATGTGACTTCAACAAAATCATAAACAATTGCATTGGTGTTGGAAGGGATACAGATATTTTGGTAGAATGGAGAGTCACATTTGATCATTTGAGAATTATGCTTTTTGTTTTTACTTTGTTTTAAGACGGTGTCTTGCTATATTTCCCCGGCTCTGGCCTAGAAACTAGTGGGCTAAAGAGATCCTCCTGCCTCATTCTCCTCAGTAGCTGGGAAGATGGGCATGTATCAATATACCTGGCTGAGAATTAAGAAAGAAGGATACTACTTCACTTTACTTTTTATATTCAGAGATTCCACTGAGCCTTAACTTAAGGGTTTGGTGAGATTCTGTCTGTAACATTTGTTTTAAAAACTTGAGCAATTTGGCACACCTAAATTTAGGGAAGATTACTGCCTTTCCAGCAAGGCCATTACAAGAACCAATAATCATTTATTACTATGTTTTAAGCCTTGAGCCATGGAGAAAAAGAAAGCGAAGTGAGAGAAGAAAAAGTTAAGTAAAATTTTATCAACTGTGCAATGCTAGATGCGTTGATATTGGTTGGGATTTTATTTTATTATACATTTACAAAGAAAAAATGATTCAAATAAAACTCAGAGACTTTTGTTCTTAAAATATAAATTATAAAGACAATGTGTTTTTACTTAATCAGCAGGGCAAGGGCAAGCTCAAGCATGGGAATCAATCAGAAGCACAGCTAAGGAGCCCAGCAGGAGGAATGACAGTTCGGTTCTGTTACCTAACAGTGGAAGAAGCAGCAGGCAGAAGAAGGGAAAATAACAGCTGCAGACATGCAGTAAACCAGCACGAGGGACTAAAGTGGAGCTTGAAGCCAAATTAAACCTGTGTGTCAACCTCATTTGTTTTGCTGCTATGAAAGGAAGACACCAGCACTTGAATGGACAAGCTGTGTAAAGCAAGGAACATTCAAACTGTAACCAGAGTTTCCAATCAGAAGAGGACTTTGTGTCCTTTCCTATTAAGAACACAGTTTACACAGCTCAGCCACATTACAGGGAGGTGCTCTAATCAGGTAGAGAGGGAGTGCCTAACAATGGTCACACAAAGCATTCTGAGGTCACACGATGCCTGAAGATTAGGCTCTCATTCTAAATGGGTAAAAGGGGACATTTCCCTACTCAAGAGCTGCTTCTGATTATTCTAGTTTCTGATCCAATCTTACTGACACAATACATAGGGTAATAAGATACTCATGCACCAGATTGGCGTTATATAATACTCTATATTGTTTATGTTCTTATTCTTTTTCAATAAATCAAATTATACTTTTAGTTCTGTGAAATGATGTAATTTCAAGTTACTTGTACACATTGTCTTATAAGGAAAGCATTTCTTCCTGCAGATCCATTTATGTTACCAAACTTACCCCCGTTCCTTCCAAATCTCAATTTTGTCTCCATTCCACTGCCCACTACGGCCAAGGCGAAGAGTAGAACTAAATGAAAACGTGCAATAAATCTGGTTTGCATGGATTTACTCAGAACTTTCTTAGCAAGATCTTAGAAACCCTCCAAACCCATTAATAGAAATTAATTCAAATGGAAAATTATTTAGATTAATTCAGGTGCTGCTGTGTGCCATGAAAATTTAATACTTCTTATCTAAAGCATTGTTATATTCTCCTGTAGCAATGCCAGGCACCATGGGTAAGTACTACATTGTAACATAACTAAGGAGAGACCTATCTGCTCTAACTGCTTTACAACCGATAGCAGAAAAAGGAGAAATGATATGCTAAAGGGTGTGGCAAAGGATTGGTTATCATTAACCCATAATAAATCTCGAAATTAGGGGCCTCACCGGTTCTGATCAGGTCTTCCTTTCTTCCTCTTTTCCCACTTCCTCCCCTCTCCTTGACTCTATTTCCAAACCCAAATCATAACCCTTGTACTTCAAGTCATAGAAAAATGAAATCTTTTGGACAACTCACTATGTGGTGGTTCTTATAGCTCATTTTCCCATATCCACTACTCTGTGTTTATTGAAAACCATTGTCTGTAGGTAAGTACAGACTAAGAATTATTTTCTCCACAGCAACAGACTCCAAAAATACATAAATTAAACAACAACTTTTGACTATCATTGGAAACTAAACTGACATGTCCGACTTTAGAACTCTAGGATAATTTTTATGAAGGCGGGAAGCTACTAAAGATTTGTTTGCTTAACTCATTCATTCAGCTAGTGTGTGTGTGTGTATGCATGTAGGTTGTGTGTGTGTATGTGTGTGTATGTGTGTTGTGTGAAAGCAGAAATAGTGATGTGTCAATAAACAATTTTTGAGCTCTGTGGTCTCCTCAACCTCACTGTTACTATTGGCAGGAACAAAAGAAAATATAGCATGGGTTTGTCTGCCCCATCTGGCAGCTTCAGTTCAGGAAAAGTGAAAGAAGCCAGCTAAAGAGAGCTGTGGAGACCAAAGGCTACAGGGTTCCCTGTCAAAGATGTGGGGCGCCTTAGGTATCATTCACAGTGACTCCACTGATGGGGCTACATGAATCTTATTATCACCCGCCTGCCTTCCTATACACTCCAGAATTTCTAAGTTTTAAACACAAGGAATGATTGATGCGATAACCAACCAGCGTAAAGGGAAGCATTGACTTTCTTTAGGATAAGAGAGAGAGGGAAGGGGTGATTCCCACTGGGAAGTTTCTAAAGTACCCAGTTCCTACACAGATTGTTTTCTTTCCTCCTTTCCATTATTGCATTTAGTACAGCCTCCTCTCTGTTACCATCTGTACTGAAATCCAGCATTTAGAATTGGTAGCCATTTCAATGTTCCATGATATAAACTTGTAAATTGTTAGATATTTTGTCTTTCTCTTAATAAAAATGGTCACAAATGATGGTGCTGAAGATGTGAGACAGAAAAAAAATACTATCAAAAAGTGGTAACTGTCACTCCCTTTACCTCTGGCCTGCCTGTCCTTCCCCCTCCTTCCTTCCTTCCTCCTTGCTTCTTTTCCTTTTGTTTTTCTTTTCTCCTTCACATCTTTCTCTCCTTCCTTTCATCCTAACATATTTATTAAATGTCCAGAGCATACAAGGCATACACGGATGATTTCTTTTCTTCTTTTGTGTGGTACTGGGGATCACACTCAGGGCCTTAGCTCCTGGAAGAGTTCTTAATAATATTTCAGTGATTGACATGGAAATCTTTACCCCTTTGCCTTGTACTTGTTCATCTTTCCAACATGGAAATGTTTCTAAATGTAGAATTTAGTGGGTTTTTAGTTTGTAAATATATTAAATGCTCTTACTCAGCCTCTTAGTAATATATGCACTTTAGCTAAGTTTCATGTTGGTCAGTTTAATTCATGATAATAATGATGTGGCACGATTCTAAAGAATGTTTGGGATTTTGAAAGACTAACTTGGGGTTGGGGATTTAGCTCAGTGGCACAGCGCCTGCTTGGCAAGCACAAGGTCGTGAGTTCGGTTCCCGGTACTGGAAAAAAATTTAAAAAATAAATAAATAAATGAAAGATTAACTTATATTCAGTGTGGTTATAGAGACACTATTGTTTTTTGCAATATAATTATCTGAAAATTTGCAGTCTATGTCTAGCATATAAGGATTTTTAAGCACTTTTCAAAATATGACACTCTTTTGCCACTTAGAGATCAACAGAGGTACCAAGCTAGGAGCCTAGGCTGGGATATATTTAGAGGTGACAAAAGATTTTTCTTTCCATTTCTTTGCTGCAACACCTCAGTTTTGATTGTGTGTATCATTATTCTCCTCACGTGACTCTTACTGTAAGTAACAAGGGACTTGCATAGTGTTATCTTGTCGGGTGTTTTGTTGTCAAAAAGGAAACCTTCACGTGGAAGCCATGGTGTTTCTCTGTGCAGTAGTTTAGTTTGTGGTCTAACTAACAACAATTATGGTCAATAAATATGGAAAGTAGTCTGATAATACAAGGGAGAAATATTAAACTTTGTATCTTTAAGGCTACTAATGATAAATTAAATGTATTTCTTTGACAAAATAATTTAAAAATCACTTTGTTACTCCAGGCTACAGACTTTTTGTTATTGTGATAATTCAATGAGTTTTCGAATATGTATGTTGCTTCAGCAGCCCAGCACAACCCTCGTTTTATGCCTGAAACTAAATTAATTACTTTGTTTAATTTCATGAACATGCCAAGCCACAGTTATGAATAGCTAGTAATATCAAGTGTTTACGTAGGGAGTATGGGATGTTACAATAAATATCTACCCAGTTACTAAGCAGCTGAGGGCAAATTGTTTCTGGGTAAGCTGGAAAATATATGAGGTTGCTGTACTTAACACAAAAGGAAGCAACTGCAAAGTCACCACTGAAGTTTTGTTAAAATATGACAAAGCCCAAAACATCAAATTAAAAAATGAATTTGCAAAAATAATATTATATAAGACATTTTTTTTTTTAAACCAAAATCTCAGTGTCAACGGAGACAGTCCCTGAACATCCACTCCACTGCTGTTTTAGAAACTTTCTGCCAGGCCTTCGCACACTGAAGGGAAATCAGTGCAGGAGTGGGTCCAGTTTGGCACTGAACTGTGGTTGTAATGCAAAAGGAGAATAATAAAATGTTTTTGTAGATCAATGCTCTAGCCTTTCCAAGCTTCACAATTTCATATGCGATTTTATTTAATCCTTAAGTAATCCTATAGAGAAAGTTGACAGAAGTAGTATTTTCTAAAATGATTCTTATTTTACAAATGAGAGAGTTAATGATGAGCTAGATTTAAGATGGTGGTGAGGATGGGGGTGGGGCCGAGTGTTAGAGTGTATGGTGATAGAAATATTACCTCAGGATTCCCTGCACTCAGTAGAAGGATGTCACTATCCCCACTGGGAATGAGTAGAGGGGCATAGGACATAGTACTCTAAGACTTCCGTAGCTCTGGAGCATGAATTCAATTCTGAATGACAGCTCTCTCTTTATAGGCTCCAGCTGTAGGCGTTTCTGTGACAGTAAGGAAACTCTATGGCTATCCAGGAGTTTTGATCCTGTGGTTAATACTTCATAGTTGAGGAGGGTCTCCCTTAACTGCTATGTCTGACTCCACACCTTCTTTCATCTTGACAAGATCTTGTCTTATATATCTTCAGTTACTGTGTACCTATTTATTATTTTCCCTTCTTATTCCACTATGATTTCTGCCTGAAGAAATCAGTAAGAGAGATCCAAAAATGCTGAAGTGCTGGGCTGGTATTTCAGGTGAGATCCTGAACTCTTGGGACAGGTTTCTACTCTTGAGAATTCTGAGACTCTTCCTTTGCTTTTTTTTCCCCCCCATTTTACATTCAGGATGGTTAATGACTTTTCTATTGGTTCTCCTTCATTTTCTGATATTATCAGTAGCATGTCCAAATGGGGTTTGAAATGGCACCAACTCTGTTAGAAAATTTTCGGTTTCTTGTTCTGCCTTCTCTTAAAGATTTTTAGTAATGGTTTTATACCTTTTAAATGGAATTGCTGCTGGTGATTCTCCCCTCCCTCCCT